>NW_026892761.1:14702500-15277500 GCF_033815535.1 Pezoporus flaviventris
TGGTGTGCTCCCCTCCTCACTGGCAACTTCCCTTCCCTCTAAACCAGCACGGCCCTCATCTCACCTCTGCCAGCATCTGTTTGCTGCCTCCTCTCCAGGTGTGCTGCACAGGGAGGCTTAACTGCAGAGAGCCCTTGCAATGAATGCTGAACAAGCTTGTCAGTCAGATTCCAACCACACAAACATCCACCAAACCCAAGCTATGCTCTGTTAATACAGCTCACTCAAAACCAGAATGAAACTCTTCCTTTGAGTCTCTTAGAGTAAGGCTGGGTGCTGTTTATGATAGTTTTTCACCGTTTGGTTGGTTCCAAACACCAGTGCTTGGAAGCCTGCCGTAAGAAAACAGGAAAACACCTTAAACCATTTCGTGAGTACCCCATTTCCAGCAGTGGCAAACAGAAAATGCTTAGAGAAGAATATAACATTAGCAACCCTTCCAGGCTCCAGCCCTGCAGCTCAGGGATCCTGCCTCAGCCAGAAAAGATCATTTTGTTTAATGGACATGGCTGGATTTTTCTCCCATGCATTTGTATAATTGCATTTGGAGCCCTCTTAACTTGCCACTGTGCTTAAGGAGCTGAGCTGGGACGAGCTCAGCCAGGCTCAGCTCGGTCCCTGTAGGAAGGCAGCATCCCACATGCCATCCCCGCAATGTGCAGTGCCTGGGGACACTACTAGCTCTTTCCATGTAGGAGCTGGGGTTCAAGGAATGCCAGAACTGCCTGGTCTAGCTGAAATTTCAGATCAGCTGTTTTGCAAGAGCAGCGCTGTGTTTGCTGGGATGGGAAGTGCTGCTCCCCAGCAGTTAATCCTGCCCTCCTCACGAGCAGCGAAACTTAGGGTGAAGGCAGAGCACTGGACAGCATGTTTTAACAAACAACCCAACCAAAGGCAAAAGCTCAGTTACATCCCTGGGCTGGGAAAAACTGCCTTTGTTTTAAAACAAAGCCACAGAAGGGGAAGTCACTGCTGAGCTTTATGTCCAAAGGCTTTTCCTTGGGAGGTGAAGTGTAAGCAGATAAAAGTGAGTAACCAGACAAGAGCCTTTCCCTGCCTTCGCTGCCAGGCTGTCCCCTGCACACCGACTTCAGCTCAGCCTCTCTGGGTACCACTGTCCCAGCCTCCTCCCCTCCTCAGGCACAGCCTTATTGCCCCCAAGCATCCAGCTGAGCCTTCCCAGAGCAGGACTGATGAGGAGGCACCAAACATCCCACGTGCAGAGCCATTTGAGACTAGGTAAGAAAACCTTTACCTCCTGTTTCAAGATTGTTGTGCATCTATCTGCATGAGATCGAGGCTCAATCACTTCTGAAGATGTGCTTTTGGTGTTAAAGTACCTTTAGGGTCTACCCAAAAACCATTTTCCAAAAGGAAGGAGACTTGTTCCACAGGGATGTTAATCACTGCCTCAGGAGCAGAGCAGAGGAAGGATTGTACCTGGCTTCATCACCTCTTGCAAACAGCTGCCAAATTCATCACTCAGGAGTTTGCTTGTGATGTATTATTTAATAATATCTAGAAAATACATTATAGATGCAAGGTCTTTTCTTTGCCAGTTGATTTTAATGTTATTGAATATTCTCTAAATCACTTATTGTGATTTTGCTCTGAAGCATTTACTCTTTGGGCAAAGGCACCAAAAGCAACTTCTCAATTTCTATCCAGCAGTTCACAGCCTGGACAAACCCTGCCTTCTGTCTACACCAGGAAAAACAAGTTTTACATGCAAAAAAATGCCAGGAAATCGGAAATTCTTGTAGAAATTGGCCCTTACATGGATGTGGGTATGTACATAGACACTCCATTAACCCACCCCTTTTGCTGGTGACCTGGAGATGGATTGTGAATTCATCTTAGCTAAGTGGGAAGATGATGGAGGAACCTTGTCAACACTGGGATTTCCTTCCCTTTTGAAACATTAGAAAGTTATTTAATGGCTTGATGCATTTTCCCTTTTATTCACTAGAACACTATTGAATGTTCTAATGCTAGCACCCCACTGAAAGGGCTGCACACAGAAAGAGCCCGTCCTAACCACAGCTCATTTCTTCTCCTGGAAGACGGTTTTGGCAGGTTACCTTGAAGTATCAAGCTGCTTTCACCAAAGGGCCTAGTGACAAAGCAAATCAGTGTCTCTGAAGGGCTGAGCAAAAGAAATACTTCCTAAAGCCAACGTGAAAACTGGATATGGAATGCACCCAGGTCGTGGAGTTGCCCATTACAAGACTGAGGAAGTGACTAGTTTTGAAGGAGCAATTCGTCTCTTCACATCTGCCTGGCTTTCTCAATCTTCATGATACAGCCTTTTTCTGAGGCTTTTATGGAGGGTTTTTGCTCCACAAGAGCTGAAGCAAAAGGAGCTTTAAGCTTAAAAACACTTCTAGATCATATTCCAAGTATGAGATCTGTGTTCTGAGTGCTTCTACATCTGCTTCTCAGGCTGGAGAAGGCAGATACCCTCATGCTGTGATGCTGCAAGCATAACCCAGAACATCTTCACTCTGTTCTGAAGTTTCTCTGAAACCATTTGGTGACCTGCACCCCAAACCCACCACGTCAGCCAGACCTGGTTCGGGGATCAGCCTGTTTAAAGGCTGTGGTTCTGCTCTGGGCAGCCCCTCAGCTGCTGCTTTGGGCAGCTCTTGGCAGCAGGAGGTATCAATGACTCCAGTGATGACTCCACAGCACCCAACCGCTGCTCAGGTGCCTTCCTTGGAGCCTTGTTCCCCCCATCTCATGAACGGAGAGCCCCAGGGTGAGCCGCCTGAGCAGCTTGAAGCTTCGTGCTGCTGCTTGCCATGGGCACACCGAGGCAAGCTGCATGTCCCTGTGGCACTCAAGCTCCCTCCTGCACAGAGATGCCCAGAATGAGCTGGCACCAGCACCGGTGGTTCTGCAGCCATGGCGAGGGAAGGGAACAGGCTGCAGGGCTCTAAGCAGAGGGAGGTGAATCCTACCTGACCTCTCCTGCTGTAGCTCTTTCTTACGCATCAGGCTAATGTGCAATTACAGGAATTTTTCCTTGATGCAATGCACATAGTCCTTGTTCTCTGCATTAGGAAGTGCTGATATCACAGGGAAATGCGCTTCATTCCTGACCCACAGCTGGGAAAGCCTTTCCCCTACAGATTTTGCTGTGTTGGGCTGAGCTGGCAGAACTTAACCCAGGCAGGTAACACCACTGTACCCCGTGCACCATGACACATGCCTCAGGATGGTCTTTGCTAGACTGAGCCTCGATGACCTCAGCTGTGATATGCCCTCCTGACTGAGCATAAAGCTCCATGGCTCATCTGTTTTGACTGGGGAGCAAAACTGCAAGGCCAGCATTGATGCAACAGTCCCGCCTCCGTCCAGACACATGCACTTTCTCCCCCTTCTCCCCAGCTAGCACCTGCTTCCCCTCTGCTGCCCACACAGGGCCTCTGGCCCTGCTGTTCTTTACATATGCACCCCAAGCTTCTCCATCCTGCCTGTTCAATGGTTAACTTCTGGAGCTGCGGTTGTTAAAGCTGGGAGTTACCACTGTCCTGGAGCAAGGGAAATGCTTTTACCCATCAGCTTCAGAAGGGAAATGCTCATACCTTAAGACTGAACAAAACGTTGTGGATTTAAAAACAAAAGCCCAAATTTGGCAAATTTGCCAGTGCCAAGTATATTGCAGCGTCAGCACGACTTATCCATAGTGATGGGGCTGATGCAGGGCTTGAGAACAGGTCTGCATGGAACTCTCCAGCTCCCCCCCCCCCAGCCATAACCTGAGCTTCCTGCTCAGGACTCGGCCACCTTCCCTCAGGTACAAGCTGTCCCCTGACACCTCATCCCCTCTCCCGAACCCCCAGGACTTTGTTGCAGGCCTGGGAAGCTGCAAAAATCAAACACAACCATTTTGGAGTCAGAAAAGGTGTCTGAGGGGGATGTGAATCTACAGCATCGCTGGAGCCCTCTTGCTCCATCAGAGCCAGCTCACCCAGCTTGAGCTGATTCACTCTCCCACTCCTGGACAATCTCTGATCTGTACTGATCTGGCAGCTTTTGCCTCTCACAAGCCTCCAGAGAAGACTTAGACAAGACTCCAGATTTGTCCTGAAAGATAATCTACAGGAACGGATTTTAATCCCTTGAGCACTTTGCAAAACAGCGTGAGTGTTATTATACTGTTACTGCATGCGGAGGCACAGGAATGAAAGGGTAGGGAGGTTTGGGTACTTGGGAAGGTCTGAGCCTTGGTTCAGCCTCATGCATGGGGTACTGAGCCAGCCCTGGTGAAGCCAGTGCGTTCATGGGGCATGGAGCAGTGCCACAACACGGTGATGCTTTCAGTCCCAGGGCTCTTCAGCAGGGCACTCTGCCCTGGTATATTCAGCATCTCTTCTGTCGGGGGGAGGAGGACTGGGTGCGTACCACAGGCTGTTTCTGGAGATACCAGTGGCCCCTTTCCACAGCTCCACACCGCAAGGATGCAGCCTCCCTGGCTTCTGTGCAAGAGGCCAAACCCACAGCCCCGAGTGATGGGAAAGAAAACCCCACCCCTCTCTGCCAGCTGAACTGTGCTCTTTTCCTTTGTATCATGGTGCCTGTGCTCTGCAAGCAGCAGCTGCCCTGGGAAGCCACCCAAAATCAGGGCAATGCCGCTTATCCCATTTGCATGCCCGTCTACAGTCCAGGGCACTGCTGAAGCTGCAGGGCAGTGAGAGCTGCAGGGATCCTCTGCTTCCAGGAGGAGAGATAGTCAGGCTAAAAGCGACTTCAAAAAACACATGTTTAACCTGAACTCTTATCTTTTATCCCTTTAAATATCCAAGCGGCCACTTTTGCAAGCCTGAAGTCTGGACTCCAGCTACATTTATTTCCCTCTTTCATCCCAGCTGCAGCTCCTCAGAATTTATCTCTATGGTTAACTTCCCCTTTCATAATATTAGCACAGTTGAAGCACTTGCTTTCCTGTTGCAGGCAGTGATTACATAGCAAATTAACCACAAGCTGTTCAGTCCAAGTCCAGCAGTTGGAAAGATGCTCCTCTGAGTAATGGTTTGTGTAGTTGATGCTTTCATCTGTAATTTGCATTTGTAATAAATGCAGAAATAAAAACTGGGGTCTATATTTCATAAGAGCCTGGTCTGGCAGGGCAGGCAGGAGAGCTGATGGGGAGGCAGAGGCCTCAGGGGTTTTGAGGGCTGCATCCAGGGCACCACACTATGTCTTATGCATGGAGAGGGAGTCCACATAATACCTCTCCAACACAGATCATGGGCTTCCTGCCCAGCCTGATTTTACAGAGGGAGAAGGGGCAGGAAATGACAGCATGGCCTGTACTAGCAACGCCAACACCAGCAATTCCCTCCATCAGGAAGATGCTCTGGGTGCACATACCAGTGTTGCAGGGACACGCAGCCTGGCTGAAGCTTTGCACATCCTGTTGCCTCCCTGCTAGTGATGGGGGAACCACGTTATCTCTGCAAGACCTGTGCAGGCTGTGTCCATGCCGCTGAGCAGCAGGGGAATACCTGAGCCCGCTTTGCCACGCTCCAGCCTGTGAGAAGCAGGTCATGGCAGGGATGTGGAGCTCAGCTGCGGCAAGCTGGCCCCATTGAGGAGCAAAACACCCAAGCTACAAGTCAAGCTCTGTGTTGCCTTGACAAGGCTGCCCCAGCACTGCTGCTAGCTCACCACACACCCAGGGATGTGCAAGCAGGGTGACATTAAACCAGAGGCCAATGAGTTGGGCATATCACTAAAACACTGGGGACAAACGGTGATGCCTGGAAACAGGGGAGCTCTGCCAGTGTTCTGGCAAACTGGAACAAGGAGAGACAACCTCCAGTGTGTCTTGTTGAGCCGTGTAGGTGCCACATGGCTTGCGGGGCCCTGAAAAGACACCTGGAGGAGGAAGGCTCTTCTATGACAGCACTGGTCCTGTCTTTGCCTCCTGCGTAAGAATCACTCCTCAGTACCTATGTTCATCACTTCTTTGCAGTTTCCTCAAGTGTAAAACAGTTGATGGCTCTCAGCCAGAACACCAGGACACAAGTAAGTACCATGCTAGCGATTGCTGCCATCACAGCAGCCGCACAGCATGTCAAAGCCTAAGGCAGCACCAGCTCCCTGCATCCCTCCCTCCTTTGCAAGTCTTTAGCGATCCCAGGTCTGACTGCTCAGCCTACACTCACTGCCTTGCTGTTCCCTGCCCTCTGTTCACCACCTGGTGCCAGGCAGAGCCAGTGCATATTTATCTGCCCTATCTCTACCAGTTAGGGAGGGTGGTCCCTGTTAAGTGAAGATGGTTACAGCATCTCAGGGATGCCTCTTGCTAGATGCTCACTCTTACCCCCAGCCATACAAATCCCAAGTTCTGGGACACAAACCCACAATCTCTTAACTAAGCAAAGGGAGAAAAGCAGACGCCACGTTACATCCTCCTCCCCATGGAGAGGAGCAGCCAGCCAGCCTCAAACACCTCTCCATTCCCACACCACAGATGATGCGCTCAGCCCACATAAGGGTACGTACAGAGCCCTGGGGTTCTTTACTGGGATGTTTCCACTGCTCAGGACATGCAGCTCCTGCTCATTTGCTGAGGTAGCACAAGGGAAGTAGCTCCACTTCCTAGAGAAAACACCACAGTGAAAACAGGGTGGCTGCCTGTGACTTCTGTTCCACAAGAGCCCAGCTCTCTGTTTAATTAAATAAGAAGGGAAGATCAGGAGAGCCAGTTTCTTAATGATATTTGGTATGACAATCGTTTCTACAGTTAAGAACCAACTGAAAAGGCTCCTTTCTAACACTTCCAGAAGCTGAGCATTTTAAGCTTGATTTAGCTGGTGTCAGGGACCAATTTTCTCTCTGCTTCTGTGCAGCCATGAGCACGTTTTTCATCACTATACCAAAGTTATTGCTTCTGAATCATCACATATTTACACATTTTATGAAGCTACTGAAAAAGTATTGGCTTTCCTGGATGGACAACCCCAGACCATGTTGTCCCCTTTAGCCCACCCATAAATCTCAAGTTTTGGGATACAGACTCACAACCTCTCAATGAAGGAGAGAAGAAAGAAAAATAAGATGACAGGTTGCATCCTCTAGACATGGCTACACAGGACTTGTGAAACAAAGTCCTCGTCCCACAGGTCCCATTCACCTGGTGCCAAACACACAAGAATCTCCACGCAAGTTGGCCAAAACACTGGTAGGAACAAAACCTGTGTCATTACACTTTGATACCTTAATGCTCATTTGTAAGCATGAGGGGCTTTTAAGGACTTGCATCTGAGCAAGGCACTCCCAGTGCAGGGAATCCAGGCAGGGCAAAGCAGGTACACGTGGGCAGGCAGGAGCCACAGCCTCTTGCACTGGACAATGGTGGGTCTTCACCCATCACCACCTTGGTGGTCCCATGTTTCAGTTCCCCACCAAGCTATCACAGATAACACTTCTTCCTCCTGTTCTGCATCTTCTAGAGGCCACATATGGGCAGGAAGCATCTAGCATCAGGGAAATCCCACTTTGTCCATGGCACCTGCAAACCAGAGGGCAACAACCAGCGAGGAGGTACCTTTGTTGGGAAGAGAAAAGGGACACAGGAAGGGAACTGTCCAAAGAGACCTCTGGGGGCACCCCTAAAAGGATAAAGGTAAGAGATGGATGAACAGCATATGCACAGGAGGGAAGTTACACACATTGCACAGAGGGGAGAGGGGGAAAGAGAAGATTGAATCTTCCTGGAGACCAGTGAGATTCTATAAACATAATCAAAATGTAATAGAAACTTTTTGGAAATGCTGTTAGAAGGAGAAAGCATCAATCTTCATGGAACTCCACTCAACAGGCTTTCTCCAGCTAATCAATCATGGTCAAGACATGGGCCGTCCCATCTGTCTGTGCAAGGGACCAGGAGGAGATTGCTAAGTGCCTGGGCTGGAGCAACCATCTCAGTACCAGGCAATTCATCATGCAGGGAAGAGAAGGGGGGAGAAGGGAGAGAAGGAAAATAATGTATAACACTAATGAAGTTTCTCCCCCCTCCCTTTATTCCAACCAATTCTTAGTGAAGGAGCCCAATCCAGAGGGCTGTTGGTAGGGAGGGTGAGAAGGGGGATATGCACTGGGGAGGAATCTGGTTGCAAGATGCACTCCAGGAAACAGAGACAAAGCCATCATCTGCATACGAGTCCCATGCTCATCACTCGGAGCCTGGCAGCTGCACAGCAGTGAGCCTGTGCCCAGCAGGACTGGCGTCCCCACTCCCGGAGCCATGGAGAAGGGACATGCGGAGGAGAGCACGAGGGAGCATCACCAGTGTGCGCTGGGTGGAGAGGCCAGGCCCCTGCACGCAAACAGCAGGTTTTGTTCCCTAGATGCTGCCATAACCATTTGGGAAGGCCCCAAAAATGGGATAAAGTGGAGTTTAAGGACCAGCAGCACACATCTTACTGTGTCTGCAGCAGAGTGTTCCTCACATCACATTATGCCAACATGTGCATGAGTGGGGACTAACACTGGAAAGAGGGGTTTTTGCTGGCTTTGAGCTGTTGTCTCATTCCTCACTGGGCAGCGGCCCCTCCATGAGAGGGCATCAGCACATGCCTTAGAGCCAAAGGCTCAAATCCACATTTGCCCCTGCTAAATGCATCCAGAAGTGATGTGACAGAGCATGACCCCCTTTCTATCCACCTTCCTTCTTTTAAACTGTGAGGGTTTCTCCCTTCCACTGGAGTTTTGACATGGAAAACAGCAAGCATCTGAGAGCATCTTTTGCCAGACCCAGTGCTGGTGATTTTAGGTACCACTTGTCCATATACAAGGCCAACTTGTGGAGACTCTTGTGCATTCAGCACAGGGTGAATGGGAAATCAGAACCAATATGCTCACATCAGCTGCTTAAAGGACCATTTGAAATGGAAAACCAAAAGAAATGTATATCCTAAACATTTCCTGTTGCCCTGAATTTAATCTATTGGATTGCCCGGACTCTACAGGTGAAATTACAAATGTGACAATAGTAGGTGAGAGATTGATTCCACCAGAGCTAGGACAACCCCATAATTTCCAGTAAATGTCAAAATTCTTTCCTTGCTCCATAGATAAAAATAGACTCCACTTAAAAATGCAACACATGATTTCAGCCTCTACTGTAAGTGTAAATATAGCAACAAGTTAAGTAGAAACATCCAGTAAATAATGTTGACATCCCTGAAGGTGAAGTTGCTTCATGTTTAACTCTGTCGGGCTGGTCTGTGACCAGGTGCAGGAGGACTTAGTTTAACCATTAAACCGGATTTCCTTCAGGGTGTTAGTCCCATCCTGTGACACTGTTCGTCCTCTTCTGCTTCTCCATCCCTTCCAGGCTCCCTGCACTCAGTGCCGGACTGCAGCTTTCCTGGGGTTCATTGTTATAAGCAGCCAGGAAGTTGCTTAAAACTACTCAATCCATCAGTTATCAGGAATTTAAAACATTAACACATGGCTCATAATCACATTCCCTGCTCCTAGATGTGCACATAACAGTCAGCCCCTTATGTCCCAATGTGCTCATAACCACAGGGTGTCATTTATTAACCCTTTACTAACAGAGTTTGACTATGAGGCACAGCTCAGCAAAAACCAAGGTGGAGAAGTCACCAGCCCATGCAAGGGGTCTGCTGCTCTTCACTGAGCTCAGTTGCTCTACTCGCCCTCAGCTCCCCCAGGGAAGTTTTAGAGGAGCCATCTCTGAGTCCCACACAAACACAAGACAGGGATCATTGCTTGAGCCAGAACTCCCAGCTCTCCCCCAGGGCTCCAGCTCAGAGGGCACACGAGCCTGGATGCTTCCTTCTTGAGCCTCAAGAGCCTAGCAAAAGGCTTTCTGAAAGAAACACCTGATGTGACTGTAGCTCTTACCCCTCTTCTCTTTTCTTCTTCCAGGCAACAAGGAGAAGCCAGGTCACCACAGACAGAAACCAGACAGGACACTATAACTCATGCACAAGTGTAACCCTTCAGAGCACAGCATACTCCAACCACAACACCTCCCCTTCCACCAGCTCCTCTCCAAAACAACCCAACTCCTGCACTCCATTAACTCATTACAAGTGATCCCACCCCTTCCTCCACCTGGCAGGGGCAGGGGCTGGCCCAGACCCCAGGCTCCTGCTGCCCTGGGGGAATGGGAATTGGCTGCTGAGGGATTGGTGCCTGCAGGAGCTCCCTGCATCCCAGGTGACCGTAATTCCCAGCCTGGCACCACCCATTTAGGCAGCAGTGTTAGGGACAAGTTCCCTGCAGTAAACCTCTTCTGTAGTCAATATACAGCTATTCTGAGACCAAAACCTTCCTCCTTAATTACCATGAATGTAAATGACCTCTGGTGTGAGGTTTACCGTAAGGGTAACTGAGCTTTGGGGTTTTAATAAGAACCTCCTGGATTTTCCACTTGATTTCCTGATGTACTTTACATTTTCAGGAACACACATAAGGGTCTGAGACTTCATCAGGATGCTCATATAAGGTCTGGTCATGGGCTTCACCACTTCTCCAGGCCAGTCTCTTAAATCATCAGATGCATTCAGGATTTTGGGTTTTCAAAGGGTCTCAGGGATTTAGGCAGAGTGATGTGACTCCCGCTGACTTGCTGTGGGTTGGGATAGCTGAGTTCCATCAGCAAACTCGGGTATATCACTTTTTATCTCAACAAGAGCAGGCAAAGCTCAGACCCCGTCCTGGTGGAAGTAGGAGGTCATCCAAACAGTCACATAGCTCTATATTGAAATTGAGACAACTTTTCACCTCACAGAAAACTGGGGAAGAAAATACATGGTACAGACTGCTGGAGGAATTTCTACACTCAAAATATGCTCTCTGGAGTTGCTCAGAGCATTGCAGAGTGGATCTGCAGGCAGTGTTGGACTTAAATCCACAAGAAGACTTCCAAGATGAGAGAGAGAGAGATGCACCCTGACTCCCCAGTCCAGTCCGAACCAGCCCTACGCACAGGGAGATGTCAGGTGAAGGCTTGTCCTGGCTTTTCAGGAAGCGAAGCAGCCAACAAAATCCCAGTTTATTCTGTTAAAATGGAACACTGTTTTTACATTATTGCTAATAGAGAAAAGTACACAAATAATTAATAAATGTTAACTTGTCTCTTGGGCTTTTGCTTTTCTGTGTGTTAATTTTTGTGCTGTAAATGACATCCATTTCCCACAACTCACTCAACTGGCGGATGAGGAAAAGAGTCCAAAAAAACCATAATCCTCAAGGGTAGAGCAAGCTGCTGTTCCAATCGAGATGCATCCTGACAAGTCAAGTTGGTGAAACCCATTAATTAGCACTTTTGGAAGCAGTTGCAAAGTTAATTATTCTTCTTTCAGACGAAAGGAAGTTGATTTCTGGCATTTGCTGTGACAGTGACATGCACTAACATTTGTAGGGTTGACGTCCCTCAAGATAAATGATGCTCCGAGGTGTGTGTGCAAACGTGTTGACTGGGAGCTCCTGTGGTACTGGCACCGGCACCTCTTACTGCAAATGTTTTGTATCTGCTGGGACTGTGATCAAAGTTGGGAGCCTACAAGGAGGGTGGGGAACCTTCATCTTGTACCTCAGGGAGGGTGTGGGTGACTCTGCCTTTGGACGGGAGGCATAGGCAATGCAATCGAGTTCATCTCCGTAACATCAGTAGGGGATGTAAAGTGCCTGGTCAACTGTGCTGGCAAAATGAAATCCATTTTTACACTATCTGTATTGCTTTGCTCAAGAGCCATTTTTTGTTCAGGGGGTGAGAGCAGCTGGTGAAATAGATGATCTCCAAAAGGAAGTTCTCTCTCGGTACGATTAGGTGCCAGTTAGTATCAGTTTATGTGAGTTTGAAAAGGCAAGATTTGGGATGTGGAAACTCAACAAAACTCTTATGCCAAACCCCAACATCCTAACTGTGAAGAACATCAGTGTGATTTGGGACTTACTCCCAAAAACCTCTTTACAACTTTGGAAGCTGCCTTGATCATGTCTTGCATGTACAAGGGTAGTGAGGGGAAGAGTTTATCTGTAAATGTAAGTTATTTAGGCCTCCTTTTAAGAATGCATTTTGATCTGGGGTTGCACCAGAACACTCTTCAAATCCCACTCTGATAAAATTCAAGTAGATGCCTGTAACCTGGGCTTCTCCTTGCAATTTTTAGGGAGCTACAGATCCTCTTTTTTTTACGCCAGCTCTCTACATCACTGGCATGACTCCACGACTCCATGCTCCAGGTGGAATTCTAGGACCCTGTTTTTTCATTTCTTGTCCTATCTCTTGCACTCTAAATGGTTGGTGTGAGGAAAGCATGCTTAATCCCTGGAGGAGTTTAAAAGACATGTAGATGTGGTTTAGTGGTGAACTTGGCAGTAGTGGATTAATGGTTGGAATTGATGATCTTAAAGGTGTTTTCCAACCTAAATGATTCTATTCTAAAATGATGAAGATGCTTTGCATAGGAGTTGAATTGCCAGGAGACCACACTATGTGAGAGCTGCTACTTGGGAATAGCAGGGTGGCAAGTGAGAACTAAATAACTAGTCTAAGGAGGTCAAAATCTTCCTGATGAATTACAGAAGATCCTGTGCTTTTAGTTGTCTCCTCCTTGCAATGCCTGGTTTGGGCCCTCAGTGACATGGTTTAGTGGTGGCCTGGGCAGTCATGGGGTAGAGGTTGGACATTACGATCTTAAAGTTCTCTTCCAACCTCATTGATCCTATGATTCTGTGATTCTATGGGGCTGGCCTGGCAGGAGGATGCTCTCTGCTGCATCCCCTCCAGCATGCTCAGCTTGAATCACCTCAGAGCAAACTTCCTCTGACAGCCCAGCCCTTAATGAGCTTTCAGCCTATTTTATCACTCGGGGGCCCAACCACCACTTGGGGAACCCACTGCTTGTTTAAGAAGATTCTTCAGAAATAAGAAGTGCAGGCAGGTGGATGAAGAAAGGAAACTGGTGGTAGAGAATGTATTTCATTTGCTGTTCAATCAGCATGTGGGGGGAAGAAATTGAGCTAGGAAGGTGCTCTAAAGGACTACTTGGTTGGTGTGCTGTTCACACACAGCAGGGCAATCAAGGGTGCAGAAACACCGGGTTCAGAAGGCTCAATCCAGCGTGGGAGGCAAACACTGCCTGTTCCTTCATGGGAGCCAAAGCGTGCAAGCCCTCACAGGCTGGAGCTGTGCAGCAAGGGCGAGATGCAATAAAACAGAAACCAACTCACAAAGTGGCTTCAAGCAGTTCTCTGCGAGCGGGGACAGGGAGGTGGCAGTCCTGAGCCGAGAGCCTCCTCCCGCAGCTCTGCCGAGCTCCTCCGTGCGTATTCCCATCGTACATAACACTTACTGCCGCACAGATTGCAGGGGTGATTTTCTCTTAAGTGCTAATGGGTTTAGAGGCTGTAGTTGGGGTTGTGCTTCGTAATTCAGTGTCAGAGGGGAAGGTACCTGTACAGAAGGCTAACTTTTTTCTGTGGGGATGCGCAGTTATGGCAGGAACACTGGCAAAGACAGAGAGCATTCACCAGTTCCCCTCTTTTCTGTCTGTACTGGGAGGTTTTAGAGGTTTGGAGCATTTTTCAGTCACTGTAATCAAGAGAAGATGTTTTAATTTAACACAATTTATCACACCCTTTTGCAGTGTTTGTAATAATACTACAGGTCACTTAACAACTGACATAGGAAAGATTTCATTCTGTTTAGTAAAGAAAAATCAAAGATCAAACCAATTTACATATTATGACAAGTGCTGCGTTGAGTTATGCCCTGAAATTATTACTTTTAAACCCACTGTCTGATAGTTTGCCCCATTTGTTTAAGCATGATTTTAATCAGGGTACTCATCGGCCTCGGCTTGGTGTCTTAGTGTTTGATTTATTTAGCAATGCATATATTTATTTACATTTCAGGTTCTGAGTGAGTCATTCTTCTGCCTCTGCAGACAAAGGTTAAACAGTTTGATCCATCCTGGGGTGAACACAAATGTGGAATAAACAAGTACAGGGAAACTGCAGGCCATGAAAAGCAGGATTAACCCTACACTTACACCCCAACAGGCGACACTCATTCTGTGTTGTAAAACCAGTCTGTACAGTGACACAGTTTTTGTACCCCCAGATAGCAAAACTACTCATTGTAATTCTTGTGGTGTAGCGTGAAAAGAAAATATGTGTGAAACTTGAGGGGGAAACTAAAGGTAGGGGAAGGAAATAGATGCTGCTGTGGTTGAAACCCCTTGAAGATGTAAAGTTGGGTGCAGAATCTGTAAAGAAGAAAAACCCACCCCCAAATATATTTATTTTCTCATGCCTCTGAAGTCCATGTCCCCTCATGGGGACAGCGTTCACATGTTGTGTGCTGTGAGGGTGGCAGCAGCAAGTGCTGAGAGGCAGCACGTGTTCTGCTGCCTGCATACCCACACCGTGCCATCAGCACCTACAAATACACTGGCACAGAGATGCCTCCCGCTCACACGAGTGCCTCTCAACCTGCTGCACAGCCTCATGCTGTCCTGTCCCTCTGCTCTCCAGGGCAGGATGCAGCAGGGATTTGTTTGACACATCCCATTTCACATTCCTGGTTACACCGTGGCAGCAGGAAGGGGTTGATGCCTGGGTGTGATGCAGGAAAGCGGCTTGATGCTGGGGTGCAGAATCCTCTGTACCCACAGGAACATGAGATCTTTGCTGGTTAAAATGCATGTCAAACAATAGAGCATGGAGACGTCAATGGGCACCCAAGGACATATTCCCATCATTTTCTCCTCCATTTGGTGCCTTCCTGGGGAGCCTGCTGTGCCCTGGAGCTTGGCACTGGGGACATTGGCAGGGCAAAAGCGTGGATCAAGATGCTAAGGGTCAGCTCTTCTGAAAAGCTTGAAGCCAGCCCAGATGATAGCCCTGCTGTCCCCAAATCTGAGCTTGGTGACAACTTGGCTCTACAGCCTTTGGCTGCAAACTAGCAGTTTGGGAAAGTGGTTGGGTGCTTTCCAGAAGACCGGAGAACAAAGTGGAGCTGTGTGGGCAGGAATGGGGACTGGGACTCCTGGGATCCTGCCTGGCACTGCTGAACGATGATGATAATGATTCCCTTTGGGAATGCATCAAGGTCTATTTATCAATGTTTGCTGAGCACTTTGGGATCCTTGAATGAGGTGCTGTGAGCCTTATGATAAATGGCCTTCTTTGCACTTGGCTGTGGTGGCAAACAAATGCCTGTTCTGCAGTTCTGGAAACAAACCCCAGTATTTTGTTAATCTGAAGCAGTTTTTATACTTCATATATACATCTATTTCTCAGTATGGTTCCAGTAATTAACTATTAGCTAATTTATATATCTTTTCTTTCTCTAATTCACCTCTAATTAACACAGATAAAAGATTGGATTTTTTATTAATGCAGGTGATTATTTCTGCTTGCATAATTGGAGTCAGATCCTGCTCTGTTGGATAACAGGTGAAGCACAGTGAGACACAGGTCCCACTCACCGATCTGGGAATGGAAGTCAATGCTACGGAGTTACAGTTTTTCTTTCAGGTACAAGGGTCAAGGCTGGTCCAGAAGGGATTGCAGATTCTTTTCCTAGGAAGTCTGTTTCAATTCCTTTAGGAGCCCTGTCACGAGCCCCCCGTCATGCACTGGATGCTAATGGGGCAGCCCTGTGTCCTGCTCTCCACATTCAGCCCCGAGGCTGGAAGCAGATGTGGTTGGCAGTGGGTGAAAAAAAACCCCGAATGAGCAAAATGATCCCAAGGAATCCAGAGGGGAGGACGTGGCCCTATGCACGGTGCTGGGCTGGGAACCCGATAGCTGCGTCAGCGGGGATGGATTTCGACAGACACAATGGATGCACCGAGGTGTAAATTGGGAATAAGCCCACCAGTGTGGAGGAAAATCAGTATTGGGCAACCTCAGAATTGGCCTGATGAGTGACAGACATCCCTCAGCCCAAAGATCATTTTGCATTATATTGCAAAGGGAAAAGAAGAAAGGCCTCCCTGATTTTCTTGAAGGGACTCAGAGATAAAGACTGATCACATTTCGTGGTAATTGGACCTTCATATCTATAATTGCATTGATTTCTCCTAAGTTTCAGGCATTGACTCTAGTGAGGGAGAGAGCATTGCAGCAGGATACAGCTGCCAAGAATCCCTCTGCATTTGGGAGGTGTCAGGCTGGGAGGCTTGCTGTAGTTTGGTAACTGGCATTGCAAATTGCTTTATGAACAGCTTAATGCATTTAAGAGCGTAATAATTTCAGAGCCCACCGTACAATTCGTTGCAGTGGTGCAGAAGCGTATCTAAAAACTTCCAGGGTGAAGGGAGCCAGGGGAAGGAGGGAGGGGAAGGAGGGAAAGTGAAGGGAGGGAGGCACTGCAAGGAGGGGGGAAACCTAATTGTTTTAATCATGGTTGGTATTACACTGTGAAATTACAGTTAACTTCAGAAGTCTGTCCAAACCAGTTAATAGCTGTGGAGCAACTCTGCTGATCTGAAGTGATTCGTGGAGGGGAGAGGAGACGACGGCAGCAAAGCCGCTGGGCTTGGACCTTGCAATGTGCAGCAGTGCAAAGGCTCTCCAGGAGGTTTTAAGGCTCTGCACCAGCAGGGACCGGCACACACCATCAGCTAAGCCCATGTCAGGAGTACTTAGTCCCTGCAATACTTCTGAGTGTGGATGGAGAAGCTCTTTCCAAAGGAGGATCACCAGCAATCTTCCCAGTAGATGGAGAGGGGAAACTGAGGCTCAGAGAGAGAAAGGCTGAGGAAGGGGTGGCAGCCAGCTGAAAAAAGTATCAGGCCTGACTTTCAGCCTGTGAGCATGTGTTTCTTGAGTGGGAGCCCCTGGAGATTACTCAGTTTGTTCTTCAAACATCACTTCTTTTGCTCTTTGGAGGCAAATCTTTTCTAGTGTTGCCGTTACAAGAAGTGCAGCCCTTAAAGTGAATGTGGGTAAATCCCAGCCTTCTTCACCCTGTAGCCTTATTAAAATATCTGGGATTATATACGTAAGTAGGAACAGAGTTAGAGCTGTGCTGTCTTCATTGCATGTATACTGTGTACATATGGGAATAGCAAGGGTTAATGAGCAAGCAAGCTGGGATAGCAAGAGTCTCTTGATGGTATTAATATCCCAGAATAGATATATAGATGTGGATAGTGCTGAACCCAATGGGAGGCTGATAGTGACAAGGGTAGTGACCCTGTAACCAGCTACGAGGACTGTACAGAAGTATTTGTCACACAGAAGATGCACCTACGAAAGCTCTGTGTGTGCCAGATATTGCTGTCAGTGATTGCTGTGGCGGGGCAGTAGGATATATATTGCAGTCTGGAGGATATACTGGGAATGCTGGGCAATGGCTAGATATCAGCATGGACAGAAAAACACGAGAGGAAGGAATTAAAGCAGAGCGTGTGACTAGGTCTGAAATCTCTTCTTAGGAGATGTGTGTTGAATGTCAGGCTCTGAATTTATGGGTAGCTTTTCCCACACAGGCGCTGTGGAGGAGGGAGAGGTGTTCTGAATGGGAGCTGCACTCCAGGGTTTGGGTGTTTCCCGCGGCTGGGTGTACTGTGAGTGTCACATCCCATCGGGCATGGGCTGGGATCAGGGATGGACATGGGAGCAGCACAGCTGGGAACAGCTGGGAACAGCTGTGCTTGTCCTGTTGTCCCTGTTCCTTACGGTGAGCTTATAGGGAGCAGAAGAGAAGCTTGTGGCTATAACATGTGCAAATAAGTGCATGGTAGTCATGGGTCAAGTCAACTTTCCTTATGTTGGACTTTCATAGAGGAGTGACCCTCAGGTAGCTGAGTGGTGGCCAGCCCAGGCTGAGCTTTCTGGGTGCTTGCCAAGCGCCCCAAACCCATTCTTTCCATTAGTCTCAAACACAAGAACAGACAACTGGTTCACAGAGCCTTCACTGTGACAAGCAGGCCATCCTCCTATCCATTCCTCTGTGACCAATGTAACTGTTTCAGGGGCTCCATCATGTTGCTATCATTGTGCCAGCCCCATCAGAGCAGCACTGCAGCAGGGCCAGGAGGTTGACAACAGAGGCAATTTTGGATGAAGCAGCAGGAATTCCTCTGCCAAAGCATCCACCCCAGATGACATCTGCTGTGGCTCCTGCTCCAGGGCACATGGAGCGAAGGCACCCACTGACAGAAGAGGAAGAGTCTGTCTGTATTAAGAGCTGGGCAGGCTCTGTCTCCCTGGGACACCTCCAGCATGCTTTGGCTGTGCTGCTCAACCGATGGAGTGGATGTGTATTGGATTGTTTTGTGTTACAATGGTTTTAAACTAAAAGAGGGAGATTCAGGCTGGATGTGAGGAAAGGATTTTGTCCAACGAGGGCGGTAAAACACTGGCACAGGTTGCCCAGAGAGGTGGTGGATGCCCCATCCCTGGAGACATTCCATCAGCCTGGATGCTGTCCTGGGCACTCTGATGTAGTTGAAGATGTCCCAGCTCACTGCAGGGGGTTGGACTAAATGAGCTTTGAAGGTCCCTTCTGATCCGAGCTATTCTATGGTTTAATGTGTTCATTATCACCTTTGGAAAATATAAAAAGCAACTGATCTATTAGCTTAGAACATACCCACAACCGGAAATCCTCCTTCAAGGATACCTGTTCACCCATCATCCTACAATTGCTTTGGTTAAGGATTACTGCTAGAAGGACCCAAATGAAATTAAAAACTGTAAAAACATTAAAGGTTTTTTTCCGCACCATTTTTTGATTCCCCATCAGTATCTCTGTGACAACTCAGCCCCAGCAGCCCCAGGGGACAGGACAGGCAGACGAGGAGTGGAAGTGCCCTTTGACTAAGTGGGCATTAAATGTTGGCTAACAACCGGGAGACGCCGTGTGACTGGAGAGAGGGGGGAAGTTAAAAAGAAAGAAGGAAGAGCTTTTCAATATGAGCATTCATGTAGTTTTGACAGGAGCAATTTATCATGGCTATGCAAGGCGGCTCAGCCCCCTCTGCTGAAAGACAGCCTGGTTAAACTTTTACCTGCCCCTCTGAAAAGGGTGCTGTGCCGCAGCCGGGAGGGGACTGCTCCCTGCTCCGGTGATGCATCTTTCCGCAGGCTCTGGGGGGAGAAAGGAGGTGGTTCCCAAACAGCTTGTGCCCATCTGTTTTGCACAGAAAGAAACCTTGACAGGGAAGGGGGAGGGAGCGTGTGGGCCAGCGAGCTGTGGGGTTCTGGATGCCAGCACCACGTTGGGGATGCGACGATGCGATGGGAGCAGTGCTGGGAACTGCCCCCAAGGAAATGCTGCAAGTCAGTGCTGAGGATTTCACCATCCCCTTTAGCTGCCCTAGGAGTAGGGAAGGCTGTGGCGCAATGCTCCTGAGCTGGACAGCGGGGTGACCCAGCATTTTAGGGTGTGCATCACTGATGGCATGGTGGGTAGGCAGTGGTAGAGGCCTGAGATGCAGGAGGCAGTGCACTCTGATATGCAAGAGGTCCTGTTGGCATGCCTAGAAATCCTTAGGAAGGAGCAGGAGGGATTATGTTGAGGGAAACCATAAAAAACACACCCCAATGGTGTTCAGCTGAGAGATTCCTTTGCCCCAGGGTTTGTCATGGGGAACAGTGTTGGTTCTGGACCAGCCCATGGCAGCTGGAGCCCAGCGGCCCCATGCACAGGCTGCTGTTTGCTATCCTCTTGTGTGGATTGAAAATTTCCTGAAAAAAATAATTTTCCACTGAGAGTAATGATCCATCAAAATGAAAGCATTCCACTGCAGGGAGTGGATTTCACTGCCATTTTCAATGGAATGGTTAACAACTTCCATAGCCATGTTTTTTTTCCAGGAACCAGTTGGTATTAGGCTACATCTTACTGCATTTTCAGTATTCAATGTACTAAAACTGCACCATTCTAAGGGAGTGTATTTTACATCGTGTGAAAGAAGCCAGCCAATAGCATACTGAAACTTTTCATCCTCATCGAAATTGCACTTTTCTTACCCTTCAGAACCTGCAGGATCTTCCATTCTACCCCCTCCCTCACTGAAGATAGAATGACATTTTGAAATCTCAGACGAGTAGCCACATCTGACTGTGCATCCATCAGCACCTGCCCCTGGTCAAGCATGAGCAGGACAATTTATACTATTAAAGACAGGAATGTGCTGAAGTATTTCCCACGTTGCAGGGTGAAATCCAGCAGTGCTGTTGCACCAGAAGACCCAGCCAAATCCCATTGGTTAGCTGAACAATTCCCTGACTGTGATTTAGCACATGAGTCATAGGGGATGTGGAGTCAAACACCAAAGAGCTGAACTCACCTCGCTTTAACCATCTCAAATTTAAGCTTCTTTTTTAAGCCAGTAACCCTTCTTCTCTCTAGACAAAGCAGACAGAAAGAGGGCGATACAGCTTCAAAAGGCAGTTTCTTCCCCTCTTAATTGTAATGCCTAAGACCTGGCTGAAGCTCGACGAGGGTGAAATTCATCTTATTTCATCCTTTCCATACATTTAAATCCTGTTCAAAAGCTGTGGGATGCTTGATCACATTGAGACAGCCTCACATGAGCACAAGTTCTGAGAGCCCTCACGCCAGAGACGATGACCGCATTATATCCCAAGCAGAAGGGGCATTAAGTGTACAGATATTCCCACTAGGATTTTCATGTCCTTAATTGGTGATCTTCTGACTCTGAAATAACATTTTTCCCTCTCACATTTCTTATTTCATTATCCCCAGTTCAATACACATCACTGCAGTATGAGGCAAACTAGTTAGATACATTAGGAATTATTTAAATTAGAGAGAGATGTATGGGTAGTTAAATACTCAGTCTTGTATTCTGCCCTAATTACATATCAAATTACACTCAAATTACCCCCAAATGTAGAAGCAGGGAAGTAGTCCTGAAACCTCCTGGAGGTATCAGTGGGAGAAAGGTGAAATGAAGCAGGAGGTGCAAGTGGATCTGAACTAATGCTTTATGAAAACTGTACAGGACCATCATTTTCCATTGTGTCCTGTTATTACCAACACTTGCTTAAAATTCCTTCGCAAACAAGGCTCAGTAACAAACGAGCGTTCATGAGCCTGGAGGAGGAAGTGTATTTTTCAGTTGCAAGAGAATGTTGCTCTTGATTTTGACATCGTTCTGATTTGCATTCGTCTTAGTGGTTGCAGTAATGCTGGTTTGACACTGTCCAGCAGTAAGGCAGGTGGTAGAACACACTGATGCCTCTTGAGCTGGAAAGCATGTCTCTGGGAGCTCTGAAAAGCACTGCACTGCATGGAATTGCTTCTTTGAAATCATAGAATCACAGAAGGTTTGGTTTGGAAAGAACCTTAATATCATCCAGTTCCAATCCCTTACCTTGGGCAGAGCATTTTCCACTGGACCAGGTTGCTCCAAGACCCATACAACCTGGCTTTTTCTTTACCCCACAGAGAAGCCAAAATCCTGTTTATGAAGCTGTGCAAGCAGCAAGGCTCAGGTCCTCCAGGGCATCAGGCTGCCAGTGAGACCCATATTCCATAATGCTTAGGTCTCAGAGGTATTCAGGAAGCAAAGCTGATGTTAACATTGCTGAGGCTGATTCAGAGCTGGAAGCTCATCTGGGTGCTCTGGATCACCCTGATCCGTTTTTCTGTGAGGAAGAACCCAGAGATCAGCCCATTTGGTGAGGGACCCTGACCTCCCTGGGGACTCCACAGTGAAGCCAGAGAGGAGCCCGCAGTGGCTGGAGAAGAAGTCCTCCACCCCACATTGCCTCTGAAAAGAGAGCAGCAGAGAATACTGACACTTAAAGCAATCTAAAAAACCCATGCTCTATTTTCAGCATCTCTTTCATAGGATAATTGCTACTAATCAGAAGTAAATATGCATACATATATTTATATATTCCTGTGCAAATTATATATTTACATGGATCTGACAGTCTCAGACTTCACTATTTTTCATGTTGTTATGGAGCAACTCGGTTAGCAAATACTAATAAATATTTGGCTTCTGCAAATGAAATATTCCTTCTGTGCTGCACTGACAGGCAGGGTAACAAACGCCTACCGGCAAGAAGCATGCCTTGCCTTGGCTTCTTCAGCTGGCTCCCTTGTGCCATACTGCCAGTGGGGACGTGCTGTGTGCGTGTAGGACAAGCAGTCATGGTGTTGTGTAGATATTCTGATCAAAGCCAGGTTTATTGGGGTTCTAGTTTGCACCACTAAGCAGGAGTTTATTGATGGATAAAGCCTTGAATGCTGTAGTCTATGTCAACAGAATGAGGGATGTAGAAATACAACACCGAAAGCGCATTGGATTGATCAGGCAGAGTCCCTCTTCTCTTGATGAGAAGGTCCATCACAGAATCATAGAATCACAGAATGGTTTGGTTTGGAAGGGACCTTAAAGCTCCTCCAGTTCCAACCCCTGCCACAGGCAGGGACCCCTTCCACTAGAGCAGCTTGCTCCAAGCCCCTGTGTCCAGCCTGGCCTTGAACACTGCCAGGGATGGGGCAGCCACAGCTTCCTTGAGGTCATGTTTAGCCCTGTGTTTCAGAGTCTTTTTTTATTTTGCACATATTTCCTGGTGAGTCTACAGCAGCTTATGGCTACACATCTAAAATCCAACCATCTAAGTGGCAATGGCTGCCTTGATTTGACACTTGGGTCACATATTGCAGCTTTATTTTCTTGCTGGACACACTTGGTTTTCTAGAACTAGAGATTTGTTGGGTCCACAGAGTTCCATTTTTTATTTTTAGCATTTCCCGCTACAATTTTAGTGCAGGCACTGCAGCATTCATGATATTTGTACAGCATCTGGCAGAGAGTCCTAGTACAGCTGGGGCTAATGTCTTGTGCTGTAATAATAAAGGAAACAATATATTGGCTCCTTGTATATTATTTAAAAATACTTGATTAAGAAGCAAAGAGATCTGATTTCAAGTCAAAGCAAATCTGTTTAAAATACAAATTTTAAATAAAACCCTCTTTTCATTCCTAGCCCCTGCTATTTGTCTTTGTTCCATGCCTGTCTCTCACATGAAGCAGTAGCAGGATCTGAATGTGTACACAATGTCTAACATGCCAGGCCTGGCTTTTCACACCGATGTCCCTTTGCACACCACAGAGACACTGTTCCAGAGGGGAAGAAAAAAATCTATTTGCATCCAATCGACTGAGCACTTTAAGTGCTGAAACTAGTAGACCAAATGAGTTTATTAGATTATCATTGCGGAAGTTAATAAAGAATTAATTTCTCTTCATGTGACATCCAAAGGCAGTTATTTCAGTGGCCTGTCCATTTACACAAAGCCAAGTATTTGTCAAGTGTCAAACTCAATTCCCAGGACCCAGGCCTCCTCAATAATTCTGGATTAGGAATACCCTTAAATGACATTACAAAAATTTTATTCCAAGATGCATTGAGCTCCTGGGACTACTCAGGAATTTCAGGTTAGTGAAGGTTATGTAGTCAGCAAAAGCTTGCTGGATATAAGATCTGGAATGGAAGGATGCGGTGTGCAATGTTTTTGTGACAGTGGAAGGCAGCATGTGAGAAAGAAGCAGCTGATTTCTGAAAGGGGATCTTCTGCTCTGTATCTCACCCCTGGAAATGATGCAAAGAGGGTATCTGCAATGCAAAATAACTAGCCCGTGTGATCTCCAGCAAAGGAAAAGCTGCAGTGCCGCTGTAGGAAGAACAGCATGGGTGTGTGAGGAGGAGGAGGAGGAGGCAGAATAAAGCCATCAATTGCTGCTGTGGGAATCAAGTGCTGTAAAATATCTTCATTCAGAGCAGGAGTTGAGAGTTTTGTGCATTCCCAACTACTGAGTCAGATCTAAAATGAAAGAGGAATCTCTTTTTTGTTTTCCTGTACTCAGTAGATTTAGACTAAATGTATACAGACCAGATACAGGGTAGACCTGATGTAAGGATAATCAAATGATGGGGTGGAAGATATCTAGATAGATAGATTAGACATAAGAAAGAATTTCTGTACAGTGAGGGTGGTAAAACACTGGCACAGATTACCCAGAGAGGTGGGGATGCCCCATCCCTGAAGACATTCCAGGCCAGGCTCGCTATGGGTGATCTGAGGTAGTTGAAGATGTCCCTGCTCATTGCAGGGGGCTGGACTTGATGAGCTTTGAAGGTCCCTTGCAACTCAAACCATTCTGTGATTCTATGATTTACCTCTGACCATCAGAAACACAAACTGTACTGGGTGGATACAGAGCCTCCTCTCATTCCTCCAAAAGGGAAACGGTGCTGGATGGGGCTTAGGCATAGATTCTGGGTAAAGGAGGATAGACAAAGAAAGAAATAATAAATTTACATCACTCAATCCATCAGAGAAGAGAATCCTTTGCATACATTGACTTTATTGTATTTCAAGGTTATGTGAAAACAGAAGGCTAGAGGATAATAAGTTGGAAGAGGTGCTGAGTGCTGGTCCCTTTTCCTTGGGATAATACACCTTTAAAATGTAGACAGTCTCAGACATTGTTTTAATCATTATTAACACCATGATCATCACGTGATTACCTCCATCATCTTAACAAATGGATTTCTCTTCCTCCCCTCCATCTCCTCCACTTCTCATCCTCATCCTTAGTGCCAGGATGAAGCACCATCTTCCATCCCGTCTTCTGATTAATGCTGGAATAAATATGCCTGAGGGTTGGGGGGCAGAATCTTCAGCTGGGAATCTGGCCCTGAAGGTTCTGCATGTGGGGAAAACAAGGACATGACTGTCATCTTCTCTTCTAACTCCATACCTGTGTCTTCCCTAATGATGTGGGAGATGGCTGTGAGCACAGCTTGGGAATAAGAGTGGGCATTTCACACCCTTGTTCTCAGGAAATAATTCACCAATAACTCACTGCCCAACACAGCTTGTGTGGTTCTGAGAGTGAGACCTGGGTTCAGCTCACCTAACCTTATAGCCTGAAAAATGTCTAGGCTGAAATGTTTTTGCTGTTGAGAAGTTGACTAATCCAGGCTTACAGTCTAGACTTCCTTGGCGGTCCTGGGAAAAAAGTAGGGATCTCCACAAACTGATTCATCTGCCCTAAAATGCTTGCCCCAGACAGAAAGGATGAATCCTTCTTCAGAGGTGCCTATCTCCTCTTGTGATTACTCGGGCTACAAACTTAAGACAAGGTGCCCAGCCTGGACCAGCTATGTTGGGTGGGTTGCATCCTGCCCAAAGGAGCTTGAACTGAACAATTTTTTTTTGTCAAACACTTGTGGGTAATGTCACACAACAAAAAGTGTCACTTCAGTAAAAGAAAAAGTAAAAAGCAGGCATGACGTCCATAAGCATTTGAAATAAAAATCTAAGTTGCCATTCAAACCTCACGTTCCATTAGTGCTTAGCTTTAAGCAGGTGTAAGTTTGTGATTAAAACTAAGCATGTGCTTGATTGCTTTGGTGAACTGGGATGCACAGGAACACCCCTTACCACCTTTAAAGTTACGCATAGCTACATGAGTACCTGGGATCAGGGAGCTGGCTTTCCCACAGTGGAGAGGACACATGCCAAATGCTATGGGTTGTTTAAACCCACTTGAAAAAGTCAATGTTAGGAGGTTTAATGCAGCCATGATTTAAAACATGTCAAAATCCTGATGGATTGTCAGTCTCAATATTTCCTGTACTAAAAGTATCTACTTAATTTCTGCTCACAGGAATTATGACAGCCACAGTTTCTCCAAAAATGAATCTGGCAAAGGTTGTTCAGCTGGTAATTTCTATGGGGAACTCTTGTACCTGTGCTTGCAGTGGGCACGGCTACCCACAGAGGCTGAGGTGTAAGGCCCTGACTGCAGTTTGGTCCTACCTGCCACAGTTCACCAACAGGACTAAAGGAATAGCAAACTAGAGGTAACCTCAGCATTTGAGCTCTACTGAGGATCTTCACCACCTCTTCCTCCCTCTTCTGCCCAGATTAGCCTGAGTGGGCACCATGGCTGCATGCGCAAGTGCCTCTGGCAGTGAGAGGCATGGTGTAGCTAATTTCTTTCCACATATTTCCCATTCAAGTATCTTGGAGGTGAGAAAGTGGATGACAAAAATGGGGCAGGGTAACACAGACTGCTGTGACACTCTATAAATCCCTTTATGAGAGCTGCTGCACCTTCAAAGCCAAACCTGTTTATGCGATGCTGTACACCTTGAGCTTCCCCCTGCCCCAGGTGAAATCCCAGGCCACAAGTCCTTTGGAAATCCCAGGCCACAAGTGCATTGGCAGCCTCCACCTCAGCCTCGGTGCTTGTAACCTGTGCACGGAAGGTGACTGATGGAGAGGGAGGAAGATGAGCGTCTGAAGAGCATTTGTGCTGTGACCATTGTCCTTGGCAGCAGCCCTGGCTGGGCAATGGAAGGTTTGCACATTGGACTTTGGTCAGGTTCTAACAGCCCAGCTCCTTCTGCACAGCACTGACCTCACGGTGGAGGACAGGGTGAGGACACACACGATGGGTGTGCATGAGGAGAAAGGTTTTACTTTCTATGGACGATTGTCACTGGAAATTCAACTGTTCTGGAGCCACGTATTTCTAAGATGGAAATAGGGATCTGAGGGATAACCTTTTCCTTTCTCCCAGGAGAGTCTCAAGAGGTGACTTTGATTTAGAGCTTGGCCAGCCTCCTTGTATTGAAACTCTTTAAATAATCTATGTTTCCTTCTTTTCTTAGCAGAACACCTTCTTGTCTTTCAATGTCTGACAGAGGTGTGCTGGCAGCACAGATTCTGAAATCCCTCCCATCCAGGAGCACTCAGGATGAAAACATGGGTTGGAGCCTTGGGGCTGGAAATCAGCCTCAGGGTTTGCTTTGTTGCCTGGGGATACTAAATCCTGACACCTGGACAATAATGATGGAAAGCATTTGTGAGGGAATTTGCACTGCCTGCTAATGGTGAAGAGTGAGGTTCAGGAGCAGGATTCTGTTGGGCTGGTAGCATCTAAAACCCGTATCTGGATAGCCACAGACAAAACTGTTTCCATGGGAGTTCATTTTTTGATCCATTTTTCCTTTTTCATGATGCTTCCAGCTGGATTTGAGCACTGTGTCCCTTATCTCGCATCTCCCATCTCCATCTGCCTGGCAGGAGAGCAGGGACAGGGCTGCTTGTCCCCTGCCAGGCCATAAGAGAAGCACATGATGCTGCTGGGAAGGTGCTGAGAGCCGGGAGCTGACAGGAGGGTGATGCATGAGGAGAAGGAGGGGCAGCTCATGTCCCCAGGTCGCTGTGGTGGCTGACAGGGCCCTCTGGGGAAGGGTTAAACTTTAACCAGCCAGGCTCAAACCCTCCCCTGGTCCATCAAGTGCCTGCAGTGCCAAAGCGGAGCCTGAGCAAGGACGCTGCTGAGCTGCTGGGTGAGAACAAGGAGATGCTTTTCCTATCTCCCCTCCAGCCTGCCGGGGTGTTGCCTGCTAGGATGGCAGGAGCCTCCGGGAGGGTTTCTTCCCCATCCTGCCTGCTTGGGTGCACCTTGGTGTAGAGCATCCTTGGAGAACAGCTTTGACCCTGGGTTGTTTCTCTCCTTCCTGTCTCTGGAAGCTGCAGGGCCCTGATGAATGACTCCCATATCCTGATCAAAAAGTCTCCCTAGCAGTTTTAGTGTGTTTGTGTCCCCCTAGTTAAGATAAATTAGACAGGCTAATGAGACTGATTAGTCTTTAGCTGTGACCCTTGGCCTTTAGGATGTACTTTGAGCTAATAGAGAGAATAGGGATTATAGGCTGTGATAATGTGCTTGTGTTGGCCTTTTAAAGGAAAACACATTTATTGCTACTTAAAGGAAATTGATCTAATTGCGCTGGAAGAGTTTCTATGGACTGAGCATGGATTTTTTTATGAAGTAGGTGGCTCAGGTTCAGCCAAGATTGCCAGATTTGAAATGGGCAGGAGATATTTGGGGAAGATTCCACCTGGAAAGGCCACTGGCCGCCTCTCCAGCTGATAACAAGCTTCACTCATCCTGACTTTGATCTGCTGCTCTGCTGTCAGACGTCGGAGCTCTAGGAACTTGGACTGCACTCCCCAGGTCTCGTGGCTCGGGTCCAGGCTAACAAATCATCAAAGACAACCAGTTGTGTTTGCGTGCTTACTCAGGGTTCAACTATTTGATCCCTTTCTCAATCTGCAAAACAAAATGGTTCCCTTGGTTACAGGGATCCCCGGAGGCAAATGAGGAAACAACATCATGGGGCCAGGCTGGAGAGCAGCAGGGTGCTCCGGGGCCCGATCCTGCCGTAAAGATAAGGGTTGATTTCGTAGCTCAAAGCTTCACATTTGCTGTTCCACGCACAGATGAGGCGGTTGTGCTCCTGAAAGTTGTCTCCAATAATATCAGTTGGGCTTATAAAAGATTCTGCTTCCTCCTGTAAGCCTTACCCCTATGGGCTCATGCTCCAGGTGGGGCTGTTCCTCCCTTACCATCAGCTTGTTTCCAGCAAGCTTTGATGAAGCTGTGCTCTCCCATCCCCACTGATGGGGTTTGTAAAGACAAGCTGTTCTATCGAGGAGAGAAAGCAATGCTGCAGCGGGGGAAAGGAAAGCTCTGCTCACCGGAGCTCTCCCACCTGAGGCGCTTGTAAGAGCTCTTAGAAATGCGTCAGGCTTGAGGAAATTCTTAGCTGGAGATCCCAGCAAGCAGAATCCAGAGGAAACAATGTCTTCCAAGGGCAACACCTACTCCTATCAGAGCTTCCCGTGCCCCCTGGCACATTGGGGTGCAGATGCACAACTGTCATAGAAGCACAGAATAGTTTGGCTTTGAAGGGACCTTTAAAGGTCATCTTTTCCAACCCCCTGCAATGGGCAGGGGCACCTTCATCTAGATCAGGTTGTCCAGAACCACATCCAGCCTGGCCTGGAATGGTTGCAGGAATGGGGCATCCGCCACCTCTCTGGGCAACCCGTGCCAGTGTTTTACTGTCCTCACCTTCCTTGTATTTAATCTCCTGACCCTTTGCTGGCACAAAGCACAAGAACCTCATGCTCTTTGGTACAATTCTGCAGCTCCAAACACCCTGTGAACACTGAGGGAAGGGCTGAGCTGAGGAGGTTCCACTTGAACATAATATTCTACCACAGGATCTGCAAACGCTGAAGAATCTCTCTTCTCATTCCTGCCCTGCACTGCAGCAGAGGCCCACCAGTACTCACTGGCTCAAGGCAGGACACAGAGAGGACCCCAAGTGTGCTTTCAGAGGCCTCTCCTTTAGCAGAATGTAATTAATACAGACTGCAATTGACTGGGTTAACAGCATTGACACATTGAATCTGTGGTGAAAAACGGCACCTCTACCGTGTATTGCTGGAGGGATCAAGAGCCCAGTCCTGGATGAAGGCTGTGCCAGCACAGAGGAGAAGTGAGGCCCTTATCATCAGGGCAGCTGGGTTTGTGATCTCTCCAGCAGTTAGATGACCATCAGCTCCTTTTCCACTACTTCACGCTTTTGGGGAGCAGGTCCCCTGGATCTGCTTCCTGCACAGAAACACATCCTGGTCTTTTCTGAAAACTGGTTTCTACAGAGTCCCCCGATGTTTTGGCTGCAGAAGTGGCAGCCAAACAGAAACCCACCCCCCAAAGCCATACACCATGGTGAGAAACAAAGCAGATGAAAGTGAACCATAACATACGCAAACAAGAGAAATGTGAAATGGGAAATAATGGACTATGTTAATAAATACAGTAAGGATGATTTGCTGGCTGTCCATAGTCAGAGAATCATGGAATCGCCAGAATCTTTCCCTCTTTTTCACTGCTGAGAGCAGCAATGCCTGGGCTTCTCCTGCTGAGCTTTGGACAGGGTATTTTCCAGTCTGGAGAAGCCCTGGTTCTGGTGCCCAGCACAGTCAGTACTGAGCTACCCTGCCCTCCCTGGCCACTGCCTGCTTTGTTAGAACATGGAACCCCATGGAGGATGACAGGTTATTGGGATGCCTGGAGTGGATGGCAGAAAAAGGGCTGTTTGGCCCCCTCTCTGCTCTGCCTGATGGTGGTGTGAAGGCACTGAGATTAATGATACATCATTGATATTACACCAGGAAAGCTAAGATCAGAAAGCAGCAACTTCTTCTTCTTACGTGAATTTGATATCACAGTTCTCTGTAAGGATGAGGGTCTTATTTTCTGGTGCTGTAACACGCAGTTTTACATGTCAGTGACAAGAGCCCCGCTTCTCCTCTAATATCCAGTCCAGTTTTGGGTTTGGGGGGGTGAAATTGCAAAAGACTTGGTGCATCCCCACTGGAGAGGATGCAAAGTGCTGCTGCACCACTGCAGTGGTGTTCTCCCTCCCTTGGCACGGGTGCAAACAACAGAACAAGCAGTGGGGAAACCAAGCCAAGGTCAACACAAGCATCACATCTGAAAGCACCCAACTGAGCTGCACTGTGGCCAGCACCAGCCTGAGCTCCCCGCAGCAATGACCCAACTGCTTTGCATCTGGACCACAGTGGATTCCTGTAAGTGCTGTTTGACTTCACTCACATCCCCAGCCCACCCTCCGTCTGCTGGGCCAGGCTGGCTGCCTGCGTTCCCCAGGCTCCATCTCCAGGTCCCTGGAAGATGCTCTCGTTCCGTCTGACTCTAGGGGGAACCAAAGAGAGCCAGGAGCTCAAATCCCGCTGGGCAGCCTGCCTCCCATGTGTCTCGTCCCAATAATTGTGTCTCCATTTCACCAAGGGAATGGCTGAGCACCTGCTCTATCAACCCAGCAGTTCATCGTGCTCTGTCACTCACATAGAATCACAAGAAGGGTAAGTTGCAAGTTTCAAGTGAACCCACATGAAAAGAGTCAGGTTTATTGTATGCAACTCCTTCCCCTCTGACATCACCTCATCATTAATCAGGATGATCCTTGACACTTGCCGTGTTCAAGCACCTTGCAGTAAATAGTCTTATCATGCTTTTACAGCCATGGCAACTGGGGCCTGACTCAGGAGAGGTCAAAGTGGACCCGTGGGGCTGAGAGCACAGGAGCTGCCTGTTCCCCACCCATGCACCAGGCCTCCTTTGCTGAGAGGTGATACAGCTGATCAAAGGTTTGAGCCACAGCCCTCAAGTCCGTGGAAGGACTCCTCAGCAGCCACAAATCGCTTTATAATGCTCTATCACATGTGATAAGTCCTGTACTTTGCCACCTTTCCATGCAGTGCTTTAAGATGCTGAGAAACCAGAGAGCAGACGTAGGATCAGATCCTCAGCCAGCATAACGCCAGCTGACATATGGAGTGGAGCTGAGACCTTTTACACCAGCTGTCCTGGTGCTGTCCAAATTAAATAGGAAGAGCAGCCAACTTCCAACTGCAACTGCTGCAGTGGAGATAATAGTGAGATTCCTCAATGAGGGCTGAAAACGGCAACAGCGCAGCCCCCGTCTGATAAATGTCTCTGCTGCAGACACCCAGGAAAATGGAAGTCCTGCGCAGTGTTTTGAGGGTTTACATAGAAAAAAAGCAGGAACAGCATTTAGTAACAAATCCATATTACTCCAGCCCTGATCCTGCCAAAACACACTGGAATATGGCCATATGAGCTCTGAACTGAGATGATCATGGATAAGGTTCCCTGTGACACTGAGTTTCAAGGAGCAAGCCTGTTAGCAGATGAGCCAGATTATTTTAAGTTGGAACCTTCTTCTCTTTACTTAAGGATGTTCCTTGTCACCTTTAAGTGCAACCATTTGTATTTGGGTCAGAATTTATGCAAGTTTCAGGAACTTTTGATGAATAAATTTCCAGTTTGGGCAAACTCTCTGGACCAAAAATAATAATTTTAACCATTCAGTTTCTTTTCATTCTTTGCGAAATGAACATTTAGACTTTCCAGCTCAAATTGATTTGACATTTCCAAACATCCTTTCACTGTAACTAAAACACCCCAAACTGAACAGAAATACTTTGACTGGCCCAGAAGAGGCTGATGTTGGGTTTTCAGTAATCAGAAACAAACATTTCAGGGGACCAAGTCTCCAGACTCTTCCTTCATCCTCAAGGAATTGCGGGTGAGTGGAGAACCCAGCATAGCTCTGCAGCTGCAGCTCATGGAACTATGGCAGATCTGCCTGGTCATAACAGCCACGGTCATACTGTTGTGGACCTGCTACAGGTCTCCATTGGTGGGACACAACCTAACTGGATACTCAATCTGGCTCCCTACATTACTGTCTCCCTACAGCATTACTGTTACCATCCTGATGTAGCACAGTTTCCTCAGCTCCAAAGAGCTGTTATTTACTGTAATCCAGACCATAGTAAATGTGCCTGGTACCCCCACTGTTTATATTCAAGGGGAGCTTTCCATATTCTTCCTCCCCTGTGGCTTGCTCTTTGTGTCTGAAGGTCTCTACTACCTTTGTTTTAACCTGAATTTGTTGGGGCAAGAGCAGGACCTTCATAGCATCTGCCATTCAGCATGACGGCAGGCAAAGAATAGCCTCCAGCTGGCAGTAAATCAAACAGAGTTACATCAGGGTTGATGTTGCTTGAAATCCTTGCATCAGTGCTCAAGAGCCAGGGAGGAAAGTAAAGGCAAAACAGGAGCTAGGGAAAGAGAGGTGGAAAGATCTGCTGCTGCTGCTGATGTAAATGAGAACTGGTTGCTTCTTTGCCCCTCCTTGGCAGGACTGATTTGGAGGCAGGAGCCACACATGAAGCTCTCCAGCACCCTTTGATTACCAGTGGGATTTGGGTGTCCAGGTTCTCTTTGCTCTCACGGTCTAACATTGTCACCATCAGATGGCTGGTCACTGTCCTGTCTGTGCGTGCTGAACTGACATAAGTCTCAGTCCATGAGAGGCTTTTCCTTCTAACAATGATACATGGAGTCACCATGTCTATATCCAAGCTTAATCACAATAAGCACAGACCGGTCTTAGCGTGTTGGGTTTTGTAGCATAGGATACCCCTACCTCCAGACATTAGTCCTTCCGTCCCTGTCCCTGAGCCCTCTCTCACATAGAGAGAAATATCACTGTAATGACACACCTGATGTGGTCCCACAGCATTCACATGTCTGGTCCTGGGAAATGCACTTTATTTCAAACCCAAATGCCACTCTGATCTTGGTGTTATTTGGCTGTTCCTACTGTCACCTGCTTTGTTAAATATCCCCTGAGTCTTAAACTATTCCAGATCAGGTCTTGAGCACAAAATGGGGACAGATCCAAGAGCTGCGGGTCTGTTGTTATTTTCTGAAGTACTCTTGTACAGTGAAACAGTGAACATTACCTTTGACTTCAGGAAAATAAAAGTATCAGCATAGAGACACTGCAAGCATGTCAAGCTTTGGGACCAAAGTCAGAACATTTCCTACTGTTTCCAGGAATCCTTTAAGTTGGAATTTCTTGGGGTACAAGCAAGGCTTCCAGAGACAACAAAGATTGCTTCAAAATGGATCAGGAAGTTCTGTCCCTGAAACAGCCGATTACTGGCAGAGAACACAGAAAGGATCTGGTGTTGCAAAGCACAGGGTATCTGTAACACCTGGAAAGGACATTTGGATATTAGGATTCCAAAATGGGATTGAAGAGTGATCAAGGTCTCCAAAACTGGAATGTGGGGGTTAGAAGAAAGGGGTCAACTGAAATGTTTGTATGCAACAGTGTGCTCTGGGCAGAAGTGTCTCTGGAAGTGTGCCATACGGAATACTGCCTCACTTATACAGCACTTACTGAAATAAAGTGTTTCAGGATCATTATTAGGTCCCTGGTTGGAGACCCCATTTTGCTAAGTCCTTTTTGAAAACAGAATTAAACACTTACTTACACTTCAAGCTCTTCAGGGTACTCACCTTGCTGGCAGTTCCTGTAGGACGAGCCGATGTCCTAGACAATTGAAGCTTTGCTCCATTGCACTGGGAAAAGGCTCGCACCTTCTTATAACCCAGCTGAGGACCAATGCTGGCCTCTGCACTGAATTTTGGCCCTGGTTTTGGCTGTCAGTGCCCAGTGACAAAGGAATAGTTTTACCTTAACACTGGAAGATATTTCCTTTGCTCCCCAGCTGCCTGTATTTGATCTCTTAGCAATAATAGCTTATTTCGGGGTGAAATGGAGAAAAGAAAAGAATAGTTATTTTTCACTCCCAGCAGTGAGTGAAAGGCACTGGAAGCCCATCAGCTGCTCCAGGAGCAGAAGGCTCTTTTTAGGAGCCATTTTCAGTTGGATACATTCAAATCTACTGTGCTTTATTAAAACTGGGGAAAGAAATGGTCAAATCCAGGCAAATAAATAAGCTGAAAGGAAGCCATAGCAAACACTGATTTGGGAGGTTCTGTGTAGCTGTTTCTCTGTTTACAGTCACTGGATTGAAAAGGAGATATTTAAGTAAAAAACTGAACACCTAAGGCAGCAATTTGTGTACAGGAGAAATCAAAGCTTTCTGCTAAGGGACTGGGGAGAAAATGCCATTCCTTGAAAAGATGACTATTTGAGAACATCAAGAGCTGCAGCTGCTGTGGGTGTATTCACCAGCACTGCACCCGGCTGGAATTGAGCTGTGGGGACAGATTCATTGGAAGGAAGCAAAAACAAATGGGGCTTCTGCTTCTGGGATCACCCTGCACAGATCAAGCAACTGACTGTGTCCTCTCCTTGTCCAGGGGCAGCAGGAGATGCTGTTAGGCACTGACCCAGACCCTGTGTCTGTAAGAGGAAAAAAGCTTGTGTGCCATAGGGGCTCATGGGAAAATGTGTGGCGTTACACTGGGGCTCCTGGTGCAGGCATTAGAAGAATTGCTGTGATTTATTGAGCATAAAGCCACATGAGGGATCGGAGGACTTGGGGGGCTGACAGTAGAAAGCATTTACAAGAAAGTTTAGAAATAAACTTTCTAAATTCACTCTGCTCCCCAAGGAACCTGTCATTTGTGACTCCAAGGGCCAAGTTACACTTTCCCCTCATCACTGTTCCCATTTAATAGATGGGGAAAATGCACAGGAAGGAGCAATGTCTTTGCAGAAGTACTTTGCACTCGTGCAAGCTCTCATGCACATCTGCCCTCTTGCATGCAGAGCAAGGGCAGCCTAGGAGTGGTTTTAGTGATATACCTGTTCCTGCCCAGGTTTGTTTTACAAATTTAAGCAGCCCTAGTTTTGAGGTAGAACAGTCAGAAAACAGGCGTAAGGCACCTCTAAAATTTGTAGTTTGTTAACAGTCTGGTACCAATATGCAATGCAGCCTTTCTGATGAGGTTAATCCCTAGTGTAAGGGCTATGTGGGGTTATGATACAAGTGTATCAGTGTAATCCTACATATATAAGAGTATATAAGAACAATAAGAAAAAGAAAAGACTTAAAAAACAGACTTCTAAAAGCTCATCAGCAAAGAGCTCCAGCCTGAGCCCAGGGTCTGAGCCTTACATTCAGGCTGGGAGGGACACTGTAGGATTACTGCAGCAAGCAGAGCTCTGCTTTGGCCCCGTTCTCAGCAAGGATGGAGCTTTGAGTACTTTTGGCATCCCAAGGCCTCAACTAATTCCCACTTGTGTTTGTCTTTTTGCTGGCTGTCTCTTCCACTTCTGCCTCTCAGATTACTAGGGCTGGTGACAAGGAAATATGGGAATAGCCACCCAATCAAATTACAAAACATTAAACAGGTCAAGCGCTTACAGGTTGCTTTCGCACCATGAGTGGGAATCGGATTTCCTGGTATCTCAGTAGAAGTGACAGATAGTGTTAACCAGATAAGCAAATGGGAGCGTGTAAGTCTAAAAGCTGGAGTAATTTTCCAGTGGATCTTTTTCAAGTGCATGATGTTGGATTTCCTTGAAATTCTGCCTTGTGGGTGAAAACAGCCTGACTGTCTTTTTGTGTCTTTCTCTGCCCAGTGTGGTCCTGGGGCCAAATGCATGATAGTTTCTGTAGCTCTGCTGATGCAATAGGAAGATGGAAAAGGAGCAAAGTAAATACAAAGAGTGTTGCCCTGGGAAAATCCTACTTGTAAATGCCTTCGTCTGGCAGGGAATGGAGATGGGCAGCCGACGAATGGCACCCTCACAGATGCCACATTGATGGTCTCTGCCACACACTAACCACACCTCCAGCGGCCCATAGACATCACATCCATATAGTTTTGTACACAGAGTCTCCCTTTTTGGGCAAACAGATGGTGAGAAGGAGTTCAAGGTATTGTAACCACCAGAACTATGTAGTGAAAGCTTCACAGAGCAGCATGCCCTTTGTATACATGCCTTCTCCTCTTGAAGCACCATTTAACTAAACAATTTGACAGGGATTTTCAAAGGCACAGATGGAAGTTTAGACATCCAGCTTGGCATTTGAACAGTACAGACACCCTGGGAGAACTCAGCTACCAGGCAGGACCAACTTTGTCTTTGCTTGACCAGATGGGCAGGAAGTGCCACAGCATGGGAGACATCCAGATCTGCTTTTGGTGATCTGGTTTAGATTTGTAATGACCAGGCCTGTGAGCTGTTTCTCAAAGGTCTTGCTTCCACTTTGCACAAGGACCAGTGGTTCAGCCTGGATGTGACACCCAGGATTTTGAAGACTGTTTTGTAATGCTCACTTTTTAAGATAGCAGCTCCAGAAATGATGAGTAAATAACCCACCATCACCTTGCCAGGCTAACATTGCCATCTCCCCTCATTACTTATTTATATATGGTTCCCAAACCCTATTTCCCAAATTCTCCACCCTCTCTCTCCTCCCCCTACTTTCTTTTAATGAACTGAGGATTGAATTCTGGAGCACGTGTGAGGCAGGGATGATAAAGCACTCAGTCTTTTGGCAGTCCTGTAAATGCTACGGTGGCTTCCAAAGAGTTAATTCATTATGGTCCATTGTCCAGTCGACTTTATAGCTAGCAGCAGATTGGAGCCAACTTGAAATGCTGAAGTGGAGATGAAAAATGAGCAGAGCCTTGGTGTGCATTAAATATTTAATATTCTCTCAGTGGGAGGTGTCAGGAAAAGCACCATATAATAAATACTACAAGAGACAATTCCATCACTGAACTCGTCTGTTAATGACCTCATTTGCTTTGACAGAAACATTACAGATGCAGCCTCTTTGCTCTGTGGCCCTACTAAACAGCCACATTCCAGTTGGAGACCAAATTCCTGCTTCTGCAATGTGGAGGAGTGGGTCGGAGCTGTGATTGTCTCCTTCTCCCTCTCTCTGTCTCCCCCCGCTGTCCAGATCGGGGGCATTTAGAAAGAATTTTGCGTGGCATGAGAGGTATTTGTGGTGGCTGCCTGACTCCGGCCAGGAAAACAACAATCCCATCAAACTACCTGGAATACACGAACTCAGGATCCTCTCTTCTCCCACCTCCTGCCTTAGCGTCATCTGGTTGTGAGCTGTGGGAGCTTGAAAAGTGTGTGTGCAGACGTGGTGGAGAGCACCTCCAGCTTAATTCCCTGAAGACCTCTTGTGCCAGGGAGCAACAGGATCCTCACGAGGATCCACTCAGATGCCTCCTGCTGAATGCTTCCCACTTCGGCGGGGGTGGAGACCTTGAATCCCATGGCATTCCTGGCAGAGCACAGGGTTCTCTCCCAGTGCTGTGCCCTGCAGCTCTGCTGGGCCCATCGAGGCTGATGGTCTGCCTGAGCAACACTATTACAAGAGCTTTGGCTTCAAACTAAGTGCAAGCGGCTTGTTTTCTCTCTTCCACTATTTATGTTTGAAAGGTCCTCAAATCATTCCTGCTCCGATGGCTACAAGCCAGCTCCACATGTCACACCTAAATGTATTAAAGTCCAGTTCCTCTGCAGCTGATCTTTGCCAGGTTTCCCCTTTGACTTCACTAATTCTTTTCCTCCCTGGCCAGATAGGCTCTGGGATGATCCTATCACTTCTCAGTCTCTTTTTTGTCTGGTTAAGCAAACCAGACTCTTCATGTTTGCTTGGAAAAGTTGCTCAGGCCCTCAGCATCCCAGTAAACTTCTCTTCTTGTGTCCCAGCTACAGTTGCTCTTGTTGAAGAGCAATGACTGATGAGGTTTGAAATGCTTGGTAAAATGGCATTCATCAGTGCTAATCGCTAATGGCAATTCCTCTCAGTCAATCCATGGCCAGTGGAGAGCCCGGGTCTCTACCCCACGGACAACTGCTGGGTTAAGCATGAAACTGTCACTAGTAGTAGTCCTGCAATCCATGACCATGATGTTTTGCATTTTAGTCCATTCCTTCTCCTTCTTACTGCAGCATAAATCCACACTGAACTTCTCTGAACTTCTCACTTACCTCTAGTATTAATTTATTCTTTCTTCCAGAATTTCTCCAAAGGCCTTGCACATGACTGCAAGACTTTGGCAATATTCCTGTATCTGTCTGGTCTCCTTTTCCCTCCTTCTTTACACAAGTGCTGCATTTTCTCAGAGAATTATGGTTCTCTGTGGTTTTTGTAGGACATTGTAGGAGTAGACAAAAATGCAGTTGGAAAACACTGAAGAGGAGAACCATCTGTTTGTATTCTCTTCAGGTGAAATACATACTCAGAGGCTCTGCTTGGAACATTTGGGGCTGACAATTCTGCTCCCCTCTGTTTTACACCAGTGGTTTCCTGCCTCAAAGGGAAACTTGAATATAAGCATATTAAAAGTTGTAAAGATGATGATATTATGACAGGGGCCTAAGAGGCACCTTACAGTACTAGAGGCCTGGACATTTGAGCTGCTAGCATAGGGCTCCAGAGTCTGAGCTGAAATGTCAGCATCTCTGATTAGCATCTGCTTTTGGGATGGATTATAACCTTGTTGTGTTCTGCCTTCCCTAACACTGCCTGAACTGTGGGGCCCGTGATGGGGGAATAGATGTCTGTCCTGCTCATGCTTGCTGTGACCAGAGGTGGAAGAGGCTGTTTGCACGCACAGCATGGGATAAGGGGAGGTTTGGGAGAGAAAGATGAGGCACTCACCACTGCTGCTGCCTACATGGGCCGTGGGGATGCAGGTCAACGGGGTGCAGGGGGAGGATGCTGAAAACAAGCCAGCTGCAGGCTCCAGGAGGAAGAGAGAGGAGGGACGAAAAATGGCTGGTCAGACACTGGAAGGGAATGTGCCTCCCGCTCACATCTCAGCTCTGTGTAGGCTGCCCTCAGATGCCACACATTCTGTGCATTACAACAAGGCAGTTGTTTGTAGGCTGGATCCGTGCAACAGGGAGATAAGGTTCTGCCTTTGTATCAGAAGCAGCTGCAAAGGGGCAAAAAGGTCTTAGAACAAGAAATTAGTTCATCTGAATTCTCTCTCTCTCTTTTCCTTCTTTGAGCCAGACAACAACAGCTCACTCCCTCCTCGGACCACGCAGGCGTTTTTACACCAGGTTGTGGTACCATCAGGAATCTGCATCCCTGCTTCTGCAGACCATGCATGGTGCATGTGAGGGTGGTGGGGTCCCTCTCCCAGTGCCTTTGCTTGCAGGGCAATTGGTGGTGTTTGCCCAACAGCTATGTGCTCTACAGCGGAGAACTGGCTGTGGAGGAGTAGAGGCAGCACAATCCATGCACATCAGCTGGGGTTGTAGCTGTTGCTGACAAGCTGGCATTGAACAAGCACATGGCTACAGCAATAAGACAGTAACAGGCTGGAAAATGCTCTGTGAGATGGCACAAGCCATCCATCCCATGTCCAGCATGGGGAGCAGGAGAGAATACCTGAACACATACTGTTAGTCTGTGTCAAGACACAATGATAGACATGAGGGGCTCAAATGAACCCGGGCAGGCAGCTTTGGGCATGACATAGCTACCATCTGAGTGCTTGGCTCTGCAACCTTAATGGTGCTCTTTTAATGTAGCTTTTAAAAATGTATAATATAATACACATGGTGTGTCTTGTCTGCCTTTTATAGCTTTAAAAAATGGATCCGATATATGCTTTGACATATGGAACCATTCTACCCCAACATAAGATAGACACTTCACCTTCCAGCACTTGCCGAAACATGCTTTAGGGTTTAGGTTTGCTCTTAAATAATTATCACCTGCTTAGTAAAGAAATAACCTTTTTGCCCTCAAAGTGTCTGCTGATATCTTTATAGTCTTTGTTTATCAGGATTTGCAGTTCCCTTGCAATCAGCAGTTTCTCTGGTGCTCATTGCTAGCCATGTGAGCTGGAAACCTGTGTGTAAATGGACAGGGCTGCAGAGATTACTCAGTGCTGCTCCTGTCTGTGTGTGAGGGGGTAGGAAGATGAAACCCACTGTTTTGATGAAAGGAGGAGGATACACGGCAGAGAAGCAGATGAAAGAGCCTCAGAGCCAGCCAGAGGTGTCCCCTGCTCCCCAGCCTGATCTGCACATAAGCCACAACCCTGGAGCTGGCAATGCCGCTGCCGCAGGGCCCATGGGGGCTCCAGCCCTCCTGGCAATGTCAGGTCTCCCCGGGGCTGATTTAGAGAGGTCGCCTGTCACTTGTGTAAAGGTCGCCGGGGGTCCGTGCTGTGCCCGGTCCCCACGCTCCCGGGTGCCACATCAGCACAGGGTTTTACACAGCCTCGGTCCTGCCAGGGGAGGGGAGGAGGAGGGATGAGACTGCGAGGTCAGCAGCATCTTTATGGATGGTGGAGTGAATGTGAGGTGAAAGGGATCGTTGCTTTTGCCTCCCCAATAAACCCCTTTTCTCTGCCTGAACGGAAGCGGCGAGGAGCTGTTCAGCTAATTTATATTAATTCAACTCCATTAATGATGAGATATCATCTCTTCTCTCAGCAGGAGAACCATCAAAAGGATTTAATACTGAGCTGCTCTACTGACAACCCCACATTAGAGCCTGCAGCCACTCCATGGCTGGACTGAACCTCTCCTCAGCTATCAGCTATTCCTGAGGCCTCATCACAAAGGGCAACCTCCTGCTATTGTGGTTATTCCTGTGTGAGTCCTGTGTGAGTCCTCCTTAGCATTGCTCAGGCCTGGAGGACCAGGAAAGCTCTCTGCAGGGAGGAAGGGACACGGCACATGTGCCACATCTCCCCCAGGCTGGTGATGAGCAGGGGACATTTCAAGTGGGAGGAAGCCCCAAACAGCCATTACCATCCATGCTCCCAGGTAGCTGTGGAGTGAAAAAATGCCTCTTTTGGGGGCCAGGAGATGCTGGGGGCTGTGGGGGTCTCCTGCCCAGCTGCCTGGGCAGCAGTAGCAGCAGTGCACTGTGATGCAGAGCAGTCCTGCCAGTTCCCCTGGGACACAGCGAGTGCATTGCCCTCACCGGGGATATGCCAGAGGGACAAACATCCGGACCAGCAGCAAATTTGGCTTCATGGAACACTGAGTCAATGTCACGTGGGTTCCTTGCTTGCCCACCATGGGGATCCTGAAGGACCGGCAGTTGGCTTTAGGCTGGTGTGAATTGGCTGATGTGTGAAGAGGAAGCACAGAATCCCAGCCTGGTTTGTGTTGGAAAGGACCTTAAAGCTCCTCCAGCTCCAACCCCTGCCATGGGCAGGGACACCTTCCACTGGAGCAGCTTGCTCCAAGCCCCTGTGTCCAACCTGCCCTTGAACACTGCCAGGGATGGGGCAGCCACAGCTTCTCTGGGCACCCTGTGCCAGCGCCTCAGCACCCTCACAGGGAAGAGCTTCTGCCTAAGAGCTCATCTCAGTCTCCCCTCTGGCAGGTTAAAGCCATTCCCCTTGGCCTGTCCCTACATCCCTTGTCCCAAGCCCCTCTCCAGCTTTCCTGCAGCCCCTTCAGGCACTGGAGCTGCTCTCAGGTCTCCCCTTCAGGAGCCTTCTCTTGTCCAGGCTGACCCAGCCCAGCTCTCTCAGCCTGGCTCCAGAGCAGAGCTCCTTGTATGCAGACAGACTGAGAGCTTCCTGCTGGGATCAGTCACAGAGAACAGCAGAGAGAGGGAAACTGAGGCAGGGTGGGGGGAGGCTCATGACCGCTTGGTGTGGGGCAGCTCTGCAGCAGGACCCTGACACCACCCTGGGGCTGCCTGGGAGCAAAGCCCAAGCCAGAGCAAGGACACGTCATTTTACTCCACGGAGGACCCAGTGATTCCCCAGCCGTGACCCTGGCAGGCTGCAGCAGCTTTCCCATGGCCACGGCTCCCGGGTCTGCTGGACGAGCCTTGTTTCCTCATCCATGTCATGGCAGTAGGAGACAAGACTTCGTGCTAGTCATGTAATTTAATTTCTCTCTTTGCTTCTCGCTGATAGTATTAAACTCCTGCCTCTGGAACACACGCACAAATCTGGGCTTATTTTCCTTTTTTTCCACATTTTTATATTAACATATTTCCTTTTGAAACTGTGTGAGGCTTTTCTCAAAACTAATGGATTTTTTTTCTCCCCTTGTCTGGGCCAAATATATTCAAATCTTAACTCAGTTAAGTCAGAAGATTCCTATCGTCTCAGCAGGGAATCCCACCCTTTATTCCACAAATCAGCATCCTTTTTATTTGACTTTCTGATCTCCAAAGGAAAAGGGATGCTTTTTTTTTTTTTTTTATAGAGTTTTTTTTCAGTCTCACTCTGACGTTGATGCTGCAATGCTCTTTGATAGCCAAGAACACAAGGACTGACTTCAGGAGCAGCCGAAACTTCATCGGGAACTAAGATGTAAAACGAAGGGATACAGAGTGGGGAATGGTAGAAAGTGATACTGTTGAAACAGCCCTTTGAAATTTCCCAAATGGTGTTTGATCTGAGAGTTCCTTAAAGCAGCTGCAATACCTTTACTATCAAAATGGTCTTTCTTTATTTTTGAGGTGTGTAGGGGGCAGGGGGGAGAGGGATTTTAATGCTTTCTGGGTGACACTCAGAAGAAATCAGTGTCCTTTTCACCTGTAATGATTCCATCTGGATTTCTTCTTTTTTTTTACACACATTTATTTGGGATTTAGTGGGAATCTTTAATAACTATTTTTTTTTCCTTCTCATCTGCTTGAATATTCTTTTATTTCAAAGGGGCAGCAAAAGAGACACAAGGGACTGAATGCCAAGGAATAGATTACTTCTGAAACATGCTTTAGTCCTCCCTTACCCACCCCCAAAATACCAAGCCATTGGAAATGAAAGCATGAAATTGAAACCCTTAAAAGTGAAGGAAGGAAGAGCCCAACCTTTCTCTGGGGAAAGATCAGTGCAGAGGCATCAAGTTGCCCGCAGGATGCCGGTGAGCCCGGAGGCAGCTCCAGCCCAGGCACAGCTCCCCACTGCTGCTGCAACAGCATCCATTGGAGCCCAGACCAGGCTGGATGCCTCAGTGATGGCCATGGGGAGATAAAAGATGAACTGATGAAAATCCTCACAGGGAAATGTGACTTGAGGGGAGGACGTGGGGCATGTCCAGGCTGCAGAAAAAATGAGCCTGGGGAGCAAAGTGGCTGCTGTAGTTGGTGGGATAAACCTGGGAGGCATTCATCTGGTAGTTTTTGTTCCATGAAGGGCCTTGCAATAACTTTGAGTGGTCAGAAATCACAGAATCCCAGCCTGGTTTGTGTTGGAAGGGACCTTAAAGCTCATCCAGTTCCACCCCCTGCCATGGGCAGGGACCCCTTCCACCAGAGCAGCTTGCTCCAAGCCCCTGTGTCCAACCTGCCCTTGAACACTGCCAGGGATGGGGCAGCCACAGCTTCTCTGGGCACCCTGTGCCAGCGCCTCAGCACCCTCCCAGGGAAGAGCTTCTGCCTAAGAGCTCATCTCAGTCTCCCTTCTGGCAGGTTAAAGCCATTCCCCTTGGCCTGTCCCTACATCCCTTGTCCCAAGCCCCTCTCCAGCTTTCCTGCAGCCCCTTTAGGCACTGGAACTGCTCTAAGGTCTCCCCTTCAGGAGCCTTCTCTTGTCCAGGCTGACCCAGCCCAGCTCTCTCAGCCTGGCTCCAGAGCAGAGCTGCTCCAGCCCTCGCAGCATCTCCCTGGCCTCCTGTGCACTTGGTCCAACATCTCCACGTCCCTCTTGTGTTGTCCCTTGAGCTGTATTCTACACTCATAAATAATATAACTCATTAATGCCAATCCTGTGCACAGCAAGGGCATAGCTGGGTTTTTTTCAGATCCATCCAGGTCAACAGGCCATGTGTCTACCCCATGATCTTGCCTGGTTTTATGATTTCCCCACATTAATTTTGGGCATGTACTTGGGAACTGCTCTGGAAAGTATCTGTGTGACTCTAGGTCATGCTGAGGAAAAGGCACCCGTTTCTCTGATGCTGCCATCTAAAGTGAGTCAAAAAGCAGGGCACTGAATGCAATTAGCATCATATCATTTCAGAAAGCAACCCTTTGAACAGGTCACCTCCTTTGCAGATTGCTGAGGGAGGGGAGGGTGCTGCATTCATACTATTTATCCCGGCTCCCTTCCCCTCGCAGGAAAACATCACAGGCAAGACCGTGCGGATTAGATGGCTAGGAGCATGCCTGTTTCTTCTCAATTAATATCATATGCAAATGAAATGTTTCCCGTGGAAGTTTGCAAAAGGGAAAGCTGCCACTTTCCACCATCTCTACTGAGCTAAAAGGGTTTTTGCAGATAACATTTTTCATGCGGTGCTGCTGTGCTTTGCATTTATTGAGCCCTGGCAAAATGTCTGTAAATCAGCGCTGCGTAGATTCGATGTACATCCAGTTTTCAGGTACTAGGAAGTCACAAGGATTAAGATAATAGTATGAAACCTCTTTGGCTGGCGGCATCAGGGAGATGGATGTGGGCTTTGCTCTCCCTGCAGCTCCCACTCAGTTTTTTTTTGGTTTTTCTCCCTGCAGTTGGTGTCTGCTGTGCTCCACTGCAGACTCAGGCACCTTTTTGTGGAGCTGGAGAATTGCCTTTGCAGTGCAAAGAGGGTGGGCACAGCATCCCTGGAAACCAGACCAGCTGCTCTTAGATACATGCATTTAAGGCTTTTCACACACAAAAGGTTTGGTGAGGATCTGGGGACCTGGGGCCCTCTGTAGCTCACAGTGCTTGCAACTCCAGAGGGACACTGAACCCCGAGATGGTGAAAGCATCGCTGCAGCAGAAGCTCTGCAACATATGGGTTCCCTTCCAGAAGCTGGCACCTTGCCTGGTGGATTAGTGATGTGCTGAAAGAGCCTGAGGAGGAAAGGGAAAAGCTGCTCGCTGTCTGTGTGCTGTGAGCTGCCACCCTCCACCACCACATGCACACACCACGAGCAACTCCTCATGGCATGTGAAAAGAATAAAACCTTTATCTGAAACCACCTTCCCATCTCCAGCAGTGGGGTCTTGCACACAAATTGCTCTCTATCAGACTTTACCATGAGGAGTTTTTAGCTGGAGCACTTTAAACTTCACATTAAAATGGAAATCTGCATTTCTGAACCAGCGGATCATGACCTCCTTTGGAGCAGAAGCACCTTCCCTGCTCCTGTCTTGGTCACTAATGTACCCACTCAGGTTCCCGTTTCTAAGCTGGGTCTTTGCTAAGTCTGATTCTTTAGTGAGGACCAGGCATTTTAGAAAATCTCCTTGTTGTGCAAAGCAACAGGAGAGTGCAACAGGGGAGATGGGTAACTTCTGATCATGGTTATGTGTGAGAAGCAGAACACTATTCCAGAACCAGCTCTAGCTGACAATAGAAATGCACGGTACCCACAGATGTTCTAAAGTAGGATGGGAGTTGCTTGTGGTCAGCCTGAAGCCGTGATGATATTAGGAAGATGATTTAATATCTTAAATCAGTAACAGGGAAGACAAACATTTAAACTGGGCATTTCCTAAAGAAGTGCCACAATTGAGAGCCATTGCACAGCCCCGGCAGTGTCGGAATGGGGCATGTTTCTCAATCCACAACAGCTGTGAGAGGACTTTCATACATTTATGATAGTCCTAAGGCAGTCTGATGGGGAGAGTTCAGTGGGTGGGAATCAGCCTTGCTGGAACTTTGAACAGAGAGCGCTTTGTTCAAGATCTCAAATCAGTGCCACAACAAGTTTAGTTACAGCCACTTTGTTTTAGCTCATGGTGGCCATGGGAATTGCCTGTAATGCCAATATCCAGGCCAGGATATGATATCTTCAGTTCGTATACATACATTCCTCTCTTAGCAAGGAACTCACCCCAGAAGCCCAGGTTCTTCTTGTCTACCAAACTCTTGGGCAATGGTATCAGAGAGATTATGATGAGGAAATAAATAAAGAAGTCTAATCTATGAAGCAGCCCTTTCAAAGTGTTAAAGCATTCATAGCTTTATGACTACATATTAATCTGCTCTCATTTATTGCTTTGTAAGGCTATTTTGACAAAAGTTCATTATCAGGACTGCTAAATGCTTTTAAAGCATTGATTGGGGGAATTATTACATCATGGTGATAGACACAGTGTGTTAAGATGGATTGTGAGGCTCGGACCATCTGAAAATTTCCCCCCTTTTAATTGGATCGATCCTCAGAATAAACGAAGTTTAATTGAATTTTCAGGAAAATTGAGCAGTTGTTTTCAAGTCTCTGTCAATACACATTATTTCAATTACATGATGATAAGCACAGAGAGAGTTTGCAAACAGCCTGGTCGGAGGCGGAGGCTGCACACCACAGAGCCTCTCACCACACACGCTTGGCTTTTACTTTCTTTTTCCATTTCCCAGAAGCACATCAGCAGGGGTAGGGCCCTGCTCCTGAATCCAGACTTCAGAGGAAAATTACCCCATGACCCTCCATTTTCCCAGCTGCCTTTGTCTTTGCCTGTGCTCCTTCCTCAGGGCTCCCATAGCCTTTTCCTTACCAAGCCAGACAACTTTTCACACAAAACCCCAGCTTTTTGTTCCAAGTCCTCTACATGGCTTGGAGACATTGACCAAGAAGTGCTGGCTCAGAAAGCTTTGCTGCAGGAAAGCTAAGAAGCAATTGCCCCTTGGTGTCTATCCTGCTTCATTTCAAAGCAAGCACTTTACTCCCAGTCTCTGCAGCTTCATTGCAAATCCTGGTGTCTCCATGGGAAGTGCTGGTGAAGGGATGTTGAAGGTAGCATCAGAAACATGGTCCCTTTTGAGACAGTAACTGTTATTGAGGGAGTGGGGCAGAAAGCTGGAGGCAAGAACAAGAGCTCACCTGCCAGGTTTCATTACCTACCCCTGTAAAGCTGCCCCAGCCACAAAGGAGCAGTGAAGCTGAGGGACCCTCCTGCCACATGCTGGGACAGGATCCCCATGCAGTTGGGCATCTCTTTGAAAAGAGACAAATGCCATTAGCTTCAGGCCTTGTGCAAGTTCCTGGGCTCCTTGGAAATCTTTTCCCAAGTCAGTAATATTCCCTCCTCCTTCTAAGCAAAAAAATATAGGAGCGTTGATCAGAGGAGTAAGTATTTGGCATCACTTGCGAGCGAAGGGTGTTGATGTAGTGATACTGAATGGAACATTCCCCCGGTTATCTCTGTGTTTCTTTGAACATTCAATTATCAGAAACACTTTGCTACAGAGTTTTTCTCCTCCCTGTTGGTAGAAACCTGGTGATGGTTTGGTATCAGCTGCAGTGTCCCGAGATGCTCTCTGGCAGGGTGGTCTTGATGCCTTCCTGCCCTGAGGCTCGACACAGCTGCAGTGCTTTCAGAGGCAGCTGAGCTGAGTCATTGTCTTTTGTATTTGCTTTCACTCAATATCCACCCCAAAAATTTAAGATCCTCCACTAAAGAGGACACTACATAAACCCTCTCCATAGTCATAAAATCCCCTTCTCCCCCTTCTCTTGCAGTCCCAACTCACTGAAACTTCTATGAGTCACAGTGACTCCCACCAGATGAATACAAGGTGCAAACTCCACGCACTTAAAGCTGTTCATCTTCTTTTTTTCCCTCCTTTAACAACACCTTCCTATGTTCACCACAGAGTCCCTGTCCCGCAGCACAGACAGAAGACCAAACCCATCCAAAACATTATGGGACACTTGCAGTCTCTGGGAAGGCTCAAGGTGCCTGTACTGAGCTGGATGCACGAGTTATGGGTGATACTGGTTGCTTTTAGCCCACCTCAGGCCTGGCAATGCCAGCAGGAAGGCAGGACTCAAAGGCAGCAATGCTGGGAACCATGACTGAGCAGTGGGAGTTGGCCCAAGCTGCATCTCTGGTCCCATGGAGTCCTTGGAAGGCAGCACCTACCAAAGCTCAGCAGCTTGTGGTTGTGCCCTTCTTCTGCACTGCACTTCCTTCCCTTCCACCTGCACTGTTCACATAACCCGGAGCAACCCAGGTGACACCCAGCTTCAGTGAGAGCTGCATGCAGGGGAGGCACGGGGCTCAGCGAGCCTAGGGGCAGGATGGCTCCCTCCAGGGTTCCCTGCTGCAGCCAACAGCAAAGGCATGAAGGATATAGGCATTGTTATGGATTCGTTAGTTATCCATTGTAACAGCGCTGATCCTAATGAATTCATTTGGTATTCGTTGGCTGTCACACACAGTTTTGTAAGTCTTCAGCTCTAATTTAGGACAATTAAAATGAAGTGTTAGCAAGCAATGTTTCCCCTGCATTGCACAATCTATAATATTTTCTTTTCAGGGGCGGGATGCAGACTAACCCGGCTCACGCTGCTGATGCTATCAGGGAGTGGGATCTTACAGCTTGATCCTACACTGCTTAATGAATTAATACAGCAGATATAATTTTCATGGGTCAGTGTGTTGTGCTGGCCTGCAGATCTGTCTAGATTAAGCCTGGGAAAGACTAATTGAAAAATACATGTCTTGGTTTGCTTAAGAACAATAAGCAGATATCTACCAGGGAGAGACGTACGAACAAGACGTATAAAAGCAAGCCAGCGATTTGTCACACGCTTCATAGTTCATGTTGTAAATTAGACAATCTTTCATAATCGCAGGGCTGGGGGAGGGGGGGAACCCAATCAATTTGTCTGTGAAATTCTAAGTCCTTTTGAAAACACAATTGAAATATAATTCCTCTGTGTTCCCCAGTTAATTATCATTTACAATATTTCTGGCATCAAAGCGTTACTAGCATGGAGGGATCATTTCTTCATCACAATACACTTTCAGGATTCATTTATCTTGTCTTTTAGACTAATTATCCCCAAATTCACCAATAGACTGTCACACTTACATGCTCCAATAAATGTAGTTTTAAATCAGCAGCTTACTTTGCTGCAGTGGTACAAGCTTTCCTGAATTGTGTCTAACTAGAGTCATTCATCTGTGATCACAACACTAAAGGGAGAACAACAACATTAAGGTTTGTATGAGTGATCATGCTTATTTATATGCAAATATGTCTGACAAATCAATAATGTATGATTTAGCTGCTCACTGTGCATTAGTGGAAGTGCCGCCAGTCCCAGGTGGTGGTCTCAAAAGGATCCTCAGCGCTTCCCCCTCCCCGCCTCGGTCCCACTTCAACCAGCATCTCCGGTCAAGTGGCTGCAAAATCAGCTGCTGCCTCATCCCTGCGCACTGCTGGGACCAGCCACCGTGGAGGGGATGGGGCTGGGAGAGGCTGATGCCGAGCTGGGGTGACTGTGAAGGGGGAGAGCCACTGCTGTGGGGGTCCTGGAGCACCCCAGGGAGGACAGCCAGGATGGAGGGGTTGCATATGGAGAAGCTCTTGGGTGGCAGCACCTGCCTTTCTGCAGGCTGGGGCTCTCATAGCCTCATTCCTTCAGATTTCAAACATGAGGCATAATAACAGCCCAAGCAGTCAGTCCGTCGGCCTCACAGCACTCCTCCATCCTACTCCTTTTACCTATGCAGAAAGCACCTGCCTACATGATCTGCTTCCATCCACTGCAGGGGTCTGTCAGCCCCCTCCAGCTGCACCATCAACACAGTCCAGCCTTTCCTGCACAACCCTGCATGGGTCTGCCCCACAGTGAGAGCTCGTTTCTCACCTTGACCTCATCCCCTCTGCTGCCCATGGCTTCTCCTTTCTGCCCTGCCATCCCCATGGTGTTTGATCTGTCATCACCAAGCCCTGTGCTTTTCTGCACCATCCTTCCGCCCAGAGAGGTGCTTTTCCTCCTTTTACAAGGTCTCCAAAACGCCAGATCTTTTTTCTCAGAAGGAAAAGGGGCAGGAATATAGCAGGTATGTGGCATCGTGGTGTCCTTGTCCTACACCACCCATGCACTGCATGATCACACCATGGTGTATCTTCACCTGCCCTGGGGACCAGCACTTCCCAAGGATCCCATGCGCTCCTAGCAAGCAAGTTGAAAGGGCCTAAGAGATAACTCAAATAAACAGATATTAGATGTCTCTATCTTGTACCTGATTAAATGTGGATGCTGGGCTATGCGTTAATGTGGTGTAAATACCTGCTTTTCTTCTCATATGTGCTTATAGTGAACTGGGCTGTCAGCTAAGGCCAGAAGCAGATTATGAGCCAAGAATAAAACCTCAAGCTCAGCTATTGTTATACTTGCTGTACCCTTCAAGCTGAGAAGCAATCATGTCCTACTGACCAAGGCAGACCGAAATGCCTCTAACATGGTTATGAAGTTGGCCACAAACAGCTGAGTGCTGTGGAGCAACCCAAATAGTTCTTGGGACCAGAACCCCCAAGCCACCTCCAGGGAAGGACAGCAGTGGGTGGTGAAGGCTGTGAGGATTCCTGTGCAAAGGAAATGATCCGTACATCCCGTACCTGGCAGTCGGCAGGGATGGGGTCTGAATTACATCCACCTTACAGGAATTCTTGTCTCACCCTGGCATCACCCAATGTTTATCTCCATTTCCCCTCTGCTCTGGGTGAAGATACCCACAGTCAGTCTGCCCTGGAGCTCTAATTTGCCATGACTGGTGAGAAGAGCAGCTTGAGCAAGTGCTGTGCCACACACTCTGTCCCAGGGATAGATTGCTTGGCTACTGCCAGCTTCGGAAGAACTAGTTGGGAAGCTGTGAAAGCAAGCAAGAAATCCCAGCGTACACACCGCTTGGGAGATGAGGGGAGGGGTAAGTTTAATGGCCTGCATGAATTGTCAAGCAAACCCTCTGCAGACTTCAGCATCTTCAGTGGCGCATTCTCATTCTGACACAGAAGCGACATTTATAGGTCGTAACTCTTAGGAGCAGTTGGTCTCTCTGGCACTATTACACTTAAATGTGAAGGGCTTCATCTGCTGACTATCACAGTGGAAAAGGCAAGTTGAGCAGTTAAAGTAACAGTTCAGGAAGATCCCCCAGGGATAGAGTGAGCAAAAGAGAATAATCAGGCATTTCCACAAGTTGCCCCTGTAGTGTATTAGTTTCTGGCGACTAAGCTGCTTTTAGCTTTCCCAGTGTATTTTTAATCATGTCTATAGAATATACTGCTCGTATTTCTCTTGCATTTATAATTATAATTGGCTATCCAGCTAAATAGCCTGCAGACCTGTGTGCTGGCGAACATGCTGTGAACCTGTGTTTGTCTGTGTGCATGCACACACAGACCTGCACACCCCTGAAACAGCCTTAAAACAACTAGTCAGAGATTGAATTAGCTTAGAAATGGAGCATCTGCACAATCAATAATTTCATTACTGGGGAAAGCAGGAAACTGTGTTTCTCAATGAAGCTCAGATTATGAAGGCAGTCATTTGCATTGGAATTTTAATAGGTTTGTACAAAAAAGGACTGGTGCACATCAGCTCTTCTTTGAATGAGGCATAATGCGAGGGAAATGCTGCACAGGCGCTGGGCAAAGCAGGAGGTTGAGGGATGCTGCTGGCAAGCACGTCCCCAGCATCCTGCAGAAAAGCAGGTGAAGAATCAGTGCCTGTGGCTTTCTTTCTGTGGGGTGAGCAGGTCATAGATTCAAACAATTTAATATCCAAAACAATTTAATATCCACGCCATGTCCCGTGACTGGAACTGTTTGCAATGGGGGGACAATAACAACAGCCAGCACTCCCAGGCTTGGAGCAGTGCATGGCCACAGCGGGCTGGGATCTGAGGGGCTTTCATGAATGAGGAAGGAGAATTTTAAGAGCTGGTTGAGTCTGAATGCTTGGATCACCTGATCCAGGCAGAAGATCCACACCCTGGGATCCAGTCCCATATAGATGGTGGTATGCAAGCCTCATTTTACATAAGAAACAACTATCTCTTGCTTTTATATACTGTTCTCTCCTTTCATCAACCCAGATTGGTTCACACAGGAGGAATTACCAGATCTTGCAATAGTTCTGCAATTTGGGTGATGCTTTTTCTCTGGGTCTGGGCCTCCTTGCAGCCCTACAGGCTAATGAGGCTTTGCAGGTGACCTCCCTGCAAGCAGAAATCCTCTGCAGCTCCCTTTGGAGCAATGGAGAGCAAGCCTACATCTCCCAGCAGCCCCAGGAAGGAACAGGATGAAATTTTAAAGGTGGGTTTGATTCTCTTCCCAAACAAATGGCACTTGGAAAGTCAATCTCCCATTGGCAGATTGTGCCTTTTGTTTTCAATAGTGCTGAAGTTCACAAGAATGGAAAAAACATGAATTTCCTCTGTTTTGCAAGAGATTTTGTCAGAGAGACCCATGCACACACAGAAACCAGGAAGTTTAGCTCACATCTCAGTCTGCCCAGGCTGTTCCTGCAGGGTGCTTGCTAGTATGAAATATTAAAAGTGCCATGTCCTTTCCTTCACATATTTCTTCATATTCAGCCTGGCCACTCACTTGATATGTAAATAAAGTGTACCACCACTGTATAAAACACAGCTACCCTGCATTATTTAAGCCTGTGAAGGTGATGCATCATCCGTTATGTGGCTCATTGGGGGAGCCCTGCTGTGTATTTGGCAATAAAGCCTCAGAGCGCCTCATCAGAAACAGCAGTTGGTCCAGGGGAAGTTCATTTATGCATGAAATATTCACAGAGCAACAATGCAAACCTTAAACATCAGTAATTGTTAGATTTCTATTGCCTCTAACTAGTGGCTCTAAATTATTGCAAAAGACCAGCCAATTTGCAAATTACATATATTTGTCATGCTCTTGTACCTTTAGTGAACAGACCATAATGGTGATAGCATTTTTAATGTACACAGTCACTGAGCCTCCTTTGGAGAGCTAGCCAAAGACTAGCTCTTTAAAGGGAAGAGCTGGCCAGGCTCCTGGAGGAAGTCCCTGCTATATTAGCTGACTCACTGCCTGTGATTTGTTTTCCAAATCTTTGTCTCCAGCTTTTAGATTAAGAAGAAACTTCACCCAAGGTGGTCCTTGAGCCTCTGCGTGCCTGGGACAGCTCCCATCTAATCATGATCCGAGGAATACGTAGGGCCATGTCATGGACAAGCCTGGCTTAGACCTTTGCATGGGTTTGGTAACTCAGCCCTTGGCACCAGGCAATGACCTGCCCATGGCCCAGTCATCACAATTTGGAGAAGGGCCTCTGGGGGTCCGTGTTGAAGACAAGGCAAAGGGAACACTGAGCGTAACCCTCTTGAGGGCTGCAGAGCTGTGCCAAGGATGAGAACACCTGGGAGATGTGGCTTAGTCTGTTTGTGTCACCCTCCTGAAAGGAGAAAGGTGATGAACAGATCCACTCTCTTTGAGCTGTGCTGGGATTAGCAGTGGTGCCGATCCAGGAGTCTGTGAAATGCTCTATGCTTCAGGCTGGGTATTTTTCAGCTCCCTTTAGCCATGTAGAGCATGCAGACTTCCCAGTACCTACAGCCAGGTAAAGCCTGCCCTGTGCCTTTGCCCCTTTGAGAGGACCAGCCAGAGCATGGCCAGCCCAAAGGGATGCTCTCTGCTGGGAGCCAAATGCTGCCACAGCAAGTGAGCAATTCATTTAATACCTTCAGATTCATTAATATCCCTCTCTGCAAGACCCAAAATAACAACTGGGAGATCAAAGGGTCAATTAACACTCACAGTCTCTAATCTATCAGCAGATTAATTTCTGAGTTGCTTTATGACTGAGTGTTCCCTTCAAAAGGTGTAGAAGGAAAATGCTATCCCCGTCTTTCGTCTTCCTGGTTAATATTTAGCAGAAGCCTTTTAATGTGCTCCTCCATTTAATACAGTAATAAAATACAGCATCACCTTTGACAAATCTCTTCCTTTTCACAGAGGAAAGGGTGTATTTCCCCAGTCGACACTGTGCTGCTTTATCTTTTACACCATGTGTCTCTTTGGGAACAGAGGATCCTCTGTCAGGTTGATGAAACACAACCTCCTTTCCCCAGGCATATTGGTCTCTCAGGAGGAGTCATTAGCTTTGCAGAGGATGGGGGCCAAGAGCATCATTTCCGACTGTGAGGGGTGGGCAGTGCTGGCTTTCTGTGTGTCTTATTATGCCAGAATCCATTAATGGCTGTGGTGGTATCCCCTCCTCCCCATGGATTTCAGAGGAATCCCCATGTGGGATTTGATCCCTTCTACATACAAGTTGCTGCTTGCTGACAGCTCCTGCACATGACAAGAGGAGCTTTTTCCACTTTAACCACCTAGTCATCCCAGTCAAGCAGAGCAGAGTGTTGGGATGAACCTGGCTATGTGCTTTCGAGGGCAGGGCAGGTCCCTGCTGTGAAGTTCGCTTTTGCTTCAGAGACACAAGCTCTATGCCAATTTTGCAAGTGATAACTTTAAGTTCACCTCTTCCCTATGGCCTTGTATATGCGAGGGGACAAAGACGAGCACTGCAAGCACATGTGAGCACAGAGACCAGCACTTGCAGCAAGGCTGGCTCCATCTCAGCCTCAAGCCCTTAATGCTGCACTTAGAAGCACAGAGCTTGGGCTATCAGCCGTGTGACAGGCTGGTATCTTTTGACTTCGTCTGCCCCAGCTTGCTGGAGTGAGACCTTTACCAGGGTCCTCAGCATCCCCATTTCTCCTGCTCCAGAACTTGGGCTGAGGGATGTGCACAACTGGATTTCAGAAGTGGAATTAGCTAAAACGTGTATGCTGAACATATAAAACAATCTCAGTCCCCTACCTATAAGCGGGGGTAGCAGCATGTCTGCACGTCCTGGAGGGTAAGCACAGATACTCCTGAAATTCTGCAGTGCACAAATAGCATAGGAAGAGGGGCTGGGAGTGTGTGAGAAGACTGGCTTCATCTTGGCTCTCTCTGTAGGAAGGAATTACATCCTCATCAATCTGGGCAAGGAGGCAGCTCAGGACTAGAACCTGAGCAGCAAAATGACCCCTTTTGGCCACCCAGCAGGAGATGACAATAAAAGCTAATGTAAAAGGAAAAAAAAACACTGGAGTTTTTAGTCACTTAACAAAATGAATTCCTCGTACCAGTTCTGAAGCTAAACTCTTTCAAAGGCGATCACTCCTGACTCCAGGTTTCTCTTTGACTTGTTTTATGATGTTTGCTGAAAGTTCAGAAAATTAAATCTTTTGCAGTTTCAGAAATGCACATGATGGATGCCTTTTGGGATTCAAATCAAGGGAGGGAGAAGGCTTCTTTAAATGATTTGTTTGGCTTCTCTCCACCGTGCTGCTGCTCCGTTAATTAAACAGCGGACATATGTTAAGGCTGTTTTACAAGCATCTGGAAAGAAAAATTAACATTTTTTATCACTGTCACTGTAATTTCTTAACTGTATGTATATGTGGACAATATGAAAATGAGTCTCATTTAAAAGTTAGAGTGGTTTGATTAGAAGACAAGCAGGATGACAAAAGGGAAGTCTGATAGGTGAAAAAGAATCTGGCCTGGAGAACAGGACGCAAAATGTGATGCTTGATGAGGCTGGTCGGTCAGAGTGGAAAACTAATAGCGTATGGTTGTATTAAAGCATCTATGCTATGCATTTCTGTAGCCTCTTCATGGCTCTGGGGCAATTCGTAACCAAAACCAGCAACACTCTGTGGAGCAGATTTTGGACTCCATGCTCTTGTGCAGGCTGGTTGGCTGGGTACACCAGCACGGGGTCTTGAGTGTTGAATCTGGCACTGAAGTACAATCATCTGGGCCATGCTGCTCCCTCTTGCAATGCTTCTCGCAAAAAGTCTTCCCTCTGGAAAATGGGGAACCTCAGGGCTTAGCTGTGAAAAGCAACTTGGTCATGGTTGCATGGGAACTGCTCGTGGCCTCTTTCAGCCACGCATGTTCACTTTCAACCTAGACGTGGAGGCCAAGAGGAAAGAGGAGAGTGTCAGAATTATTGCCTGAACCTGAGAGCTGTTTTCATCAACTGGATGGAGCAGAAAGCCCTGCTCTGGCAGGGCTGGGGACCCTTCTCAGGTTGCACAATGCGCTGCACTGTGTAAATTAAACAATATGTTCCTAAACTGACAGATTGGACAGACTCCATTTCCAGGATTCCCAGTCCACACCAGCTAATTATGGCAATATGTTGTTTATCAGTGAAGAATTGTCCAAATCCAAATTTCCCTGAGTAATGAGGTACACTTAACTCCAGCTGGATAGGATAGACCGTACAGCAGCACATGACAGGGATTTCTGCCTTTTCCCAGGGCTGGAAAAGTCACAGACATGGGGCCAAATTGGGGCCAATCTACTCACATAAACAGGCCTTATGAAATTAATGGGGCTATACCTAAGGATCTGATCCAATAGCCATTAAAATCAATGGCCCTTCCACAGGTTTCAGGGGGCCTTAGATGGAGCTTGGGCTTTGGTCATAAGCCTGTAAGAAAAATGAGCAGTGAGATATCTGTACAGAAAATGGAGAGTGCACAAGACTATCTGGGGTTTGCAGCACCTGATAGACTTACAGTAATTCCTTTTCTTTTTCTTGCAACCCCAAAAGTTTCTCTTCTAGAAACTTTTATTTTCAGCCAGATAAAATTCAAAGGCAGACACCATCCAAAAAGCAGGCTGGGGCAGTGTTGGTCATTTATCCATGCTGCCACAGTTCACATTTCCCTTGAAATCCTAATGAAATCATTAACACATCTTCACGAGAGAAGCACTGAGCCTTCTAACAGTGGCAGAACCAGGTCCCTGACTGGTGTTTGACCGGCGGTGTAGCTAACTCAGATCTATCACCTATGTTTCCACCTCTCCATAATCCCCACTTTCTCCTAGTTTTCTTGCAACAATAAAAAGGATAATGTAGTCACATATCCTACAAACAGGACAGCTGGGATTTTTGCTTTAAACTGGGTGCTTGCAGGGGCTCTGTCTGGTTAATGTGTGTCTCTTGGTCCTGTGTGCATGTTGTTAAAATAATGAATGCAGGAGACTGGACGGTCAAATGAATTAATCTTGGGCTCCTGATGATATCACAAACCACTAGGGCTTCACTCTCACAGGTTGCAGTTTCATCAACCCCCCTCGCCTATTGATTTATATCTACAGAATCCATCCTTCTCCCTATCCATTATCCTAAATGCAACGCTAACGTACCAGGGAAAATCTATTTGAGTTCATTTGAATTTTTTGTTAAGCTCCTGAATTAATGTTTTCTAAAAGGGTATTTTAATCAGGCACTTTTTTATTAAAAGAAATATTACAAGAATAAAACAGCAGCTCCCAAGGTTCAGTCAGTTATGGCAAAATAGGGCATTTGGCTCCTGCTATCCCAGTGTGCTTTTCTTCCCCTTTGTGAAATTAGCAATGTGAATTAGATCCAAGAATTTTAACCCTATTTGACCACTGAGAGTTAACTGATGAACACAGTTAATTTATTTGATGAATCAGTGTCAGGGGGATTGGTAAGGGGTTTTTTTTTTCATTTCTTCTAGTAATATAAAACTGCAAAGCTGCAGTTTATGTTATTAGTTTGAATTATCCTGTTACAGTGACCAGGGAGATTTGCCTTTTTCTGCTCTTATTGACAGGGTGTTTCCGACAATAAACCTTTATATTTCTGCATGAGATAAAACATGCTATTTTTTGCAGATAGGACATGGCATCATTGTCAAAGTAAGTGGACTAAAATCAGACCAAGACATTGTTATGAGTTTGTTTGCTCATTGCTCTATATAAACTTTAATCCTGCCTGGTTTGCAAGATTGTTGCTTCCATCTAAATCACATTGTCAAATTTCCCATAGACAGAAATGTTATAAACATCTTTTTCTCCTTTTTCATATTGGAAGCTGAGATTTCTAGACAGTCACTTGTTTGCAGAAATTAGGGCTTAAAGGAAATCACTATATATCCATCTCTCACAGCCTGCAGTGGTGTCATGGGACTTAACAACATGGATTCCCCTGAAATGTTTGCAATATTTGTAACAAGCCAAAATGTACAAATCTAAAGCTTCAAATTCAGCTTTTCCCAAATGGTGAAGACAAACGCTGAGCACAATCACTCCCCTTTATAAATAAAACAAACAACTGATTTCACCTTATTCATCTTTCTAGTGCTCTTAGAAAGATAACATTTACCAGCATCACAGTATGTGTCTCTGTATATCTGTATATATGTGTCTCTGTATATATGTATATGTCCCTGCATACATAGGTAATACATGCATGTATACTGGCATGTTTGCAGGGGCCCAGCTCAACTGCAGGCTTAGAGGGAGGGGTGGGGGCTAACAAAACTTTGTCTAAAAGCAGGTGGACAGCAAGGAGAGGGAAAAATGGGAATACCTGGACCTCAACCGCCAGCCCTATAGCTCTGTGAATGCAACTAACTCAGATCGTGTGGCTAGCAAAACCAGCAGTGAAGTCACCGAGGCTAAAAAAGCACCTGGGTCCTTCAGAGGGCTCAGGTCAGAAGATCCCCTTTGGGTCACCAAGGAAGTCTGGTGGAAAAGATGCAAGTTAAACTATATTTAGTCCTAATTCTGTGCTAACCATGCAAGCACCACCTCCTCATCTGTATGAGAGATAATATGATGTTATGATATGAGACATGATGACAATAGCATGATAAGCATGCTGCAGGGGCTTCAGGACAGGCTGCTCAGGTCCCTCTGCCTGACTCCATGCAGGATCTCATCCACAATCTGTGTTCTCTGCATTTTTCTGTTTGTGACTACAGGAGCCACATTCCATCCCAGTTGTAAGCCACTGGCTGTTGTAGTAACAGGCTCTTTGCAAAAGAAGTAGTAGGAATGTGTTTCCTTATCCATATCTGGTCTTAATTTGCTGAGTGACACAGCACAAAAATCCTAGAATCACAGGAGATGGGAAAGCAGTGAGGATTAATTGCATTTGGCTATTCTTTCTGGAAAGTTGTGAGACAGAAAGAATTGTCCCTGCTCAGGTTGAAATCACGTATGGATGCAAAGCAATTCTACACATCCCAAAATTCCAGTCTGGTTCCAGATGTTGCCTGAAGCATTACTTGGTGCAAAGTCCTGCCTGCAGGTGACTGCTACACGGACACTGGGAGGAGAAATGATTAAAGCAAACAACCCAAAACCACAGCTGTGGGACTCGGTGAGTTCGTGTTTGCTTCCTGAACAATTCAAATGAAATCCGTGCGATGATTTTCATGAAAACAGATTTCCGTTTTCCTTAAATGTCTTCATAAAGCACTTTTCTAGCTACAGCTTGCTACAAAGACTCCTCCTTGCAGGAGCTGGTGTTACTGGAGATCAGTTCACCAGTTCTGCTCTTGGGCATACCATCTCATCTACATTACTTGCTTTGGTCAGAGTTAGCGGAGGGTTATGTCCAGCTTGAGCCCCTGTGTAACACATCTTTCCCTTCCAAGTGCTCACTCCCTGCTGTGACCAGTGGGCTGGTGAAAGCATCGAGCATAGTTGTAAGGCTTGCAGAATACTTTCTCCCTGCATACGAGCCCTTCCTTGTCACAGCCTTTGCCTTTGCGGGTTAATAAAACCATCGATCACACTTCCTGATGACAGATGTCTAAATGTCCGAATAATGCCCAGCACAGAGAGCTATGCGTTTTGACAGCCAGAATCAGGTTTCAGAAGATTGAGATGACTCCAGAAGTGAATGGAATGCACAGATGTTAGCAAGCCTGTCCTTCTGATTAAGTTTGCTGCAATGCAGAAGGTATAAATATGTTCAAATGCTCAGAAGGCCATGGGAAATGAGAGACTGCATTTTAGCACCCAGCACTTCTGAGTCCCAGGGTAATCCTGATTTTAAGTACACCTTTTATAGACCAATCTGGCTGAATTGTTCTACAAGTTAAATGAAGCAAATACTTTGTAGAAGTATTCTGGCAAACAATATAATGTATCACTTAAAGAGCTATAATCAAGCAAGTGGAAAATGCAGCTCTTGTTGCAATTTAAAGTAGAATAACTGTAGTTCATATTTAACATTTTATTATGGAAAATGAAAATAAATACCAGTAAGCAAATAGGCATAATGCCCTGCTGGACTTTGCTACCTAGAGATCAGCGCATGTTGTTGGGTAACCGTCATCCAGGCAGCTCATAGCTCTAAGAAGGGTGTCACTGGATGTTTTCTGCGTGGTAGCGAGCAGGGTCTGTGCAATCCCAGCTCTTTCTTCCATGGGGAGAGATCTTATTCCTGTACTCGGGTGCTTCAGTTTTTGGGACAAAACCATCACACTGCTGTGAAGTCTCCTCCAGCCCAGAGAGAATGCTGAGGCTTGAGAAAGGTTTGACCTGACAAGCACAGGGATGCGTTTCAGATTCACAACGCACCCTGTACCCTGGCTATGAGACTTCTCAAACTGAGGGTTGTAGACTGAGGATCTCACACCTTTCACGTCCCAGTGACTTCACCAAGCACGTCCTTCCACCAGCCTTTCTGCAGGGAAAAGTGACTTGGGAGAAGTTTGTTGTGCTGAACTTTGATGAACCATGGTGCAATTTGTGCTTAATGGGACAATAAGTCCCTTGGAGCAGATGCCCATGAAACACAAGCAGGTCACGGTCCTGCACTGCCATAATCCCACTGTGGAATAAAATCAGACCTGAGGAAGCTTTTCCCTAGCAAAGAAATCCCAGCAGAGGAAGAGCAGGTGATAAATCAGGGGTAAGGGAATATCCTTTCTTTAGTACTTGTGGCTTCTCCCCTGTTCCAGGGCTGCACCAGTACATCCTAATAGGTCGCTTCCTGGAGTCTCAAAGAATACATGGGGGGCTGGTTCCAGCTGCTGGGTGTCTCTCAGCGGCTGGCTCTTGGGCAGGAAAAGCTGACATTCCAAAGACATAACGTGCTAAGCACCACAGGGTCCCCACACACCACAGTGATTGCTGAAGCCAACGCTTCAGCAAGTGCCTCTCCTGAGTGACTCTTAGCAGGGGAAGTAGTGCATTGATTCCTTGTGGATCTATAGCGAATTACATTATTTTATTCAAAATTATACCAGTAAGGCATAATGTTTATGGGACTGGAAATGTCTCTGAGTGACTGTTCCGGATGTTGGAAGCACTCACTGCCCTGGGTGTCTCAGGGGTCTCTGCCAGGCTGGTAAATCTGAACTCCCTAATTCATTCAGGACTGAAAAATGCTTTTGTCTTGAATGAAGCATCGGAAGAGATTTTTACACCTGTTTTTTTATAGCCTGATCTCAGCAGAAAAAAAGGAATAACTCTGGATTTTCATATGAAACGAGCTCAGGAATAGCTCCTCACAACTAAGCTGTTTGATTTAAAGCTGTTCTTTTGAGCACTCGCTTTGGGTTTGCTTGCTTTAAAAAATCCCAGCCCGTGGTAGGCACCATCCCTTCTTTCTCTGTGTCCGTGGAGAGATGTTACCCTGAACTCTGCTCTCTCTTCACTTCCTTCCCCTTTCTCACCAGTGCTCTGCCTCTCCTCTTTCCCTCCAGCCCTGCCTGGCCCTGTCATCAGGCAGAGACCAGCGCTGCATTGCACTCCAACATTGCACAGGGCACGCAGCATCCTTCCCACAGGGTGCACAGGAACAGGCACAGGGAGGGTTAATAGCTCTATATCTAAAGTACTCCTCTGCAATCTCAATTTGCTCAGAGTCCAGCAGCTGCATTAGTTGAGATAATTCTGTCAGTGAGTGCTGTTTGTACCCAGAACATGCCTGCTAAATTTGTTAAAGAATACCCCAGACTAACGCATCATTACACTCACAAAGTCATCTATCTTTTACTTCAGATTAATTCTTTTTTTTCCCTCTCTCTTCACCTCCTCCATAAATCCTGGTGCACTTAATTAATTTCAGTTCCAGTGTAAGGTCCATAATACAGAATTGTTCAAGCAAACACAAAATTAATTATTCTATTTACAGCCTTCTCATTGAAAGGAGCATTTCATCTTTCATAATTACATTTTGGGACGTCCAATTATGAATTCAGACTTCTGCTGCTTTGCATACCGTGATTGTGCGCAAGTGTCTCCATGCCAATGAGAACCAAGATTCTGGTCTTGCATTTCCTCCCAATTAGACTAAATTCAAGTACAGCTCTAGTCTGAAAAACCTCTTCAGGCGGTGACAGAGGGAGAGGGTGGAAGAAGGGGGTGCTTCAAGAATCAGGTTAAAAAAAATCCTTATGTGAATGCAAGTTAATGCATTTATAACACAGAACAAGGCTTGCTGTAGCTGGTTCAGTAACCCTACCAGCTGCTACAGGCTTAATTCTACAAGCAAAAAACTTTATCTAGCTCTTTTAGAGATGATGGAAAAATTCCTTGGCTCCTACACCTTTCAAAAGAGCTTTTGAACTCAAGCACGGGTTGATCTATACTATACCCTTGATTTGTGTTAGTTATATCATAGAATCACAGAATCATGGAATAGTTAGGGTTGGAAAGGACCTTAAGATCATCCAGTTCCAACCCCCCTGCCATGGGCAGGGACACCTCACACTAAACCATATCACCCAAGGCCTCGTCCAACCTGTTCTTGAACACTGCCAGGGATGGAGCATTCACAACCTCCCCAGGCAACCTATTCCAGTGCCTCACCACCATATCAATTTCGAATGCCTTTGGTCACACGAGCTGTTTTCCTCCGTGCTGATCTGTGAGTGAAATCTGAAGCTGTAAAGGTTTTCTGCTTGCTGCAAACGTGGGGCAGATTCATGTGTTTCCTGAGGGGTCTGGCTCCCAGCCATGAAGCAGGGAAGGAAGACCCTGGCTCAGCAGCTCTGGCTTCTTCCTGCCCATGAGCACAGTTCCTCTGTGCGGGGTCTGTGCTGCATGCTTGGTTCTCCACGAAGCTGCGATGCCCTGGGATCACCATGATCCCAGGTGATCCATGCTTTCTCCAGGGAGAGGGTTTTCCATGTGCAGGTACAGCAGGGTTTGGCTCAGATTTGGAGACTGGGGGATCCGTGCCATGCCCAAACCATTTGTAAGGACATGTTTAATCCTGCTGAAGGATGTTGGAAGGGAGATAGCCATGAGGTGAGCCTTGTGTGTGTATTGTGGGGTTGCAGGAAAGTCCTGCCCTGAGTCCTTACCTTCAGTAGGAGTTAGCTGGGAAGAAAGAGCACAGGGATGGGATCCAGGAGACTGGGCTCGAGTCCCAGCTTTGTCACTGATGCTGTGGGTGACCCTGAGCAGGTAATTTCAGGCCTGACCCATATGCTGTGGGTAAGGGCTGTGAGCTGGACGAGGGCATCAGTGGTTCCCAGATGGACAAAGGGAGCACAGCTCCCTCCTGTCATCTTGGCACAAAACCTTCCCTGTGACACTCAGCTTGGCTGCCTGGGGATGCAGCTCTTCCTTCCCTAACACCTCCGAGCAGCCCTGCCTCCTCCAGGAGCACTGGAGGGATCTGCCTTTTGCATTCAGGACAGAGCAGGAGCTGAAACTACATCTGGCTGAAGAGGTCACCCAGGCAATCCAATGCTTTTTACTCTCTCCCTCTTTGCATACTTGAGCAATGGCCACAGTCAATCTGACCTTTTGAGATGTCTGGTTTAAATATCCCTGGCCAGTACAGGTTGAAACCAGCTGTTACAGGAGCTACAAGTAGCTCTAGAGTCTGCCTGTCAAGTTTGATCATGCTCTGGAAAGCCGAAATGTGCCCATCTCCTTCAGAAACAGAAATAAATTGCTTTAGCCTTATCTGTAGTTTTACAGTGACTGCTATTCTAATAGGATGAAGCATGGTAATCAACTTTATAGAGCGCATTTCCATGGCACACCCGTTATGTCATGCCTTGTTTACACAATTGGAATTAGGGATTAAGAGGTACACATACTGGGCAGGGAGCCAGAAATACTTTTACAGGCCTGATGTACTGGAGGGCTTGTTGGGGACCTGGGAACGGCACGTGCATCGGCTGCAGTGGGACTGTGACTGGGTCTGGAACATAGGATTTGCCCCGTCCCTGGCAGTGTTCAAGGCCAGGTTGGACACAGGGGCTTGGAGCAAGCTGTTCTAGTGGAAGGGGTCCCTGCCCGTGGCAGGGGTTGGAAATGGGTGATCTTAAGGCCCCTTTCAACCCAAACCATTCTGTGATTCTATGATTCTGTGATGAAGAGTCCCACTCCAGCACCCTTGCAGGTGCCCTTCAGATGTTGGAGGGGGCTGTTATTAGTATAGGTGATGTTCCTTGCCTGAGAACCACGTGGCTCTAGACACAGAAAGAGTCCTTTACCTTAAATATAACTCATGTGTCTTTTGTGGTGGAAGAGCAGGAGAGGTTGGCCATGCTCTTTGCTCACTTGCAGCACCCTCATCAGAAAGGATCCATCCCTGCTGTCCCTAAGTATGAAACAGAACAATCCTCTTTCACCCTTACACATGCAAACCTGGGGCCCTAGGGGGTTGGGATGAGAGGAGAAGCAGGCTGAAGTTTCTGAGGCCAGGTGTATCAGGTATGAAAAACGTTTCAGATTCAGAGAAAATGGGACAAGAAGAGGCAGTGAGATGGGTGTGGATCGACATTTCTCCACTGCTCACCCCACAGAGGATACAGAGCGAGCAGGAGGGCACACGCAGTAATGCTGCAGAGCCAGGTGCCCCAGCCACCTTCTCTGGTCATGGATGATGGGGACAGGCACTGATTTACCCTGTGGGAACACAGACGTGCATACGGCTCACAGCTCCAGCAGCCAAAACTTGCTAGGTAACCTCAGCCAGAGCTCAAGCACATCTTCACTCAAGCTGGGAGCAGTAAACATACCCCCCCCCGCAGATGCTGTTAATTTGTTAGCCATGTATAACTGTTCAGTTTGCTGGAGGAAACCAATTTGTGCAGTTTTTAGCTTGTTCAGTGGTGAAGTCTGCCTTATCTCTTGTGGGAGCGACTTCATGGCTTACATGAAAAGACATAAATAATCTGTTTTAAAAGCTGCTGGAACAGGGGATTGATAGGCCTTGTTGGCAGAAGGGGGTTATAAAGACCCTCTGCTCCAGCCTCTGGCTTGCCACAGCAGTTCCTGAATCAAAGCCCACATCTCGCAGTTGAGCTGGAGCATGGTTTATGTTTTTAAACACGTCCGATCTTGGCAACACTTATTCCTTCTAGAACTAAATATTTTCTTACTGTCCTTAGCTGGCAGGAGTTAATTGCTCCCTTTTGTGAGCTGTGCCTGGGTTTGTGCAGTTCCACCTGGCATCTCTGCTGCTGTTTGTTAATGAGGTATTAATTGCAGGCGCTGTTGGGTATTTGTAGGTGAAAAGAGCATGTGTGAATTGGTCCTGCAGCAAAAGGGCTGAAATGGACTGAGTTTGTTAACAACAGGCCTCACGACATCACTAATGTATATTTTCCAATGGGTGTCATGGCCTGATGAGCTGCGGACAGAGGTGAGAAGTTTTTGGTCATTGATTTTCTGACTGTTGCAGCTCAGAAGGTGCGCTGCTGGTTAATGAAACACAGCGTGAAGGGAAAGAGGGAGGCAGAGGGCTGGGCTTTGAAATAACAAAGATAACGCAAAGAGAAACTGTGCAAATGGGTTAGCAATGAGCCAGTGCCTCATTTTACTTGTTTAACTAGGAAAAACCATGTAGAAAGGGAGAAGTTGGTATTGCTGTGGGCTGCAGGGCAGCTGAGAGGGACAGTCTGAGGTTTTATACCTTTGGGAATAAAAAATACAGAGTAAAGTTGTTTATGGGGAAAAGAGAAAGAGGAGATGGGAACTCTGATGCAAGGACACTGCCATGGGGAACTTTTAAGGTATATAAAGGAATTTTTTAAAGTTGAGGTGTTTATTCCCTAAAAACCTTCATGAAATTCAGATATTGAGGTATAATGATTTCTATCATTTCCAGCTGAAGAATATGTTAAAAACATAAAAAGAGAAAGCTGTAGTTTGGTAAATGGGTATGACTGAGCTAACTGCTTGACCTACAGGCCACAAGGCAGAGGCTGTTACTTAGAAACACCTTGGGGGAAACATAAAACTAAAAATACCCCCGTTCTAGCAGCAAGTCTTGTCACAGGGCTTATGTCCAGGGTGTCAGCTATGGCAGGAATGGATAGTATGGGGCTACAGACTCTTGATCTGCCTTTTGCCTCAAGTGGATTTGCCACTATTTGCTGTGGCTGTTTTGAGAAATTCTTAAAAATTCAATTTCCAAAATGATGAAGAGGACAGAATAATGTGGAAAATGAGGTGGAGAATAGATTTTCAGCAGAGAGCTGAGCAGTTTCCTATTTAATAGAGTATTTTAGTGCTCCTGTGCTTTGTTGTGCTGCCAGTGATGTCTCGGAGTCCAAAAACCTTGGATATATTTTAGAACTGATTTTAAGTCAGCTAAATAAATAAATACAGAGCTATGACTCCTGCTAAGCCAGCTCGTGCAGAACCATGCCTTCCTTCTCCAGCAAACTTGTTGAACCAAGGGTTTTCTCTACAAAACTCAGGTTCTTACCTCTCTTGCAAGCCCTACTCTAAATGCTCTCCCTTGTGCTTACTTGTGCCCTCATATCAGCCTCCTGTATCAGGACAACGTGCTTTTCCTACCCTCAGCACCTCTATTTACCCCTCTCTTCAAGGTTATCAGGGGAACACACGGTATCTACGATCTATACAAACATCACAAAGTCATCAGGATGAGCTAGGCAGACGGATTCTCTTTGAAAGGGGAAGTATTCTGTGACTTGTATGGAGGTTGTGGATTTTCCACCCTTTGCCAAGCACCCCAAAGTGTAAATCCTGAGCAACAGGCATGTGAGTCTGTGATGAGGAAAGCAAAATCGGGGATTGCAGGCCATCACTTGCTCACTCTCTGAAGTTAATCCTGTGCAATAATTCTTGTCGTTCTTGCACTTCGCAGCACAGGGCCTGGTAGAATATGCTGATAAAACCTCTGAGCAAAGGGATGCATCCATGTGCTCTGCTTGATCCTTCCCATCCTTCTCTTCGTCCTTTATCTGCATCTTCAATGGAAGGTTTTACTGTCTGTGTGAGCTTGCTTGTGCTGCACCCTTCCTCCACATGCCCTACAGATTTCTCTCATTGCATACATGGAAAGGGGACGTTCCAATGCTTGTATGAGCAATGGCACATCCCCTGGAACCCGTCAGTGGATCAGGGACAATCACAGCTTTAGAAATGCGCATTTTTGTTTAATGAAAACACTGTTATCCTGTAGCAGTTCTTTAGAATTTGATGATGTTGAAATGTCAGTAGTCAGCCTAGGAGACTCTGCTCCCTTACCTCATGTAACCACATGTAAGACAGCACCAAGGAGTGGTTTAACCATCATCTGAGGATGTGTGGAGTGCCCAGGGTTGTGTATTTGCCTAGGTGATGGTGTTGAGGGCTTCAGATGAGGCTGGATCCCAGCAAGCAAGTATTCACAAGGCTTTTTTCAAAGTCCTTCATGCTGCCATGTTGCTAAGGGATGTTTTTTAACCCATAACAAAGGGCTATGGCACTGCTCAGTGCCCAGAACCCACAAACGAGGGTTCTCATTTGTGTACTTAGCCTTCATAGAGAGTTTAATTATCTGCATATGACTGTTGCATCTTGTCTGGGAAAGGTGCTGCATTGGACTGTGACATTTCTGTTGGGTTAGATCCACCAATTATTTTCAGCTGTTTTATTGCACTGGTGATAAACCACAGACATTCTTCTTATAAACAAGAAGAAACTTTGAACCTTTTGAGCACTTGGTGAACTGTGGAGAACTTGTTAAGCTGTATAAAACCCAGTGAGAAAGCAAAGTGCAAAGTACTGCCTGCCTTGCATTACTCACAAGTGGCCTCAGATCAATGTTCCTGGTTCACCAGTAAGCCAGCAGTGTGGAGTGCTGAGCAGGCAGGGGCACCTTCTTCTTTGGTCATGGTAGGAATCTGTTAGCCCCAGAAGAGGTCCTCTGGGGCTTTGACAAATGATTCTTGCTGATTGTGTGTGATACTGCTTCACTTTTTGACTCGCCTCTCCTTCACCCTCCTTTCCTCCAGGGCTGTGAGGTTTCCCCAGCATGATGTCCATCCAACCCCTACTCTTCTGTGCAGAGGTTTTGAGGTCTGCAAGAGCTCTGAGAACATTTCATCCCCTCTCTGTTCTTTCTTGTGCTGATTCAGATTTGTCTTTTGGTGGGGATGGGATGACAAGGAATCTCTCAAGTAGAAAGTGAAAAAGCAAGCTGTGGTTAGACTTATAACACTAGCAAGAAAGAAAAGCTTGCTGCTCTCCCTTGCTTTTTCTCCTCCCAAGATGGTTTTAAAAACAGGAAGAATCTCAAACTACCTTCAGGCCAACTTGTTTTTGAACTGTTCTGCAGCTCACAACATCCAAGCATCATATTCCACACCCAAAAGGGGAGAAGGCACACTGAGGCCACACGTTTTGGTTTTGTTACTTGGGTACCACCACACTGTGTAACTTGGGGCATTGGTGAAAGATGGTAGCTTTGGTATAGCTATAGAGTGCTGGGCTGTGGGTACAGGAATGGTGCAGGAGGTAGTGCTAAGAAGATCATGGACACGTGGTAGCTGTGTGGTGTCTGCCTGCCCCAAACACCCCAGAGTTAATTCAGACTGACTCTGGTCAGTATGACAGTGACCAAAGGAATTTACTGCAGAAATACGGGAAGGTCTCAAATTCCTAAAACCATAAGCAAGGCTGTTTTCCCAAGGAAAATAATCATATATATATATATATATATAAAAGGGACATTAATAGAAAATGTTAATGGTGTATTTATTCCCTAAGATGTTTTGCTCTGGAAAACAGAAAGGACCCTTGAAAGTGTTTCACTACCTCCAAAAGCCAAGGAAAAGAAGACCTCCATCAAAACCACTTTCTCCTACATCTCCCCTGTCTAAGCTTTGGACTTGGGAAGTTCACTTGAAAGACAATGCACTGCTTTTTCTGCAGAGCTTGCTTACAAGTTTGTTCCTTAAAACCTGACAAATTCAGGGGTTATTCAATGCTTTGCTTGAACATTCTAAATTCCTGTGCATGGAGTAGTTTATGCTCTGGTGCTGGTCTCAGTGTATTTCTGTTTATGATAGTAACAAACTGATTTGTATTTTTACTAGATTTGTATTTTTACCACCATTTTTTTTTATTTGTATTTTTTACTATGCTCACATTTGAAGAGACCCAAAGCTCTCCCTTGCTGCCAAAACCTCATGGTTACTGAATGATTCTAATATTCTCTCCTTTTATTGTCAGACATGCTTTTAGAACAAACTGGGTATGTGAAAAGTAACTCCTTTATGCTGTTAGTCTACACTAGCGCTTCAGAAAGTGGGAGAGGGAGGAAATGGGAAAGCTTTGGGCCCCCTGGAGAAAGGAAAATTGTTCATTAACACAATCCCATTCTGAAGGAAAGCTCTTGTCTTATGCAAGTGTAGGTTCAGGCTTTTGGGATGCCAAAGAGGACCTGGTTCCTTGCATAGTCTGCATCCACTCCTAGTACATTTGCTGGGTATAAATAAGGGGTTTTTCCCTGGTTCTTGAAAAATATTCTCTTTTGCAATCAAATTGATGGAGAAACCACTGCCATAAGTAGCAAAGAGCTTGCCATCTCAGAGGCAAGTCTCGTCTTTGAGTTGCAATGGAAGGGAGGATGCACTCCTTGGTCCTGTCTTCAGGACTCAGGGTGGGATTCTTCTGACCACACCTTGGTGGCACGGCTCCATGGTGGACAGCCATGTGGTCCATTTGCATTCAGTGAAGGTCTTGGCAACACAGGCAGGGAAACCTTGAGTTGGAGTAATATTGTCCTAAAATAAATGTAAAAACCACAGTGGGTAGATGCTGCTGGGACACTGAGGGAGCAGGGAGCAGGTCAGGTATGTGTCTGCAATCTGGGCTTCTGGCGTGAATCTCACCCCCCAGGAATAATGATAGAGCTTGAGCTTGGAAGAGCCCCACTGAAACACTGAACAGAGCTGGTAGGTGCGAGCATGGGGTTTCTGTGTGTTGGTTTTGCTGTTGCTTTCCTTCTCACGTGCAAGATTTTAACTATAAACTGGACTTTTCTTTCAGCAATAAAACCAAAACCACCTGCCTCAGGAGGTCACAGTGAGTCAGTCTCTTAGCCAGCGTAGAGTTTCGTGCATAAAACAATGTGTGTTGGATAGAGTAGAGCCATGTCACTCTTAGGATCTGGAGCTTGGTTTTGAAAGAGCAGCAGGCCAGTATTTTGTCACCTCTAAATTCTTCCCACCCCGGGGGGGGAGGGGGGGGGGGAGTCAGAAGCAAAGGTACAGCATTCACAGCTCGTGTGCTTTTCCCATGGTGACTTTTTCTACCATCAGAGCTTGAGTTTTCTCAGCTCTGCAACAGCCAGAGCAAGAAGTGCCAAGCAGAGCAAACAGGAGTGAAAGTGCAGCAAGGTATAACCATAATTTCTGGGGCCAGATGCATTGCAGGGAGCGGGGCAAGAAGGTTTAGCTTGATTTAGGTGGTCAAGAGCAGCCTGGCTTAGCTTTGCAAGGTACGGGGATGCATTTCCCAGCATCAGGTTAGGCAAACTCCTGAGATAGAGGTGGAAGGGGCTGGCTGACTGCAAGTCATTTTGTATCTGCATGAAAATGGAGTTCAAAACATTCCCTTTAGAGTGGTATCCAATACCCAAATTGGATTTGGGAACTCAGAGTACATGAATATTTGTGCTGTCAATAAGAGTTATCTGTATACGGAACCCTTTCCTTGTCTGCTTTCTCTACCATGCTTCCTTCTTAATTCATTTTCAGTCTTTAATGTACTGTTGTGTAGCATCCTCTCCCATTAGGCCCTGTAATGTGCTCCGATTGCCTTCAGCTTGACTGCACTTAATAGCCAGCGTAAATAGAACTTAGTGTAGCATGCACTAACATCTCTATCCATTGTCCAGAGATTAAATACATGCCACAAATGGTTTACGCATCATCAGCCTCGAGCCCTCGTTTCATAGCTCCCAACCAAAAGAGGATATTAAATTAATTTGCAGGTTGCTTTAGCAAAGCCTAACAAAAAGAGGGGAAAAAAATCCTGAGGGTCACTCTGAATATAATATCCATCCATCAAAAAGGAGGGGTGGAAAATGATAATAGCAGGTCATTATAAGAGGACAGGTGCACACATATTTAGTTCAATCTCTAGTTCAGGTCAAAGCTTAATGGTGTTAACTGAAGAGGAATTTGGGCTATGTGAATGGTGTATATGTGTGAGGAAGAGGGAAAAGGGCAGCACTGTGTCAGGACAGCACAGTCTTTTCCAGATCTCCATGCTTAACCCTTTATTCTGCCTGGGCATGAACTGTTGAGTAACACTGAGCTTGTGAGAGAGGAAAAAAAGGAACTGTTGAGTAACACTGAGCTTGTGAGAGAGCAGAGATCTCCATCTCTCATCCTGCAGCAGCTTGTACCACTCAAGGTAAAAGGATTGTTCTAGGGCAGTGCAAAATGAAATTGCACAGTGCAGGGTTCAGATTAGTAGCACCGGGACACAGCAGTTAGTGAGGGCATGGGTTTTGTTAAGCAGAAAGAAGTGCAAACAATTTTCATTGAAAGGCAGAAAGGAGACTTATGTTCAGCAGAGGACATTTGCTGGACTCAGAGGTGAGCAGTGAATTCATGCAGGACATGGACAAGGACTGAGAAAACTGGAAAAATAATGGCAAGACCGCTTCTCATCTACTAAAATAAGAACCGTGACTAAAGTAGTGACATGTCTGTGGTTCTGTGTGTTTAAAGTGAATAGAGGCTGACCAGGCTGACAGCATAGGACTGTATCCTTGATTTATTTTTATGAAAGGAAGGTACTGTGTGAATGTGGCTGCATAATCAGACGTGTGCCATCCTTACTTGGCAGTCTGTATTTGTAGCTTGATGAGTGGAACAGGTACTGAAAATGAGCAATCTACAGACATAGTTAGGGGTTCCACACAACAACTGGGAAGAAACTTTTGAGTTGAAGCACCAAGCTAAAAATCAGGTTACCTCAGTTTGGATTGTGGCTTTGGCATGAAACGCCACCCAGATACGCAAATCATTTCTCTTTCTTTTGAGTTTGATACCAATCTATAGAGGTGAAGGAAAATGCTCTTGATTCTCACATTGTTTTAGACACCAGCATCAGGTTTTGTAAGGTCTTGCGGACAAATAATAAGTCACTGCATCACTTCTAGACTGATATGGCTCAGTGCCCCATTGCTTTAAGGGGCAGTCTTCAGGTGCTGCGTTCTGTAGTCTTCATGAGGAAATGACCTGAATTCTTCCCCAGGCCACACTTACACACTTTGATTGACATGTATTATATTTCTGAGCCTCATAGTAAGTACCATCAATACACTGAGAAATGATATGCTGGGAACTAGAATAGTTAATCAAGGGAATAACATTAACGACAAGAGTTTAAATGCCCAAGGACTGCTGTCATAGGAATTATGAACATACAGTTTGTCAGCTACAATTTGACATGCTGTTGCCCGGTGCCAATTTTCACAACGTAGAGCTATGCACCATGAAGTGCAGGAAGGCAAAGCAAGAGTTTGGTCTCACTGCCAGTTATCAAGGGCTCAGCAGAAGCTGTAAGAAACAAATTCACTGGGTAAGATATAAATAGGGAGCCAATTTCAAGCTGTGTCTAAGGGCAGAAGACAGGCTTGAGTACATTTTGGGGGAATTAAAAAACCCAACCAAACCCTAACCAAAAAATTATAAATGCCATGATTAATTTTGGGAGAGGAGGATCCCTTCTGGAGGTGTTTGTTCACGCTGGAATGACCCACACCGCCACACAATAACCCATAGGTGCCATTTGTCTGAAGTTTTGGTGAACTCTGGTTGCCCCATGGTTGGGCCCAAAACTTGATGTGATGAGCTGTAACCTCTCATGCGCTCTTCCTTTTCTCACTTTTTTTTCATTTCTTGCTAGTAAATAGCAGAAGCTGCTTGTCCTGTGTATGAGTGTCTGGGGATAGGTATGGATTTCATCCTGACCTGCTACAGAGCATCTTCACACAGCTGCGGTTCCCACTGTCACTCCAGGCAGATGCTGAATCCATGTGTTTGTGCTGCTGCCATGGGGGAATGAGGGCTTGGAAGGGAAAGGAAAGAGCCTGATGGGCCTGGGCTGTGTCGTGTGCTCCACAACAATAGATGATCACTCTTAATTATGGCAGCCTGAATGAGCATTGCTCTGCCTGTCCCTTTCCTCCTGGTATCTGATCAATACAGCCTTAATTGCTGAAGCAAGGGAGTGTCGTGCACAATCACAGCACAATGCTTTAATCACTTGGATGCTTAAAGTTAATTTCAGGCAGTTCATTTCTCATTGCCGCTCTCACTCCACCAGAGATGGCTTCTCTTCTTGCACACACAGGTGCACATGTGCTCGCAGCTAAAGGTGGGTTATTAATAGCTTATTCGAGCTAGTTGAAAATGTGGGAAATGTTATTATCATGGATAATTCAGAAGGGATTTTTTGGGGGGGTTGTGTGTGCTGAAAGCATTTATTGAGTCACTTCTTGAGGGAAGAAATAGAATGGTCTTTTCTGGGCCATCTTCTCTACTGCCTCTGTGCTGATATCTCCAGTCACTGGGGATCTTCAGGGTTAGTGAGCAGCTGGTGTGCCAGGATTGGAAACCTCATGAGCAGCTGGTGTGAGAATTCACCTGTCCTTTCAGCAGCACCAAGCCCTCTCCAGCCTTTGTGGCTCTGCAGGTCTGTGTGCTCTGTAGGATTCTTCTTGGGATTGGCAGAGCCTACTTGAGGAGGTGGTGTCAGGATCCAATGTGATCCTCAGCTAAAAATAAGGGCACATCTGGCCCACCATCTGCAGTGTTTCTGCTGTTTCAGACGTGCATGTTCCACTTGGATCACATTTTATAGATGAGGGGCTGCTGCAGCACTTTAATCCAGTTTTGAACATTGTCCAATAGGTCCAGCTGGAAACCTGGAGGCTGAAAGCCACAGAGGGGAGCCTGGGTGTGCCCTCCTCCTGCGTAGAGCTGAGCATCACCACAGCAAAAGTAGAGGCTTTTCAAAGCCCTGTACCTGTGATGCTGACTGCAGTTTCGGAGCATCACTTTGAGACTCCCAGGTCAGTCCCTCTCCTTTTCTCTCCGCCTTCCCACCCAGAGAGTGAGGCACAAAACTGGCTGCTGTTCTCATAATGTCTTTGAATGCTGCTGACTTGTAGCTGCCTGAGAAAACCTAGTTCAAGAAAAGTGTGGATAGAAATGAGTCCTGGCACAGAGATACCTGGTCAGGAGGAGGCCTCAGCCATCACCTTGGCTCTTTGGCTCCAGCTTTTATCTTGGTTTATAGTGTTTATGTCACAGTGAGGTGTTTGTTGCCCCTTCGTGAGTGCCAACACTGTGTTAAAGGGAACTCTGAGGTTCTCATCCTTACCTGGGTGCTGAGCACTGGGAAATCTGGTCTCACAGGAACCCGGACACCAGGGAGCATCTGGGAAAACGTGGTTGCGCTGCTGGTACGATAGAGCAGTGTGGGAGCAAGCGTCATACAACTGAAAGGGCTGGTGGAAGATGAATGGAGCTTTTCAAAGCTGCACGAATGTCATCTGCAGGCAAGAGAAATATGAAACATGGCCCCAAGGATGGGATTGAAAAGCAAAGTTGCTTGAAAATGTATCTCGCAGCCATATTCGTCACATCTTTGTTCTGTGTTGGACTGTTTCCTACTAGGGCAAAGCTTGGAGGCAGCTAGAAGGTTCTGACGAGTATTGGATGGTCAGATAAGGAGGGAGGTCACAGGGTACGGGGACATTTCTTTTCTCCCAGAAAATAATTTCCAGGATAAAAATGAAATCCCGAGTTTTTGTTGTTATTTTCTGGCTCCTGCATATCTGAAATGCCACACTCAGCTGCAGCTCTCTATGTCCTGGAGATCATTTCCCATGAAGAATAGCCGGCAATGTTAGAAATTTGATCAGAGTGTCTTTCTCCTTTGATGAGTTCCTGCCCAAAATCTGAGGCAGAAGATGAGGAATTCAGTGAGAAGGGTACAGACTGAGAGAAAGGACCTGACAGAAGCACAGTCACTCCCTTTGTTGCAATGCTTTAGGCTAACCATTATTCACAACCCTTTCCTCATATTGCATCTTTCATGATTTGCTTAAGCGATTTTAAATTGCTTTTGTGATTTCATTTAGCAGAGACCACAATAAAAGTGACCCTTGAGTCTATGAAATGAAACAGCCAGCACAAAGGGATTGAAGGCCTCAGCAGTGTGTGGGGTGATGGTTTCTGTGCTGCACGCACTGTGTTTGCGTGGGACAAAGGAAGGATAAAGGGCTCTTGCTAAAATGGTGCAAGCGAGGAACGTTGCTACCGGTGGCTGCTCAGAACTGCTAGTGTAAAATCTATGCTAGCCGCTTGTGCTTGCACAAATGAAGGGAAGAGCTTTGCAGACAGTTCAGCATGTGCTCATCAGCCAGATGTGTTGTTAAAAATAAGGGTTTATTTTGTTTAGTTGTTTTTTTTTCCCTCTGTTCTCAGTGCAAGAGGCAGCAGGCAAATGGCACTGGAGCACCAAGAGCATCCACTGAAGAGTTGCTTCAGAAGACTTATTTTAGCCAAATGTCCCAGCCTGTGGGCTTATGCCCAGGAGGAGAGCTGGATCTCGCTCTCCAGATGCTGTTCAAAGCATAGCTCTTGTGCCTTGTCCTGCTCCAAGATTATTCAGAGAGGCCATGTGCTGGGGTTCAGATAGGTGTTTGATGGGATATTGCAACTCAGCAGAAATCTTTGGGAAGGAGAGGAGGCAAAAGAGGTTTTATTGCTGCAACAAAACTTCCACTTTGTCCCTGCAAAAGCTTCCCAGAGAAAGACCAAAATAGTCTTTGGGGCTCGTTTTCCAGACTATGTCTTGTTTGCATCCAGTGCCCAGCTCTTTGGAAAGAGGGTGACAGCCACTTTACCCTGATACCTTCCCTGTGCCTCCCCTGTTAGCCTGCTACAGTGATGGCTCTTGAAAACACTGATGGTTTTAACTGCACAGAAATACAGCCGAGCCTCTCCAGAGCTGAGTAAGGCACAAATGAAACAAGCCTCAGCAAAGTCGATGCATTTTTATGCAGCTGCTTTCAACTGCACCAGAGAGCAAATAGGCTGTTGGTAACTCTGTAGTTGAGGAATCCCAAATCTGACCTCTGCTTTCTTCCCAAGGGCTCCAAAACCAACCCCCCCCCCCCCCCTTCCCGGGACTGCCTTGGACAAAAAGTTGCTGTTTGGCTGCTCCTCACTGTTGATGACAAGTGGTCTGGTGATGTTAGACACCTCCCAGGGGATGAAGAGCAGGATTTGAAGCACTTTATTGGTGACACCTCATTTAAGGTATTACTCCCACTTCCCTCCACTTTGCAGAGGAGCGGTGTCTGGAAAGCCCTGGGGAAGAGGCTGCCTGCAATCCTCCCTGCTGCCCCCCTACAGAAAACGCTGTAGCTGGGGATAGGCAGGATGAATCTTAGTCCAGCCGTGCAGCACCTTTTCCTTGTGCTTCAGCAGTGGTCATGCAGTCACACTGCAGCCCTGAGCTTTCCAGGGAAAGAACACCCCCCTTCCTCTCTGCCCTCTAACATACACCAGTGAAAAACCCAACAACCCCACAAGAATCTTGCATAGAGGAAGAAAGGAGAAGGCCACGGGCAGCAGAGGCACTGGGGGAAATCTGATTTTGAGATGTTTGTCGCTGTGGTGGCACAATTTCCTGTGATGCAGCTGTGTAATGAGTTCACATCTGTTAATGCCACATGTTGCTCTGCCTTGCACAGATGCAAAGTCTCAATTTTTCTAATTAGCAACAACATGAAGTATATCTTAATTTTCTGTCCCTCTTCCCTCTAATACACGTGATATTAACAAGGTTACATGCCTGCTTTCGCGGGGTTTAATTGAATGAGAGGCAAGATTGGGTTAGCTCACACTGTTCTTTTTAGGTGGGGTTTGCACAGATGCAGAGGCATCGATTCATTCTAATAAGCAGAAAGCACAGGTCAGGAGGTGGGGCACACACCACCACCCCCCCTTTTGCAGCAGCCATAGCAATCATAGCGACTGTTATCTGTGATTCTTCAAGCCTCTCTGGACCAAGCTGCATGGATGTGTGTTGTACATGTATCTTCATTTTTTACAGCATATATGTACAGGGAGCCCTATATATGACTATTTCTGGCCTGTGGAGATGGAGTACACAGCCCAGGTTCGTGCAGGCCAGGAGCAGATGATGCTAGAGACTACCAAAGCCATGGGAGGAAATCCAGCTGAATCTTGAGACACCAAAAAGGCACAGCCCTGTATCTCTTCATCCCTTTATATAGTGATGCCACTGAGCAACTTTGCCCACTTCTTCCTGTAAAAACATGCTGCTAGGGCTACTGGGGAGGCTGTGAGCACAAGATGAGGAGCTTTGTCCTAGCATCCTCACCATAATGATCACAGGGAGACAGGGACTAGTGCAGGCTGGGGGCAGCATGGTGCTCCCTGCTGCAGGATGCAGCCCTCCCTGGCCAGCCTGCATTCATTCATATTCCACCTGATTCTGCTGGGGGAAATCCGTGGGGACCCAACAGCAATTACTTGTGTGATTTAATTGGCATTATCATTTTACTGGCTTGACAGAGATAAATCGCCCTATTGGGTAAGGCTGCTCCTGTGACAGCAAAAGCAGAAGGAAAGACTTTCTCCTTCCCTTGAAATAGGAGATGACTACCAGTGTATCTTAATAATTAGTGCTGTTATAATTAATCGGGCTATTTGAGAGCCAATCTAACAAACAAATGGAGGGCTTGATTGTTCTGTAATTGACAATTTATTTCCAATATGGAATCACTTGCTCCCGCATGTGCAAGGAAATAAAACAACATAAAACTGAGATTACTGGAGAGCTGGGCTTTGGCCGCAGCGAGGACAAGTGACTGTGTGAGAGAGCAAGGAGGAAAGGAGCATTCCCAGACACTAAATGTCCCAGGGACCCATTTGTCTTGAACACACACACACACACATGCACACACACGGAATCAGTTGTGCTTCCTTCTGTTTCCCGGCTTTTCAAGCAGTTGCAGCCAGCTGTCATTGCCTGTATGGGGAGTTCTACAGCAAAGCAGATTTCAGCCCTTGGCCTTTCCATATCATCTGCAGCCTGGTTGTTTTCCTGGATCTCTTCTCCCCATGGCTGTATTTCTTTGCTCACCTTGCATCTCTCTCCCCTTTCTCTCATACTTACCCTCTGCTCTTGTACTGGGCACTGCAGCGTCCAGATGATGCTCTCTGGGTACAGACTAGACTGTGTGTGATACTGCGCATAGCCCCGGTATACCCATTCCTGCCTCCACAGAAAGAACAGAAAAAGCAACCAGAGTGTGGAGAAAACCTGGGGTTTTGTTATTGTTGTTTGTTTTCTTTTAACTTCTGTTATTTAAATGAGGAAGGTGAGATCATTTGCTGGTGAAATCTATATTTGATGATATTGGGTTTTGAAGAACAGTTAAGAGTCTGCTGTTCTACAGGAGATTCCCTTTTGTTATCTTGGTGAGAGCATTTCTCTTTTTTTTTCACACAAAACCAAAAGCCTCCAAGTCCTCAGCTCCTCAGTGCTCCCATGGTATTTAACTCCTAGGGGCTTCTGAACTGCCTGTGCTGATGTGGCAGGGGCTTTGTGTCACATCAGAGGTACGAATCAGCACGGCCAAGGTGACCCTGCAGGGAACTCCAAACTGTCACAGCTCTCTAGAATTGGCCTTGGCCATCAAATGTGCATGGATTGTTGCTCACGAGGCCTGGGGAGAATCATTCTGGGGACGGGTTTTGCTCCCAGCACGGTTCCTCACTGTTTCTGTATCCAGAGAGGCTGTGAACAGCTCTGCCAAGTGGCAACACTTCTCCCCCCTACCCAGTTTAAACGAGATATGAATAATTGATTTGCCTCCTGAATAATTAATTGGATATTCAATAATGAAAGTAATTGTTTGGCTCATTCCCCCATTGATAATCAAGCTAATCTTCTCCTTCAATATGTGGGCCATACAGATATGTAAAGCAGTAAGACAGTTTACAGGCTGATAATACAGCTAATGTGCTCAGTGCGAGGTCACCTTGTCTAAATACCCCAGCAGCTCTCAGGGCTGCTCTCTGCTGGGTTATCTACTGCTGTGTGCAGCGAGGTTTTGGGGGTATTTTCCTCCTCATTTTGATGCTGAACATTCCCCTCCAGGGAGGAGTCTTCTTTTACAGTTCAAACCAAACTCATCAGAGCCTCTTGCTCCAATTAGGGCTTGCAGGGGGAGGTTTGTTCTTCCTCCAGTCAATAGGAGGCAGATTAAGGACAGCCGGCGACTCTCTGGATTCATGGGGCTGCTCTCTTCTAGAGGGGTTTGAGCTCAGCTCCACAGACAGGCTCCAGAGTCAGAGCCTTCCTTTGCCGCTAGCCCTTTAGAAATCAAAATCGAACCTCACCATGTTAATAATCGGTCTTGCAGCTGCTGCAGTTGGCTTTTTGAGCTTCTAGTGCTGCAAGTCTGGTGAAGTGTGAAAGACTGAGCTGACATCTTCGTGGCACAAAGCAGATATGCTCGGTGGAGCACTGACAGTGGAGTCTGAGTGGATGACACAGTCCCAGGTTATCTCGGAGGCACTGTGGGTATGTCCACCCCTTGCAGTGGGTTTTCCAAAGTGGGCAGAATTATGGTACCAGATCTGCTGACGAGATCTGGGGTTGAGCCACAACACAGCATCAGAAAATTGGGTAACATGAGCAGAGGTCCACGTTGGTGGGGCCTGAGGCAGATTTTGGAGGGGTTTAATACTTACAGTTGCGAACTGTAACACTGGATAACCGTGCCTGCATCAGCCATGTCCCAACAAGCCTGTGGTTCCTTCCCATTCTTCCTGGGTCTGGGCAGGGCTTAGGGTCCATGCAAATAATGCAAGATACAAAATGTGGAAGACACTTGCCGATGATGCATGGCCTGTCCTAGAGCCAAGGAATGCTGATGCTAATGGGTATTAATCCTCTGCCCCTGTCGCAAGAGGTTGCCTGGCATAAAGGGCATTCAGAAAGCTCTGCTGTGAGCTACATGGGTATCACCTTGGGTTTATGTTGAAAGTAAGGGCTGAGAGAAGCTTGTCCTCACCATAGCATATGTTTAAAGAGCAGTTGCACCAATGACAGAGCTTATCAACATCACTCTGGGCAGATAAGCAGAAAAAGCATCTTGAGATGCTGAATGCATCTCAAGGTGACAGCTGGGACAGTCCAGAGTGAGGAGGAGTGGTAGTTGTGCTGCTTTTGCTCCTGAGATACCTCCTGAGCAACCAGCCTCACGCTGTCCTTGGGCTCTGCTAACCGGTCCAGGCCCTGCAGAGATACGGCTCTCAAATGATCTCAAACTCTGCCCCGAGCTTCTGCTGAATCTCTCTATCTGCTCTGAATGGAAGTTTCCTATGAAAGGTGTTTGAAATAGCTTTACTGGGTGATTTTTAGGACATGGTTAGGAGCTTTGAAGAGTCTTTGATTCTGTCCTGAGTCCATGCACCTACCTGGATATTAATGCATTATTATAAACACGCACATGAGAACCATTTAAAACAAGAAAGTAAAGCAGCAGAGTGTTCCTGGAGAAGGATCTGTTTGAGATGACAGTGCAGCCTGGGAAACTGTCCACTGCAAACAGCTACTTGAGTTTAGGTGCCTTTCCTTCTAACCAGTTTAATTTCTTTATGAAGGTTTTCGTTTGAAAAAGTGGCAGCACCAGCAGGACTTGGAAAGATTCGTGTTCAGGCAATTTACTCTGCAACAGATTTATCATTTCATCGGTAATTTAAGCAGAGGCACTTGATCATGCATTCATTTATATTGCTCAGAGCTGCTTGGTTGTGTGTTGCTTGTGGAAAGTGTGAGGAGAGATCACCAGGGAAAGGGCAATGCCAGGAGTTTTCCTAACGTTTGCAAAGATTCCTTTGCCCATGGAGAAGGGAAAATGTCAGGAGCCCATCAGCTGGGTAAGGACACTAAACCCCGACTTCATTTAAAGCTTTTTCCCGTCATGGGCTAATTTGGTGTGAAGATGGCAGCATCACCCTTCCCTCTCCTCTTCAAGCTATTAAGGGGTTTGTGATGGGTTCCCAAGATCAAAGCTCCCTTGGTGATTTAATTGATGTGTGGCTGCTGCCTGAGAGGGGAGGGAGGGAGAGATGCAGGGGCTTGGGGAGGGAAGGGGGGCCCATGTAGATGCACTGCAGCCCCGCAGGAAGAAATACTGCAGAGAGCCACCAGCCTCCTCCTGGCAATCGCTGTTATTTATGCACACACATAAATGGTTTCATGCATCCCACTGAAATCTCTGTTATTTGTCAATGAGAGCCCCCCTCCTGCTCTGCCTTCGCTAACATTTACAGTAAATCTGTTACACTGACCATTAAATCTGGGGCTGCCCTGAGCGATAGTTTCAATGGGTGTGTTGACAGCCCGAGTGTTAATAATGATGCAAACACTAACCTGTTTATTGATTTGCTTTTTGTACCCTTCATCCCAGCTCACTCCTTCTCACTCTCGGAGGAGAAATCCTAGAATTAGTAATCAGGTGACAGCTCAGAGCCCCTGTCTGTTCCCAGCAGTGTCATCCAGCCCAAACTCCCAGAGATAAATTACAGGTGCCGTATTCTGCCTCTGCCAGCCATTCAATATACTGTTACTCAATGCAAGATGTAGTATTTGTCATAGGTGCCAGCAGACAGGAGACGGGGGAAAAAAAGAAAAGAAACATTAACAGAGACATGAAAAGCTTTTAACTTTGACAAGAGAAGCATAGGAAAGTTTTAGATTTAGCCCCTCTACTGAAGGCCACTGCCCATCTATTACATCAGCTTGTCAGGCAGCGGGTGTGATGGAACAGACCTGGGACCAGGATGCTGAGAAGAAACCTGATGTTATCATGCTAATTCCTCCTCCTCCTGCCAGGTCGTGCCTGCCTACAGCAATGCTCAGGAGCACAGAACTGGTAAAGCTCTTGCTGGGTTCGTGGCTGCCCCATCCGTGGCAGTGCTCAAGGCCAGGTTGGACACAGGGGCTTGGAGCAAGCTGCTCTAGTGGAAGGTGTCCCTGCCCGTGGCAGGGGCTGGAGCTGGATGAGCTTTAAGGTCCCTTCAACTCAAACCAGCCTGGGATACTATCAAACAAATTGGTCTATTCATGAGCCCAAATTCCTCGAGGTTGAGATGGAGATGGGCTTGTGGAGGGGAAGCAAGTGGATGTTTTTTGACTCACACCTTGGAGGGCCAGGAGCCAGCCCAGGCAGTGGGGACACAAACGGAGCAGGGACACAGTCCTGAGGGCTGGTCCTACTTGTCCCCTGCTGAGAAGCTGCTCAACTGACTGATGTACTTCTAAAAGATTGACCCCAAAGCAGTCTCATCCGAGCTAACTGGCTCCTTCTTCAAGTTGTAAAATGTGAAGAGAGATGCAAACAGACCCTGAACAGGAGCCAGAAGCTGACTTCTCCAGGGGATCAGTCTTTCTTCAAGTCAGGATCTGAAGATACCTTCCCTGTGATGGACTCCATGTGGCATTCAGCACTATACACCACAGGTTTACTGATGAGTGACACAGGCTTGTGGAAGAAGAAATTGGAGTTAAATGAAAGCTAGGCTTCATGTTCCACATCTAGTAATGTTTTTTGACTTGTGGCTTTTATGGTCAGGAGAGAAACCTGCCAGTAAATAAGCAGAATTTATAAACCCTGCAAGGGGTCTGAAATACTCCCCAGGAGCCAGGGCCCCGAAGGCTTTCAGTGGTGTTTATAAGCTTCACTTAGTTGTCAGACTCCTTAGTTCCTTTTATTTCTGCTAAGTTTATAAGCTCTGAAAAAGCAGTCTGTAGTGTTTATGAACTGCACCGCAGAGCTCCAGCAAAGCACCTGATCCAAGAGAAACACAAATCTACCTGTGTCTCTTAAACGTGGCTCAAATCAAAGCTCCACTTTCTGTTTGTTTTATTCTGTCTTCTAATACGTCCATGCCACCAAACTGATAGACAGGTTATTTCAGAAAGTAAAATCACACCCATGGTAAAAATCCCTGTAGAAGCCTCAGTTAATTAGGAAGAAACTGAATTAAAGCTTCAACAAACCTCTAAAAGTGGAGAGATTGTCAAGCCCTGAATACTGGGCGCTCTGTGAGTATGTAATTGTGTCTGTAAGGAGAACATAAAATCCAATAGGGTCAGTGAAAATAGAATATGATTTTAAAAACTCCATCATATGTGTTTCAATACAAACAATACGTTTTAAATAGGGTCCTGTGAAACACAAAGTATTGGATCCCAGGGGCAAGGGATTAATTGTGGCAGCTGGAGGTTTGGTGAAGAAGTGTTTAGCAGTTTAGTTGTCACATGGAAGTAGCCTCAGGACAGCAAGATCAGCCACTGGTTTTGACATATATAAAATAACTGTGCTCAAATTATAAATCCCAGGGTATTTCAGACTACCTGGTGTGTCTGCAGTGATGCTGAGGAAAACAGAGCAGTTTCCACAGTGGAATGGACATGCAGATTTGCTCCAGTTATTGGTTTAAAACAAAGCAGTGACAGATTCCTCCCCCTCACCCCCATTTCAATAAATAGAAAGGGTGAAATTCTGCCTACAAGTTTAAGCCAAGTTTTAGCACTAAGGATTCCCATACGAGATTTCAGGAAATTCAGCGTCTTTTTTAGCTCTCCTTTTTACTTGTTTTCCTAATAGGACAATCTCCTAAATTGTGTGTCTTTCATCACATGTCCAGAACTGTAGAGTTGTCCATACTGGTAAGGGCTGGGCAGCTGTGAAGGATGATTCAACATTTCGAGCTTCATTAAACATGCAGATGTGGTTGGACCCCAACTTTTCAATGGGGATGAGAGCTAAAGCCCATGACTGACCTGCTCTTCATTGTAGGAGCAGTTCAGAGTTCTCAGGTTGGTACTGAGAAGTATGTGGACTTAGCAAAACAGAGGCAAAAGAAGAAGAAATCATCCAAGACCTGTGGACTGTGTGGGCTGGGAGGGGTGATGAAATAACGAGGGTGTTTGTAGACAGAATTACTAGAAGTGGAAAAAGCACAGAAATAAAAGCAAAGCCGAGGAGGAAGAGAAAGCACATGAAACTAGCGGAAAGGAGAACAAAGCCTCATCCTGTGAGGCACAGGAGAAGGCCAGTCTTAAATAATTATAGTAACAGTTTAACTTGAGAGTCAGGCTGCATATTTGTCGGGGTTCCCCCAACAGTCCCTCCTCCTCCCTTTCTTTGCACAGATTTCCCCCGAGAAGTCACAGTCCTTGCTTTATTTATGTGGGTTCATATTTCATCGCTTTTGTTTACTGTATTCCCATTGTGATTTATGACCAGAGAGAAGCATTGCATCCAGGTGATGATCCACTCCATTATCTCTACAGAGATGGTGACCACCGTAAAGGATCACAGAGACCTGTTGTACCGTATGGTGGAGACCAAGCAGAAAAAAGGAGCTTCAAGGTTACAAGAGAAAGCACAATTTTTTGTGATTTGGACAGTTGGATGCAAAGGAAAAAATACCCTTTCTCCTATTATTCCTCTCCCCGAATGGGATTTGATATTAAAAAAATGTCTCAGGACACCAAATGTATTCAATGTGCTATCACACAGCTGTGTTAGCTAAACTGATCCATTTTAAATGCATGCTCTAACAGGGTAAATCTCCGTCTCCCAATACCACCCTTGGCTGGTCTGAAAAACTCCACTTTTTCTTTCTAGTTTTCTGCTTTGCCATTAATAAATCAAGATTTCTTTGACCTGCTCTGTACCTTTGCAGCTTTTGCAGACCATTAATACCACAACAGGGCTGTTAATCTCTTGGTCTCAAGGTGCATCCCCCCACTTGCAGGCAGAGAGGCTGGGACAAGATGGGACCATGCCTGTGGTCACAAAGCAGGGGATGCACCTTTAACAGCATCCATCGTATTTAGGATGAGCCTTGGAATAAATCTCAGTGAGAAGTGTCTGCTACAAGCCCCGGGCTCAGCTCTGTATCACTTTTGCTGCCTGTGCCCTATTTTAGCTTTGCGGAGGAGTATCCCCTTCCCTGATATTATTGAGGTCTTATTCCCATTACTTGGATTTCTTATCCAATTCAGCCCTTCTATCCCTAGTGATACATAGAAGAGGCTAACACCCTTCCTTTATTTTTCAGGCCTCTTCCCATCAGAAAAAGGCAGGAGCAAAGCTTGGCAGCAAAAGGCAATTTCTCCTGACCAGGTGGGCGAGCGTGCTAAAAGTGCTTTTAAACAACAACAACAAAAAAATCCAATAACTTCCGTATATATTGTCCAGGAGAGAAAACTTTGTGCTTTTGACATTTGTAGCTGTTTCAGCATTTTTCTGTGGAAGATGAAAAACTTTTGCATTGAGCAAAACACAGATTTATGATCAATAAAGTGGAGTTTAACAGTTTATAGGGGCATATGTTCTTTTTTTAAAAAAAAAACCCTGATATTAAAAACTGTTTGTCCCTCCAAACCATGTGAGAAATCCTCTTGAGTGTCAGTCAGAGGTTCAGCATAGGAAAGCAGTGAGCAGAAGATAATAGCTGGATGTGGTTTCCTGCAGGACCAGTTGTCAGGCCATCTCTTGCTTACTTTCCTGGAGTCATGTGTCATAAAATTCCCAGGTGCTCATTAGGACCTGGGTATAGACCTTGAGGTCTGAGGCTGGGCTTGCCCAGTGCTTTGGAGAGTTTGGAAGCAGGAGATTGCTGCAGATCTTTTCCTGGAGTGTGAAATAAAGCCATTCCTAATAACTGCCCAGCAAGGCTCTGCAGGTCTTACTGCAGCACAGGATACAGGCAGAGAGCAGGCGGCTGCCTGACAAGTAACCGAGTCACACAAGTGGTTTGGACACTACCTGTGACTATTTGGTATGTGTGAGGTTTTATTGGCATTGCCTCGTGTCGGGCTGCAAGTGGTCAGGGCGTGCTGGGGGTGACTTCTTCCCACCTCAGCTCTGATCTGCAGGAGCACTGAGCTGTCAAATCTTGTTGTTCCTGTATTTCCCCCTACCTTCACCTCTCACCAGAGGATGCCCATGTCTGAAAACATTGTGTTTTCCATATTGACAAAGGTGCCAGGAGCTGTTTCAGGGATCCTTAACACACCAGAAACAGAGAAGACTTATTCTCCAAAGAACAGACCACTGCAATTGGCTGGTTTAGATCTCCTTCCAGAAAATCAACTCCACAGGCTGTCTGATAAAAGTTATTTGAACTTAGTTTTTGCATTAGACCTAAGATGTAATTCTGAGTATAAAATTATGACTATAGGGCCAATCCTGCTGCTATTAAAACCAATAGGAACTCTCCCTTAATTAGATTTATTGGAGAGCCAGAGTGGTGAGATAGCTCTTGTTTTATGCCCCTTTATTCCTGTTTATGCAGGCTTTGGGCTTCCTACACATGATGGAATGTGGAAGCGCAAGTATTGCCCTTATCTCTTCAACGTATTCCTCTTTGTTTAAGGACTATCTCAACACAAGATCTACAGCAAAACCTAGGAAAGTGTCCATTACCTGAACAGGGCAGGGATTTTGTGTTCCCCCCCCCCTTTTTCTATAGACCATCTGACAAAGCCAATAAATTTGTCAAGGAGATAAGTTGGACTAAATAATCCCTGAGGTCTGCACAAAAGACAACATCGCAGCCAATTCACACCCGTCTGGTCCCCTCCAGATTTATCACCCGGTTGTGAGCATTAACTGCATAAATCCCCAGTGAACTGATGGGAGAAGAGAACCTTGCTGAGGTTTATACGGTGGGTCTTAAACCCTTAAACGCTGGCGGCAGTGCATGCTCTCCATGAAGCCATGCCTTTGTAATTTACACACAGAGAGCTCGGACATGTTTACTCTGTGGAAGTTTGGGTTGAAGTGAGCGGGAGCTCGGAGCTGAAGGAGCTGGAAGATCTGAAAAGTGGCTTTTAGAGAGTTCTGTCTAAAAGCTTGCAAGTTTTTCCATTTCTTCTGAAGAGAAATTTACACTCAGAAAATTAAAGGATCTACAAAACGATATTTTCTGAAGCAAATACTGACATTATGAGTGTCTTAAGCACTTACCCAGCATATCTGTGCTAAACTGCATCTCCTGACTGACAAAGCCATCTCCTGCTAAAAGCAACTGTTAGAAAATGATGACTAGCGCATCTATAATGTTTGTGTTTAACAAGACGACAGAAATGCCACCTTAGTAAAAACTGATTATGGTTACAGCTGAACAATTCACATCATGCAAGATTTATAATATTAAGGTTATGCAATCATCTAATCGGAGAGACAAGCCTTGAGTAATAATATGAAATGCATGTACTTCAATCTGCAACAGTAGATTCATTGCTGTTTTCTTATTAGCTCATGCCAGCATTAGGGCTGCATTATCCATTTTACCATAGTCTAATTCAGCATTTCCATCTGAAAACATATGCACGATAAGTGATCTATGCCAAACAACAAAATGGAGACAAAGCCATTTGAGTGACTTCATGGCTATAAAAATATACATAATCTGTATGTCTTTCAGCAATTCTCAATACTTTTTACTACTTTTTTTTTTTTTTTTCCCATGAAAAGTTCTCCCAAAATCAAGAAAAAGACAGAAATTGCCCCTTTTATTCCCTGGAAAACAACACTTTGGGGCTGAACCAGATCAGGAATCCAGCCCATGGGTTTCTTACACTGCAGGTGGGAGATCAGATCATCTTATTAGCGCTATAGCAACAGTCTGAGAAGTGGCAGGTGTGACTTTTAGGAGAGAAAAGAATGACTTGAAACTTGCTTCATCCAGCCCATATAAACCAGCTAATATTCCTATGTAAGGGAATTTCTGCTGTCTCTTAGAAGTGAACCACCTCAGGTATCTTATAAACATCAGGTACTTTCACCCAACAAAGAATAGCAGCTTGTATATGTATAGCAATAGATATATGGAAACTCTAAATGGTTTATCATTGGTCAGAGAAGTCATAGTTAATAATATGGTATTTTGGGGGCTGAGGGGTTCAGGCATTGTATTTAAAAAGCAGATATTATAAAACCTGACAAGTGTTTAACGCAATGATCAAACTAATTGACTGAGATCTCTGATTAAAATGAGACTTTTCATGCAAACCTCAGACTGAGATTACCTCTTCACTACATGCAGTGGGCTGAGTTCCCTTTCATAGCCTGTGCAGGCTGTGATCCAGGCAGGCACTGGGATCTCGGGGTGTCAGGCAGTTCTGGGACCTCACTGAGCCAAAACCTTCAGGTAATTCGTTTTCGTATCCCTGTATGTGTAGGTGGATACATCAGACTTGTGCAACAACCGCAGTTCTCAGTATTTCAAAGGTAAACAGAAGGCATTTGTGTCCTGGAGTCTGATTTATTATACTCACTGTATATAGCTATCATTAAATGAACAGGCTAACATGCAACTATTAATCATGGGGGGGGGGGAACGAACAAGCTATTTTCTGCTTGCCTGGAATTGTTCCTCTTTCTGAAAACTAAAAGCAGTGTCTAGAAAGGAAAGAATGCTTAAAATGCACTAGGAGATTTGATTTATTCTTTTCAGGCATTACCTTTCTACGTTTTCTGTGCCTAAGAGTATTATTCAAGACAATCAATCTTAGAAAGTGTTTCTAGCAATCCCCCCCCAAACTCCCTGCTAAAGACCTTTATCTGCACCTTTTTTGTTGTTATTGTCATTAAAATAGACCCAAATAGGTCTATAAGTTTTGTTTTGCTTTGAAGGTGCATCTTGATCCAAAGATAGCTGTTCATCTTCCCGTTTGTATTACCAGCATTTCATGTATGAGCCTGCATACAGTAAACTGCAACATCCTTTTGATTCCAGCTAAAGCAATTCTCAGCTTGCTGTTCAGTTACAAGAGAAACTGAAAGTAAATGATGCTGCCTGACTGAAAAGAGCTTTCTGAGTGCTGATTCAGGGAGATGATTAGAAATATTCAGATTTTTCTTAGCAACAATTAATTGCCAAAGAAAACCAGGGGTAATTTTAATCAATGAATAAATAGAATTACAAATTATTTGGGAATACAAAAAGACATATGATTAAATGAACTAGAAGAAATGACCTACAAATTGCAATCAAAATTGTTGTTTGACAGAAAACTGGATTTTAGTTAAACTCTACTTTTCACAACAAGGCTCTTTTGCCACAGATACGTGGTTTTTCTCACCAAAATGTGGCATGCTTTTGACTGAAATAAAACAAAAACTTTTGTTTTCAGGAGAAGAAATATTCACTGCTTTAGGCTGCAAATTTTGCTGTGAAAACTCGACATTTTCCAGGGAACAGTTGAGTGGGACAGGGGGAATCCTGACCACGCAGCAGCTGGGAAGGACTGCGTGCCAGCACATCCCTCTGTGGATGTTGCTCTATCCCAGCTCCTCCAGGAGATCCCTGGAGCAGCACAGCCCAGCACAACTTAAGGAGCCAAACTGATGGGGAAACTGCCCATTCTAGGCAAGTTTCTCCCCAAAAATGTGAATTTTCTGTACCACCCAGACCTGGTGCCTTTGGCTCCAAGCACTGCTCAGCCCCACTAATGATTAACTCTGATTTTTCCTGCCAGCTCTTTTCTACACCCACCCTCTGCTGTTGAGGCTTTGGGGTTTTTTTGTCTTTTCCAGCCTGGGGAAGCCAAGGGGGAGGGAAAGGGGACAAGGAAACCCTCTGAAGAAAGACAAAGCAGACAGAGGGAGCGCCATCCCTCTGGGAGGAGATGAAAGGGTGTTGTTATGTGACAATACGGGTGTGTGGGTGTCTCTCATCAAACCCAATGACACCTGGTGCTGAGCCACACAAAATACCAGGGGGGCTCAGCAGAGTTAAAAGCAGCTGTGGCCCCGAGGGCCTTGCTTTCTGCTCTGCTGCCATGTCCAATGAATTAAGGGTAGGTGAGGCACAGGCAGAAATACCTTCCTGCACTGCTATGGAGTCTTGCTCCTCTTCTGTGCTTCACCCTGGAGTCACCAGGTGAGAAAAGAAGGGTCTCGGGCATCACTTGGCATCAGCTCTGGCCACTCAACCCAAACCTTTCCAACATCCTTGAACGTGTCCTTCAGAGAGAAATCACTGCTGTGCCTTCTTTAAAATAGAGACATTTTAAATTGCTGGTTCTTGGCAGTGCAGCTCCTTTGTTTTGCTATGGTTTCACTGGATGACTGAAAACACAGACCTCAACACCTTGGCCTACACAGGCAATAATACCTGTATGTAGAGGGAAGTGAGGCACCTGGATTTAATTGCCATTAGGGCCTTCCTTGCAGCTTCACAAATACCTCCTGGTTGCACACGTGCACACACACACACAAACACATCCCAGAAATGACACCAGAGGATGAGACCACACTGGAATTGCTCTGTGCACAACAAAAATCCCCAAACAAAATACCAAGGTGTTATGTTCAGGTTTCATTTTGAAGAGAAGGTTGGGATGCTGACTAACAGACTGGTTTAGGACCAAACTGGTGCTATTATGAATTTCACCTTCCCCTATTCTATTCCCTTTTTTCACCCACCCCCACCTAAACACGGAATAACTTGCAATCCAATTAGTGTTGAGCGTGTAAGAAGCAATTCCACTTAATAAACAGAGCTGGTATGTTTTACAAGCTTGTCCATGACCTTTTCTTAATTCTGTTAGATGCCATCTGAAATTCTCCTCTTGTATTTACACTTGCAGCTTAACTCGAAGCAGTTGTTTTGCTGTAGCCAACCTGCACGGAGGCATGGGGGGGATGCACATGCGGTGCTTCTGCACCGTTTCTCTGCTATCGCCAGGAGCTGCTGCTCTGAACTTCTTTCACGCCCGCCCTCTGCAGATTAATGATGACAGCGTCGGTGTGTGCGTGTGTGAATAACATGCTCTGATAACAAATCAGGAACACAGAGAGGGATTTGTGTCTTTTAAATGGATTTGGGACAGTAGCATGTAGCTCGTGGGGTTTTTTCCGTTTAAGTTTGGATTTGCCCTGCTTCCACAGCCATCAATTCATTCCATTGGAGGAGGTGCCACAGAAAGCTCTCTACTCACTGTACAAAGAGGAGTGATCCCCTCTGAGCCCTCTTTTTAATTCTTTGATAACAGACAATGCAGAAAAGACCTGACAGAAGCAGCATGAACAATAAGCTGCCTTTTCCAGAATCAATGGTGAAAAACAGGAAGTTGTTTTTGCTGGGGTGAGGGGTAAAGGAAGAGAGAAGGGGGCTTTGGAGAGGGGCCAGACAGAGGATTTTGTCTGGAGTCTTTAAGAGATAGAAAACAGAAATAAACATCAGCTCCTGGCATGCAGGGTCAGTGGTGAAATCCACCATGTGTGGGGAATCCTTGCTTCTGCTGTTTCTAGGAGGCACAAACACAAACCAAGCGCTAGCTATGAGGGCAGGCAGGCCTTGAAGAGCCCAGCTGAAAGCCCAAGTGCTTTGGTTGCTCCATACCACCATCACACCAGTGCTGTGTGAGACTCAACATCCCCTGAGCACACCTTACAGGTCGGAAAAGGAGGGCAGAGCGAGAAAGGCCATTGACAGGGACAAACTGAGTGGCAGCCCACTAGACTTGCATCCATGTTTTCCATATCTGGGGAAAGCACTTGTCATTCAAGCAACCTTCCAGGTGAAAATTCTGGATACCTCTGATCCAACGAATTCTTTGTGGAGCAGCAAGACCAATGCCCTAAACGAAGTGCTTGCCTTCCTGCTTTCTTCAGTAACTGCGTATTCCAGGGTATGATGATGTTTGTGTCAAAAGTAAGATGAGAAATCCTCACCTTCTGCTCATTGCCCCCCTCTCAGATCGGCTACGTTAACAGTAACTCCCTCCCAACCCCCAAAAACACCAGGCAGAGGTTGGCAAGACTTACTGAAACAGGCTCCTCTACCGGAGGCAGCACAGCACAGACCTGTGGGCTCCTCACCCCACATCACCCTTGTGCCCCACTTCCCAAATCACCCCAAATGCACCGGAGCTGGCTTTAAAGTTCACGTGCTGCTGTCTGCCTGCAGCACTTTGGGTGTGCAAGAGAGGGAAGCTTGTGGAACCAGGTTCAAGAATTGGCAGTTTCATTTGCATACGGGAGGCCAAAACAAGACAATAAAAGCTGCCACACAAAACGAACTAGAATTGGAATTGGCTGAACACTTCCCTGTGAAATGGATTGTAGAAGTGACTCTTGAACTCTTCAGGGGAAAGACAGATTCATTTTCAATGGAGTTTGATCTTGCTCTTCAGCTTCATTTGTAAGACCAATTACAGAGCATTTTGTACAACAATTACAGGCATTAAAACCACTCTGTTCCATTTGATGAATTTTAATAGTAATTGAACAGAAGAACCCATCAACTGAAAGATTGTCCAATCAAGTATGCCCACACACTGAACTGAAATTTCCACTCCACAAATGTGTAATGCCATTTGAAACTACCAAAATGTCCTCTCCCCACCAACATCCAAGCAGATTCTTGAGGATTTGTTCCAATACAACCTTATCCTTTTAGGCTTTAAGTGCACAGAAGACACATTGACCATGGTCCTGAGGTAATTCCTGTGTACAACTTTGTCCTGCAAAGTCCCGGTACTCGTTCTTGGATGGGCATTTACATAGTCCTGGTGACCACAGCTGTTTGCTGGAGAGCATCCTACAAATCACCCCACAAATGCTTCTCTTTGTAAAGAAAGGCATTTTTGGAGGATCCCCTCCAAGGGACTTTGTAAGAGATTGTAAGATCTGAGTGGCTGCTTCATGTCATTGTAGGAAATAGAGTCCATCACCAGCACTCTGGAGCTAGAATTTACTTTTGAGCTCATTTCAGCTTCCTCCCTTGCAGAACAAGAATTGTGGGTTGAAGCAATATAGGCCTGAAATGGACAGGCCTCTCATAGCCGTGAAAGAATAGATATTTGGGCTACAAGAGTCCAGATATACTGCTTTCACATGGTCACCACAAACCCTGTATGAGTCCAAATCCCACAAAACTAATGCATTATGGCAGAGCAAAGAAAAGATCAAAGGTGTCCCCAGTGTCCTGGCTCTCTGTGGAATGCTAATCCATTTCTTAATCTTTGTCATGAGCATTTTGGTGTTATTTTTTCCCTACTAAACTTGGTCTTCCTGCATGGGGTTGCTCTGTCCCATACTGAAAACTCCTTAAGGGAAGTTGTGTTCATCATTGTATTTGTTGGAAATTAGAAGAACAAAAGAACTATTTTGATGAACTTGCTCTCAATGGGATTTCCAAGTTAGCTTGGGAAACAAAAAGAGATTGCTATAGTTCAGGTCAGTGGGAGATAAGTGTCCAACTGTCAGAGCCTTCTTTTGAAGTGGGTTTCCCTTTGCCAGTGGTTGCTACAACTTCAGTTCAATTTAAAGGCAAAAGATGAAGTCTTGGCCTTACTGAAGGCAGTAAGAATTTTATCACTGACAAGTCAGAGGCCAGGATTTCACTCAAGATGTTTGTTCAGGCAACTTTAGCATCTGTTAAGAGCCACATGAAATATTTGTGTTGAAGAGTGAAACTATATTATTTTCCTGCATCCCATTCTGAGCAGAAAACTGATTATGTCTCACTGGAAAATCACCACTTTTTTCTGAAAAGAGTACCATTCCAATTGGGAGATACCTTATCCCAGTGTGATAAAATTCAGAGTTACAAGGTGTGATTTAAAAACAATTAGTATGAATTTTTTTAATGGGATATATCTAATGCTTTCCTGTTTCCATCTTGGTTTAGAAGAGGGAAGGAATGAACATTGAAAGATCTATTTCCTCCCCAACAATCTATGGATTGTTGTATTTAAAAATAGTGGAAAAATCCTGCCTTCGAAAGCCCAGGAATGCAGCTTCTACTGGAAGCACTGAACATTGTGCAAGTCCTTTAGTCTGTGGGTGCAAAGTTCTACATAAAAAGCTGAGCATTATTAGAGGGCCTGAAGAGCACCTTAGTCTAATAACAAACCTACTCCAGGTTCTGACATGTGTGCAAGCACAAATCTGACATAAATGAAAAGTTTTTGAGGCTTCTTCCCTTCTTTCATCTTAGATGGAGACAAGACGGGGCAGATGAGGTGGTGGGGGCTGAGGGCAGTTTGATGGGGAGATGCTCACAGGGATTCATTATAAAAAATAATGCAAATAAAATGCAAATAAAATCCAGAGGATTTTTTTCCCACTCATTTCTTGATCACTCATTAATCATAGACTGGTTTGGGTTGGAAGGGACCTTAAAGCTCATCCAGTTCCAACCGCTGCCACAGGCAGGGACACCTTCCACTATAGCAGCTTGCTCCAAGCCCCTGTGTCCGACCTGGGCTTGAAGGTCCCCTCCCCTTTTCAAATAATATCTCTTATTTGCTTGATTTTATGCATTTTACTGCTTCAGCCACTGGCTGCTACTTTGGGTTTCTCACCCTTCACACCCCAGCACATCCTGTCTGCCTGGTTTTGACCACACTCTGTGTTGGAAGAATAATAATAAAAAACTGGGGCTCATTTTAATTTGTTTAATGTTTTTGTTAAAAAAAAAAGAAGAAAAACTCAACAGCCTAATCAGGAAATCCGTTAAATGGCTGCAATTCAAATATAATTCTATTAAATTCTCCCTGTAAAGTTAATGTTACAGACTTTTTAACAGATGTTTTAATTAGACATTGTTATTAAAGGGAATACTGTAGAAATTAAAAGCAGGCCCTAAAAGTGTTAACAAAGACACTTTTCTTGCATGGCATCAATGGTGGCAGAAACATTAACAAAGAGATTTTGGCAGCAGGTCATGAAGAAAAAAACAACAATGTGTTAAAGGAAACACAATGCACTGAGAGATCTGCATTGCTCAGCTACTATGTGATAGGGGTTCATTTCACATCCAGTACCACCTCGGGCCATTGCCTGAGCTGGAAAGGAGATGGGGAAGATGCTTCAGCACAGTGTTAATGGCACCACGTGGGGAGCACTGTTACCAGCACAAGCACTAATCAGGAAGAGGGGCTTGGTTGCAAGGCACTTGCAGCTTCAAGGATTTCCAAGGAAGCATCAGTGTTACCAATTTCATCTTTTGCCTCCGTGGTTTTGGTTGTCTTCTAACCATGCCCCTTAGAATCAAGCAATAGTGTAGGGATGGCATTGCTTGGAAGATGGGTTTGCTCTGAGTCCTTCCGACTGTGGAGACCAGCTGGGAAATGCACATGCTGCAGGCTTGGAAATGACAGAATAAAAAAACCCCACAACCACAATTTTGGGGAAAAAAAGCTTAAGTAAACTGCCCCGAAAAGGCATTTCCTGAGATTTATGATACTAGCACCAAATCGCAGGTGAAAAGAGTGACAGTTTGTCAGGCTTCACAAGAAGTCCTTTTCTGCCAGGGACTGGGAGATATGTGAGCCTGGCAGGTCTCCTCTGCTGTTCATTACTTCATCTAGTACTAATGGCTGCTGCAAGACAATGCCATTTTGTGGGACTGCAGTCCTAATCTGGCCGTCTGTTCTTCCTGGGTGCAATTGGGTACTGGTCAGAGCCCTTCCAGAGGGCGATTCAAAGCAGAAATCAGTCAACTTTATCAGTAAGAGACCGTAGATAAAATGTAGTTGTGTGCCTTGTGTTAGATGCTCTGTCTTGTGTTAGATGCTGTGTCTTGTGTTGAATGCTGTGAACACATTAGTGTAGAGATAATTAGTTTGGACCACAGGGAAAAGGGAGGGCATATGGTCCTCAAGAGGCTGCTTGACTTGATATCTCTGTTCCAAAGCAGGACCATCTCTACCTAAAACAACCTAATAAACATGCACCAAACCAGCTCTGCTATATCACTTCACCTACAGACTATTTTTGGTGTATTTATCTAGTTAAAGCTAGACCTTATCTCCTATTCCTGTAGGCACCTCCCACTCTTCATCTTCACAGTTCTTGAAGCAGTCAGGGAGAGCAGTTGACACCGGAGGAGTTTTCACAGGGACTTTGCTTTTGTTCTTTCTTACTTATTCACACAGGAATATAAACTCATTTCTCTTTAAGAATCCATCTTTTTTCAATGTAGTGGCAAATTACACATTCCAGGGTTCAGTTTCTTGCAAAGGGTCAGCTTTGTGCTGCCCAGCACCTACGAAATGAATGGTAGGAGGGTTAAACTTGAGGTCTTCTGAGCAGTTTGGTGGATAATGCAAGGAGCAAGTGGTGGGCAATACTAGCATACAAGTTCACAAAGCCATCAAGGGCTTTAGGGCATCATAGTCCTAAAAAAAGAGCTTAGTTATGGCATTAGCACCAGTGCAAAGCAGCTCTTTGGGGTTTTTATAAGAAATTTCTTACTAGCTGAATAGATGGCTCTCACATTTTAAGGGCTTTCCCCACCCAGACCTTTCCGCTTCTTTCTGATAGATGATGCTGACATTGCATCTATGAGCTAGAAAATGACAGCTGTTCTTATCAGCAATAAATATGCTCTTTGGAGCACATGGTAGATGAGAAGGAAAAGCTCCTGAAGTATCGTGGTATTAGCCAAGAAGAGAGAAAAGCACCAGAGGAGGAATCTCAGAACTGCAGAACAGGTTCATGCTGACCTGGTAATCAGCATTAGCACTGTAGCTATGCAGACTGGTAGATGAGCTGGCAAAGCCGCATGACGCGCAATAAACGATGCAAAGCAATCTAAACCCTCTGATTTCTTCTCTCAATGAGAACAACTTCCTCCTAAAGCACTAGGAGAAAATCTGATACTCACAACTCTGAACGTTTAATCCCTGTCATTGAAACCTCTGTTATTGCCCACTCTGGGAAGAAGAATACAAGCCTAGAGAGAAAAGGCACCTGGAAAATCATGTTAAAGTGGTATCAGTGGTGTTAGTGAAACATGTCAACTCTTGTTCCTTCTTCTATCCATAGATTTCATTCATTCAGACACATCTACCTATTTATAGACTGGAGACAGACCAGACCCAGAGCAGGACTTCCTCAGAGCTCAGAGGTATTCGAACCTGGCTGGTGGTACCTGAGAGGATCTCCATGAGCATCTGCACAATTCAGGTTTTGCACACTCTCACTCTCATATGTTCCCAAGCTTTGATTACAATTTATTCTTCTTTATTACCCCTTCCCTTTAGAGGCCTTTAGCTGGAAAGCAGTGCAGTAACCAAATTAATGCAGATATTCAGATTTTAATGACCGCCTGAGTCAAGCAAACTGGAAAATCATTCCTGTGCCTAGCCATAAGGGTAAAAGAGAGAGGTGCAAACCCCCACCAGCAGAGACAACCAGCTAATTAACTGATGTGAAACTAATGTAAGAAAACAGAGTCTGGAAAACAGATAAAAACCTGTACAGCAGTTACTTCCAAAAAGGTAACATTTTCCCAATTAAAGCCATTGTAAGAACTTTAGTTAATTATGTAGGTTTTCTTTGCTTTCTTCTCTCCCTCCTCCCTCTCCCCCCTTCTTTCTCTCTCTCTTATATTAAAGTCCATCAGGGCTCATGATGTGTGGGAAAAGTGCTAACATTTGCAAATTGCTGGTTTATGATAAATGAATTGTGGAAACTCAGCCCCTTGGTTGGGGCCCGACTAGATTGCAAAGCACCAGCATCTCCGGCTGCTGCAGCCCTGACCCTGACTTTACACCCATTGATCACAACTGGTGCATAGCCATGACCACCAAATGCATACATTGTAGCTGGGGGACTTGCTTTTCCCATAGTATTTCATCATCGTTCCACATCACGAGCACCATAGTAACCTTTGGCATGCCGTCCTGTAAGAGTAATACCTGCAGGAGATTTTCTCTTGCCCCAGTAATCACTGCTTCAACTGCTCCATCTTTAAAAACCCTTAGTCATTAACCCAGCTTTGATTTTCAAAAAATACCCATTGATTCCAACAGGAAGGGAAGAAAGGGATGAGCATGTTGGAAAATCAAGCCCTAATTAATCCTAACATCTTTTCAACTATAGCTTTCTATGGCTTCCCCTAATACTTTCATTTTAGACAGGAATTTACAGCATCTCTTCTGGGTGTTAATCCCAGCAGTCCTCAAGGACATAGCAGGAAAGAAAGGAAAGTACATTTCAGGATATCGGGAGAGTGAATGTAGCCTTTGCTCCCATGATTGCTCTCTGTTACCACTTCCATGCTTGGAGTGCCGGAGCACTCCAATATCTCCATGCATAGTCATGCTTGGGATTACACAAGTATATAAGGGAAACCCTCTGCCCCAAGGGAGGGAGATGTGCAAAGTCAGCCAGGGACGCAGGAGATACATTGCAGCCTTGTGCTGTGTGATGCTGGTGAGGCACAGGAGGTGCTGGTGGCTACCTTGGCTGGTGCTGGCACATGGGCTGCTGTCTCTGTGCAATGCTGTGGCGTGAGTTTTGTGTTGGCTTTAGGGACTATTTATGGTTTCAGGGAAAACATAACCGAAAGGAACGCAGAGCTTGGCAGCTGCACGTCAGCTGAGATTCCTGCATGGGGAAATTGTTTCCATTCACACTTGTGGGGCTGCAGGCAGGTCCTGATCCTGCTTTAATGAAAACAATTCCTCGAAAGTCAAGTGCATTTTTCTGACTGGCACATAGATTTGCTATTTTCTCATCAGAGTCTGACAGACAACACTGACTGTATGCAAGAAAGTGTGCACACGTGTGTGTCAGCTCTTATACACGTGTGCACACACAGAGAGAGAAGCCCTCAGATGTGAAACCCACCATCCCCAAAAGAGTCTGGGTAAAAGAAGATAGTGTCCCAAAGAGACACAGAGTAATGAAGTTATGGAGAGCTGGGAAATGTTGGTATTACTTTATTATAGTGTACTGGAGAGAGCTTGTGAGCTAGTGCTCTAAGGGTTGTATTCAATAAAAAAATAATACCTCTGTTTCCCACAATGGCCACTGAAGTACCAAAAAATCAATTTTACTCATTGAATTGGGCCCTAAGGTGCAGCAAAATGGGTAAAATTCACAATAGCGCAGTAAAGAAAAGATGTACAGTCTCTGGGCAAGGAACATTTCCCTGCTTCACTTCTAGCTCTGCTCCTCGCAGAAGCAGGAGTGATGGAGCAATCTCACCTGCCCCAGAGGTTGCCCATGGAGCCTCTTGGGGAAAGCCTCTGCACTCTCCCCTGTGCTAAAACTCACTCAAAACTAATGAATCCGATGCAAACCCATCAGTGTGTGTGCAACAGGCAACCGTGATGCTGTGTCTGTATGTTGGGAGGCTGCAAAAGCAGTTTGGCACAAGCACTTCTGGTAGCACCAGTAGTTTTAGCCCAGTTTGGGGAGGTAACATCTTAAACACATCTTTGACCAACTCGGAAACAGAGGTGTGGGGTCAGACGCATCCACAGAGAGACCATCCCTATGTGCTTCAAATGGGGATAATGTGAGGGGATTGGAAATGGGGTTTGAAATGAAATTTGAGCAGAAAGGTGAAAAGTGCATGAAGGGCAAAGGCTGGAAACGCCTGTCGGAATTGGCTGGCATTTTCCAGGCAGCTCTGTTGTGATTCCACCGTCGGCATCGGTTTCCTCTTGTCTTTATTAGTGCTCTGAAGTACAGTGTCTGAAGCAAAAGTTATTGAATTTTCACTAAACCCTTCCTACATGCAAAGGCTTTTTCTACTTTAATGTTCAAAAAAGTCCAAGTCACAGCCACCGTCTCTAGCATGTGCCCATATCTTTCCTCATTATAGGCTGAGGTCCAAAACCAATATGAATTAAATAAATATCCCACTGAGAGCTGTACTTTTGAAAATGGCCTCATTGCAGTGCAGATGTACGCTATCTACAACCAACTTAAACGTTTCCTTTTTTTATATATACATTTAAATTAAGAAAATAAAATAAAATCTAAATATTATCCTGGAAGGAAGTGTATGCACTGGTGGATGTTTGATTTCCATTTTTCTCCCAGCATGCTCTGTCCTTTCATCCTATAATGGTTCTTCTCTATTAATCCTTCTCAAAACCCACAGGTAGAGATGCTTATTGATAGAAGGCCAACGTGTATCTCAGTTTACAAAGGCTACAAGGATACAAGTAACATATTTCTCTTGATGTCTTCTTATTAATGCAATTCCACTCAGAATATTTTGGCATAAGAGGCATTGCCAGATGGAAGATAAAACTTCACTTTTATGAGTATTTTAAGGACGAAAACATTTGGTTTGCATCAGTCCTAAATGAATAATATTTATTGCCCTAACGAGTTGTATTTTACAAGCAGGATAACAAAAAGCACTGTCAATTGCTTTGTATTTTAACAAGGTTTTTTTTGTAAGAAAGAAAAAGTCTGATAACATCAAGTCATTTTAAATGATGAAGTGCTTTTAAAGCTAAACTGTAGTAACCGAACGTGATGGGCTGTGTACATAATGAAAGTAAATAAACACTGGCCACAGCTTGGCTGTATTTAGAGATTCTGTCATTTGTTACCACAAACCAAAGCTCTCAGCGTGCTGTGGGCAACCCAGTGTGTTACAATCACACACACATCAAACAGCGGCGTTTGGGACCCAGCGCAGCTTTGGGGCTGCTCCTGGGTGGGTTTGAGGAGCAGTGCTGTAAATTCTGCAGGTCTCCTTTTCCCAGGACATCAGCGTGTCTCCTGAGGTTGGTAAGGTTGATCCTGTGCTTACGAAGGATGAGCTTCCTCTGATCTCTACCCAACAATCATTCGATTATGTTCATCTCTCTCCTTTCGTGGAGATAACAACATCCCATATTTTTTCTTATTTTTCTGGTTTGCTGATTATTTTCTTATTTAATACTTTCACAGGCATGAGGTCTTCATGGACCCAAGTGTGTGGTCTTTCTTCTGCAGCAGAGCCACCCTCAATCCAAGCCCAGGGCCTGCCTGGGGCTCAGGAGTTCCAGAGGCACAACCTCCCCAGCCCACTGCTAGGTGCTTCCCACTTTGATTTCAGCAAAATGGTGTGAGCATTTCAAGGCTAGACATCTCCTGGAACAACAGCGGAATTATCCTAAAAATGAAGGCCAAAGAAATAAAAATGATATTAACCTTTCAAAGGAAGGGGAAAGAGAATTCAATTATGTTGATTTCAGATTAACTAAGCATGTCAGCTTGTGGCTGATGCCTGAGAGGAGTGAAGTTAAGCTCCAGAGCCGATGCTCAGAATGACTGTGACCTGTCCTGTGTTACACTGGACCTGTTGAAGGGTTTGCAGTTACAGCAGTGGCAGCGGCACTGGGCAGGAGTTCATACCTGAGACCAGCTCTGCACTGCAAAGAGTGGGTCCAGACCACCAAGAGATTTTGGTAGGAGAAGGGGCTGTATTACTTTTCATTTTCCTCTTTTTCCATATACCTTGAGCCCTCTCTAGCCCTTTGCAGTCACAACCATTGCCAGTAATGACCAGATTTAGAGATTTTCTGTTCCTGGGACACTGCTGAGGATGGTGAAAGCTCCATCCCTGTGAGGGACTCTGTGTGCTTTGAGACTTCTTAAGAAAGCTGCTTTGATTTGGAGTTGAGTAAGTCTTTGGCAAGATAAAGAGGAAAAACATTATCCTTATCTGGACTGCGATGCCAGAAGTACTTGCAATCCTGTTTACATCCACGACAATCCTTTGACATTTGTAGCCTAGCTTTGTGGAATGAACATGTCAAAGGACCAGCCTCTCCTCTCTTAGTGAAATCACTCCAGCAGGCAGGGTCTGAGGAGCTTCCAAACCCTGGAGTGTTTTACATCTAAACATGACAAGTAATTTTCATGCTCATCAGGTAAGATTTGAGAGGTGCAGTTGGTTCTGCTGGAAGTTTTCTCTGTCTGATCAAGGCGATGGACACTTGATGTCCCATTGAGATGATTGCTTTTCCGCATACTCTTCTGATCAAGCATTAAGGGCTAGATGATGTTTCCCATTTTGGAGACTGGATGGGAAGCAAAAGGAGACCTTAAACACTGGCTATGGTAAGGTTCTGTTGAAATAACATCAGATTACTCTGACATATTCCACGGCACTTAATATTGATTTTCAAGTAATCTGGAATGCTGTTTTTATAAACAATTCTTGGCAAGGGAAGGCGTTGCTTTTGGAAGCTTTTGCATGTACAGTAAGACTTTATTTCTTCTTGTTTTGAAGTGCGGCACGTCTCTCAAAAAACGCTGTTCAGGAAACATCTGCTGTCAATTAAGGAGTAACACATTAAGGCATATTAAAGTGCACTCTTATTAGTGTTTCAGCAATAAAAAGAAAGGCTTTCTATCTGAATCACATGTTCTTTAACACATCTGCCAACCAGCTGAAACTTGCAAATATTCCTCAGTAAAAACATCTTCAGAACCTTGTAAAAACTTAGCAATTCATAGTGCTCTGTTTAACAAAAATAAATCCCTTTAAGCACCAAGTTCAGGTAATTCTCAAATGGCTTATTGGGCTGATGTTCTAGGTAAGGACAGTGACTGTAGATGTGCAGTCAGCCCCTCTGAACTGACTAGAAAAGCAAACTTTATCTTTCTATAAAGACAAAAAAAAAAAACAACAAACGTTTTTTTTCACAGAAAAGTGGAAGGAGTTTTCACCAATTTAAAAAAAAAAAAAAAGGAAAAAAGAGTATAATAAAGCATTTAGGTTGGAAAAGAAGTGCTTGATTTGGAAAGGGGTTGTCATGTATTAGGCAAGCAGTAGTTTCTCTCAATTAAAATGCACTGCTCTGGTGAGACTACATTTTCCACAACACACTGTGGTCTCTTCTTGTTTAGCAATGCTGTTTCATTGTGTGAGACCTTGGTCAAATGCATAAAGGGGTCACAAGGGATCATCCATACTTAAACTGCTGTGATTTCTGAGCATAAACTATCTCAAGTTCCAGAAAGGTGCATGAGACTTGAAAGCTGAAGCTTCAAATGCTTGAAAGTAAGAATACATTGACATAGAAATTATTGCTTTACCAGTAGGACCATGCAGATTCACTCAGTTATCTGTGAGCGCAGGTGAACATGGTAGTAGATGATACTGATGTGTAGGCACTCAACTGTCTCTGAATCAGCTTACTGTAAAATGAGCATGACAGGGTAGACCGAAAGCACATCATCTGCACAAGATCATCTGCTAGATAAAAATGTAGACCACCTCTAGGAAGCTCTTAGTAATGTTCTTGACACTGGGACATGGTGTGAACAGTGTGATGTGGGATCCTGACACAGGGACACGATAGGAATGACACACTGTGGGGTCTGCTGCACACTTGGCCATTTGACAGTGAAAGGAAGGTACCAGGAAGGTTTGGCGTTAGCATGGCCTGAGGAAAAGCTTGGGCTTGGCATTTGTAGGCAGATAATTGTCTCCTTATGCTACTGAAGTTACTACTGTTGGCAAGAGACTCCTTGTTTCAGCAAGTATAGTTTATGCCTGATTATCCTTAAAATTCCTTGAGAAAAACTTGATCTGACCTTAAAGAGTGTGGGAGAGAATGAAAACCTGCCTGGGGCAACAATCAAGCATTTTTATTGCTTTCCTTCTGCTAGGAAATGCTTTAAACACAGATCCCAAAACTGGGAGCCGCTGAGGTAGCTCATCCACAGCTACTTGAAGAATTTTCTTATTGGTACCTTGGAAGTGATGGCTACTGTGTGGGTGAAAGCACAAGCCAATGAGCAAAGGAGATTTCCTATTTCTGCAATTTTAAGGAGCTAGAAGCTGTTGTAACTGGATGATGCAGTGTCTAGTGTTTAGTGATGGATACATCTGCTCAGCTAAACAATAGAAATCTGCCTAATTAGATGCTGTTGGAGACTGACCTGCTTCTGCAGCTTCAACATGCAGATCTTCTTATGGAAGGGTGATACTTCCCTAGATGGGGGATGATGTTCTTCCCTAGAAAATCACAAATCAAAGCTTCATCATGCTGGCTTCTAACTGCAAAGGGGTTGTTTATATTTTCCAGAGCTGCAGGGGGAAGTTTGCTGGAGGTTCAGACTACAGAGATGAAAAAGGGGAATGTAACTTTCATTCAGAGCTCACACACTAAATGCCATTTGCCCACTGGGTTTGCGAATTGCCTGTTCAGCTGCCAAGCAGAAAACAAACCTAAAGACAAATGCAAAAACCTACTGTGCTTCTGAGCAGCCGGGAACTATATGCTTACCCAAGCATGGAAAAAGAGTGTGCAGCTAGCTCATGGCAGGGGACTTAGAGATGGACCACCTTCAAAGCCTTCTGATTTTTCCACTAGTCCTTGCAGACTTTGGACTCATGGGTCCTGTCCCTTGCTGGGTTTCTTTCAGAAGTGTTAAGGAAAAGCAGTTAGACCTGAAAACTAAACGTGATGGATTCAGTGATCAGCTAGAGATCAGGTTCAGGCACGATATTGCTGTTTTGATGCAATTACTGCCAATGTGATTCTGACAGAACTTCCTCACCCACAAGCAAACGAACTTATTTCCCCAAAACCACTCCACTCTGCTTTCTCCTGTTGGGCTTGTGATAGTGCTTGAAAACTATTTCACTTAAAAGTCACATTATTGTCGCTTATGGTATAACAGCAGTAATTACCCATTTTTCCAAGCAGGCTTCAGAACACACTGTAACAAACAGTACGGTAAAAACTAGCATAAAGAAATGCAACATGATTGTCCCCTTGGGATGGTAGGGTCAAGCTCAGACACACTTCCAGTAAGGGGGATTTAGCATATGAGCCCACTTGGAAAAAGTCATGAGCTGGAGCAGGAAACACAAACTATAGTTCCTGGTTATCATAGAATCATCGAATGGTAAGGGGTGGAAAGGACCTTAAGAATCCACCAATCTGGCGGAATCTGGCAAGTGAACAACTCTGGAAGATGTGCTTAAAATGGTCTTCACAGGCTCTACACAAAAGTTCAAAGTGAATTGGGTATGTGGTACCTGAATGACAAAAAAACTGCAAGTAAAAAAGCTGTTTTCTGGCTGTGGCAGCTAAACACAACAGTTCTGCACTGCTCTGCAGCACGTTAGTCAGCAGAGCCTGAGAGTCACAAACTTGACTTTGCTTGTTGGAATAGTCAGCTCAGAAAGTGAACTGTGCAAGAGGATGAAGCTTCTTCACTAAATCTTTTCCTCCCGTAACAGTGCTTGGGATAAAACGTTGTGAGTAGAGGAAGGCACAGCCATGTTCACACAGTGGGAGAGTCCAGGATGGATGTCCAAGAGCCCAGAATGGGTGCTTGGTGCAGGTGCAGCAGTGCGAAAAAGTTCTTCTTCTATGTAATTGTAAAGAATACTAATTCGGTAACCTTGGCTTCCAGACCCAGCTCTGCCACATACTTCTGCATAATCTTGAACAACTCACGAGACTTACACCCGCAGTGTTTAAGACTTTCGATTTTCAAGGATGGAGATGTTCAATTGCACACTAACATGACACCTCAGTTCTGTGTCTCAGAAGCAGGGAAGATACAATTTTGGGGACTACCCTACAGAAAAACCCATTACAGTGAGACACTGAGATTTCATGGGAAAAAGGCTTATAGGCATATCTTGAGTGACTGTTTCTACTCTTCTACTGAGAGATGTGTGCTGTTTTCAGGCATGTTTGGTGGTGAACATCTTTTCTAATGGGCTCAGAAAACACTTCACTCCCTCCTGAAAACACAGAGAAGAGACCCACAACGTCAAGTTCTTACACTGAAAGCTATGATGATGATCTACGTTTTCAAGGTTTGCAGCCAACACTGTCTCTTGGGAAACCTTGAAGTCCCTGCTCAGAAGGCTTTGCCAGGAGTAGGCAATCACTGCGGTACTTCAGCTCTCCTTCAGCTGCCCTGCTGGTGATAAATAATGTTTAATTACAAAACCAGAATTTGTGTCATTTCTCTCAGCACGGCTTCTATTGGGGAAGATTAAACATCAGCCAAACATTACTGAATTACCTTTTTAAACCTATTATTTCAACGTGATTAACTTCTCTTCTTTTCATTTAGCTGTAAGCAAAATCTTGTTTACAAGGCGAAAAAATGCATTTGCTATAATATCGGCAATAATAATAAAAATGAACATCACAGGGAAATAATTTATGTGTAAACCAGCATAAAAATGTCATTGATGCATGAGTTTCCTCTTCAATTAATAAAAAGGAGGAAATATTTAAAAACAATTTATCAAGAAATACATACAGTTCATATATCATGCACTCACCAAGATTGTACTAGTCTCCATTCCACAAATAGCAGTGTGACCTGGACTATCACACAGATGGATTCCTTTATATGACCTAATTTGGAGTAGTCATCTAGGACAAGGCTTTGACTTTGTACCAAATGAAGATCCTGGGTCAAAATACTGATAAAAGCATATTCTGTTATATTGGGTAACAATCAGCACTGGTTGGATAACCCAAAATAAATAAAATACAGCTGTCGATGATTCTAGCTTCATTATCTACTTTTCTTTGAGGTTGTTGTCATCACCCATAAAGCCAGGCCATCTATTCAGAAAGAATAAACATTATTTATTCGATGTTTGATAGAGGTAAGTTCCAAAGTGGTCACAAGTATAACATAAATAGGACACGAGTATCTTGCAATTATCACATCAAAACAGTGTTACCCAGGAAATGAAGAGTTAAAATTAATCTTAATGGGTAAGGTGGGGCGTGACTCCCCTACTGATCTTAGCTCTGCACAGGAGATCAAGATGAAAGAGGTCTCTGAAAGCACATTCACTGGTGTCTCCTAATGGTGTCAGAATATGGCTTTGGCTGTCCCTGCAGTATCAATACTAGATAGTCAAAGTGCATTTACTGAACCAAAATCTGTGGAAACCATTGCAAACCAACCAAGGGTTTTGGCAGTATTTGGCAAGGGATTTATGCCATACATATATGAAGATAAGACAAATGAAGAAAAACCTGTTTTCTCCCAGCCATTTGCCTGGGAATCTCTGTATGCACACCAGTAACATACTTCAATATTTACATTTTCCATGGGATATTTGAATGGGATCTTTCACCTCAACACCGGCTATTCCTGGCACATACACACAAGTGCTGTCTCCTCTGCTTGCAGCTCCTAATCAGCCATTAATAAATGAATGGGACAGCCTGGAAATAGAAACATGATCTCCTGTCTACCAGAAAGCATTATGCTTCCCATTCTTCATATTTGTGAAAATGCACCTCAATCATAAACCATGCAGAGCAAAAAAGATACTTTGGGCAGATCTCCTGGCTTAAGGTTGATGCAAATTCACTGGTGTCAGTAGAGCTACATGGATTTACACAGAAGGAAACCTGGCCCTTTGTGCAGAGTTGGCCCTGGAAAACCAAATGTCTGTGGAATCACATATGGAATCAAACTTGCATTTAGAAGTCTTAATATTGAAGAAAAATGATAGAATACCTATGCTGAACAGAGATATTGGCATTGCCAGTTCTACGTTGAACCCTACCCATTAGTTTGTGGCAATCTGAGTGAATCTTTTCCATTAATTACAGCCCTACAAAGAAACTGGTGTTTTTCCTGCACTTGGCAATCTATAATTTACCTCTCACACCAGTATCTGAAATGGAGTCTCTTTTTAAAGATACACATTCTGATTTAAAGTGATTTTTTTTGTTATCTGAAAAACATCTACAATGCTTTTCAAGGAAGAGCAAATAAAAACACAAGGGCTGGTCTTAACCTCATTCTATGCTGGAAGTAGTTCTACCCAAAGGTGTCATTGTCAGCAAACCTGACTTTTAATGGGTTAGCAGTTAATTTTTTTCTTCTATTTTGTCTTACAGATATTGAACTTCAGGGGGCAATGAGGAATGTGAGAAAGACAAAACAAATCAGGTAGGAAGTGTTGAAGGTAAGAAGTGTTGAAGATAAGAAGGTTGAGGCTATCCCACCAACACGTTTCTGTAGAAACCTGTTAGCAAAGCCAAATTCCAAATGAAAAGCCTGAAAAAGGAACAAATTCACATGTCAGAATTTGCAGAAGCCACCTCAAACCCAAAGTTTGCACTGCCCTGTAGGCATTTGAGATTCAAAATAAATAATCAGCAACACTATGAGCCTTCTGGCAGCCAACTGTGACGTGACTCCAGATCTTAGTGTGCTGGTTAAAGGCAAAAATGTTATATGTTTCCTTGTCATTTGCCTTGGTTTTCAGAATTATCCCCAGGTAAATGTGTGTGAAATTATAATTGCTAGAAAATGACAGGCTGGAAAAGCTTTTGTATCCTTCCAAATGATGTGTTTGGCCCTAGGATCCAACCACAACAACTTCTCTTCTGTTCCCCTTCCCTGCCCTGGAGGAAAAGCAGGACTTAGAGCTACATGTTGGAGGTTTTTTTCCTGGTGTTGTAACAAAGAACAATTTGGCACAAAGCATATGACTGTCATGCAGGATGTAATATGTCTGCTAGCTCCCCCAGGCCCATGGCCCGGCATTCCCTGCATTGCCAACAGCAGGTGATGGGCTTGGGAACAGTTGTTGTGAAGTCCCTGAAAATCCCATTGGATTTGGGTTAGCACCTGAAAGGAGCAAAGGACAGTTCTGGGAAGGAAAAGAGCATGGGTTATCGGAAATGCTGCTGCTTCCCTGATGCTGGGGTGTTTCCTTGCTTTCTCTCATAGCAGGGGCAATGGAAACTGGAGGTGGAGGAAAGTGCTGCTGTGCATATCTGGGATGTCTCAGGGGATGTGTGAGAAACCTGATAGCTTCTATTTGCTGAAGCTACTTGTGCACTCCCTCATGGCTGACAAGTTTCTGGGGTTGTTTCTATCCCACCACCTGAGAGGGCTTCTCATCCCACTGAGGAGGAAAGAAACATGCCGAAACCCAGTGTGATGTTAAGCATCCAGAGAGGTTGAACCCCAGCTCTGCAGCCTTGCTGGTTTCCAGATTTACAGGCCCAGGAAAGAGAAACCCTTGGCTAGCTGAGGGTGACCCTCAATGCTCCTCTCTTCCCTGGCTCACTGGGACCAGCCAATGCACCTAAACACTGGGGGTTTTATGTATCACCAGCTATATTGCTAAAACATTGAGTGTGTTTAACTGAGTGAAAGCAGCTTGTGTCCCCCTTGCAGATGGATTGCAAAGGCATTGCCACGTCCATCTGCCAAACTCTTAGAGGAAAAGCACTTGGAGGTATTTTTTCAGTTGCTAGCAGACCCCTCAGCCTCCTTCTCTCACGTTTCTCTATGCAATTTTTCCTTGCTCCAGTCGTCTCACCCTGGTGCCAGGTCTGCTGCTGGGGTGCAGTTTTGCCTGGTGCATTTGGATGCTGAGTTGGTACCTCAACCAGTTGGTACTGCAGCTGGTACCTCAAGGCCATGTTGGAGAGGGCTTGGAGCAAGCTGCTCTAGTGGAAGATGTCCCTGCCTGTGGCAGCGGGCTGGGACTGGATGAGCTTCCAACCCAAACCATTCTGTGACTCTATGATTAGAATGTACCTGATTAAAGGAAGATCAAGGAGCACAGCTAGAGCAGGGGGACAGGGCTTTCCATCCAGAGCAGGAGGATGTTGAAAGTTTTTTCTGCAGAGAAAGAGACATGGCACAAAGCATATTTGTACTGCTCCTTCCTTAATTCTGGGTCTCACCTGCCTATCACTGAGCTGTTTTCTGGAGCTTCAGGTGGGCTTCCGTTTGCTGTACAACAAACAGCAGCATTTACAGATTGGAAATTACTCAACTGGCCACTTCACAACCTAAACTGTGCCCAGGGTAGAAAGGCAGAGTACTCTGAGTCACTGCTGTTTGCTTTGTGTCCAGCCAGTTTGTCCATCAACACTTCAAACAAGCAGCTTTCAGTTCCTAGGCTGGGAATGCCAGTCCTTCCCCCAGCAAAAGCTAAAGTGTTCCTTCCCTTCCAAGGCTTCTCCTGGCCAGGATTTGAAGAAGTGGCATTAAATTCTGCTGGCCAGGGAAGGCACATGTCCCAGGGTAGTTATTTTTAGCAGCAGAGCTGACATCCAATACAGTAGCCCAAGTTAGAAAAGTTGGCCAGCATCATCTCATTTTGAGTTATGTTTTGCTTCAATATGATTAACTGTAGTTAAAAAATGAGCTTTGAGGGCATATAAACGGGAGAGCAGAAGGGTGGCTTGGAAGCATAAATCACATGAATATTAAATGGAGAAGCACATCCAAATTGGTACTTGTTTGCTCAAAGATATTTAATTTAAGGGAAATATAATCCTTTCTTGTGAAAGATAGCTCATAATTTCCTCGAATGAGGCCTAAACCAGCAAAGACCTACAGTAAGGCTATATAGCCCAGAGCCAACACAGCGAAAGGACAGCAGAATGCTTTCTGGCTCCCTCTTTGGTTTCTCCATGGGAATGGTGACATGAGGAAGGATTGTGGCCATGAGACAAGTGAGTTTCGAAGGCCACCTCAGCAGAAATCACAGCTGGACACCCCTGTCTGACCAGTTTCTTCATCTCAGCCTCATGGCAGCAATAGAAGGGACAATTTTTCTTTCTTACTGTGAACACAAACTGGTCTTTAATGCCCTTGCTGATGCTGACAACTGCAGGGCAAGAAAGCCCATCCCTACATTGAGATTTTTGGAGATTTGCAGTATCCTGCTGAGCTGATGGGGATATGGAGCTGCCTTTTTCTTTCCTCCAATTTCAGTGAAAACAGAGGAAAATTCAGTAGAAATAAAATATTTTCAAAGCCAATTCTCTTACAAGCTGAGGTATTCAAGAACATGTGTGTATTTTTCTGCAGCAACACATAGGGGTTTCCATCCCAAAGCAAGCTCCCAATGGGCTAGATGCTGTACAAAGAGAACCTGTGCCCAAAGCCATGATAATCCAAGTGTCTAGGGGTCACAAAGAGTTGTCTTACATCTAGCCCTGAGATTTTCCCATTAGTGGTAACAGGCAGGATTTTTTGCTTATGATGAAACCTTAAGTAATAGCATTGCATGTACTAGATGGCTGGGGTTGCTCAAGGAAATGGTTATTTATTCACCTGTAAAACAAATGAGTGCTTTCTGTGGTTGAAGTGTATGCTAAGAACATGCCTCTCTACATCTCCCTAAAGCTGCATCTCATCTTCCAGCTATGAGTCAACATTTCCCTAAGTGTGCTGGCAGCACTCAGGTTGAAAGGTGATACTGTACCAGGCTTTCCAGTCCTTCACCTGACCAGCGTCACTCACATCCCTCCACCACCATCAGGGCTCTGAATAATGTTCACTGCTGAATGCTCACATATTCATTAGCCACTTCTGTTGGCTTCATGTCCTTTTTGTACACATAACCAATATGCATTAACAGTTTCCAGTAGATCCATTAGGATTTTATCCCCAGTCTCCCTGGCAAATACGATAGCATTATCACAGGCTCAGATTTAGTTAACCCCTCCATATGCTGAGCATCTCTCCTCCACTGCTATCCAGGTTGTCCTTTGCTCACCCTGCTGAGTTTCCTTTTCAGTGATTATTAGTAGCGGTGTTTTTCCCTTCTTGAACATGGCAAGATGAAAACACATAGGTTTAGGGCTTGCTTTAATTAGGCAGTTTTATATGGAATCTGCTATTGCATCTTTGTGTAGAACTCACTTCAAAGAAAGCAAGGAAGAATGCTGGTTTGCTTGGTTTAGTTCTCAGTTTTTCACTGGCTTTTCCCTTTGGTAGATTAATTGAAGTGATGCTAAACCAGGCATGAAACTTGGCCTCTAATATTTCAAAATATTCAAAATTAATCAAATTATTCTAAGAAAGCAACTCCTCAAAAACTGCTCAGGAAAACATCAGGCAGGGATCGGCAGGGTTTGTTTTTCTGATCCTTTAGTCCAGGCTGGGTTTAACACTGCTTCATGACCAGACTGAAGTATCCAGTACATTTGACTAAACCAGACCAAACTCCTCGAGCAGCTTGTTGTTAGATATGTTTAAAAGAGCAGTCGTTGGGATCAGCTTGTGCTGTTTGAGGCATAGAGATGCTGCAGCACCCCCACCACGGTGACAGCCTCACTGAAGCCTACATCAATAAAACTCCTCAGTGTTTACCTTGAAAATGCTCCAGCGCGTCTATTCGTGATGCTTCGCATTTCAAGGCTGGGGGAGATGCGTTCCAACTGCTGTGCCTCAGGCTTGTGAAATATTATACAGTGAAGCTAAATGCGTGTTTATTTTAACAATAACGGCTTTACATGAGGGGAACCCCTGATGGACTTGTTCAACAGGGCTTTTAGTGGCTGTAGCTGTGGAGCAAGCGAAGAACAGAACCGTGGCCAGGCTCAGCACACAACACAGGCTTAGCTTCACTTACCGGTGAGGGACTGGAACTGCACCAGTTAGTATCCAGCCATGTCCTTTCCAGCACCTTGTCAGTGCCAGTGTTTTCCGTTCAGTTTGTTCAACTTAGAAATTACAAACTCAGTCCTGGGTTCTTCACTATCATCAGTGTGGCTCAGCCCCAGTATATGCAGAGAGGAGCTTATTCAGCTCCACATCTCACCTTGGGCTTACAACTTCATTCACAGTTCATAGAATCATAGAATCGTGGAATCACAGACCAGTTTGTGTTGGAAGGAACCTTAAAGCTCATCCAGTTCCAATCCCCTGCCATGGACAGAAACACCTTCCATTAGACCAGGTTGCTTCAAACCCTATCCAACCTGGGCTTGAAACCCGGCCAGTTCATGGCTTTCAGTGCTTTGGTTGAGTCTGGGCTCCTTTCTTATTTTCTTTACTTAACTCATAGCATTTACCAGCTTACAGCTGAAAATCAGAGCCAGCCTTACAAGCCACCCCATGTTATTTTTGACTCAACCAACCTGTGAGGGGAGTTTTTAATTCCTATTCAGAGAGAGGCAAACTTCCAAAAGAAGGGGAGGTCAGATTAGCTGTGGGGGAGCATCCAAAAAACTTCGGCCTCTCTCCAGAGTTTATCTAGCCCAAACAAAACTGGCCTCTAACCTGGAAAGGAGGAAGTGATCCCAAAGTGACATCTGGATTAGGAGCAAAATCCTGCCTTGGGTGGTAGTCTCGGACTTGTAGTTTTGGTCTAAGAGAGCAGCCACAAGCCCAAAGGTGAGGATTACTGCCACCTCATTAAAATATTGGTCTGAGCCAAGGCTCTGAACACTGATGGAATTTCATTATTTCCTTAAATGGAAAAAACTGGAGGGACACACCTGTTCCCTTGAGCCGACCTCCTGAGGGCCAGGGGAACCTGGACCCAGATCTGGGCACCAGATGCCACCAGTGATGTTGAAGGTGGTGACTGTGAAGGGGAATGGCTGAAAAACTGCTCCTGAAGAAAGGGAAAGATCTGGATCTGTGCAAGGTGGGAAGAGGAAAACCAAGGTACAGGGGGCATGTGATGGTGAGATCACTGTTAGCTGTCCTTTAATCTGTTAGAGGGGCCATTACAAGGGAGATGGTTGTTACTTTTCTTTATCTGTGGGGAAAGAAAAAGAAACCATTGACCCAAGTCATAGTAAATAGGTACTGGGGAACTAACACAAGTTGAAGTTGTGGAATGATCTGCCGGGGGCAGCTGTGGGTTCCTTTTCAACAAGTATTTAAAGAAACCCCGACCAGCTTTGTCCTGCAGCCAGGGAAATGAGGAGCTTTCTACTCTCCAGCCCTGCCCAGAAGTGATGGAACAAGCTGGGGAGATTTCCTTCTCCCAGAGGCCAAGATGGAAACTGACCACCATAACCATCCATGTAGGACAGAGTCATTTCCCCCCTACATCTCATTCAGTTGGTTTATCTTTACTGTTTAACATACAGGCAAGAGGCTTTGGCATCTGTTCTACCAAGAGACAAAAAGAGAAGTTGATCTGTTTCTGAACTGAGTTTACAATCTTTACTGATCCATTCTATTTGCATCCATCCCTTCATAGAGAGACTAAAGCTGGAGTCTGGCACCATATGCACCTGCAAAATATCTTTTTTATAAGCTGGGCTGCAGATCTTTTTGCTGCTAGAAACCTGCCGCTTATTGATCTAAGCTCACTTTGCCTTAGTCCCAAGAAAGGACTGAGTGTTACAAGAATAATACAATCAGCCTCTAACCGCACTGCCAATGGGACAGGATCAGAGGCTGCAATAAGAGTGTAATCTCAGTAAAAACACTGGATCTGTCTATTTAGGGATCTAATAAATTATGTTGGAATTGTATGGTTATAAATCCAAGCTGTCCAGTAAGCCCAACAACTAATTTGTCAGTCGCTTGTCTAGCAATCTGACTCTGTTGCAATTGCTCACCATGCAGATAACAAGGTGCCTTACAAATCTCTTGGTTAAATGTCATTTGTTTCAGTGCCATAACATGCTATGGATCATTGCTCACACACAGTAACCCAATTATACTGACCTGTGCAGCAATACGGTGTAATGACATGACATTAATGCAAACACTTCAGAGGTTTCCAACAATTTGGTCTTTCTTCCAAAGGAGTTTTTCTCCTTGAGCATCTTTCTCCTTCTTCCCTCCCTCCCGCAATGCTTAGAGGCAAAGCAATGTTTCTACTCAAACACATCGAAAACCATCAGAATTTCCAGATAACTGAAGCTTGTTCACAGCTTGGGAAGTGGGCTTGAGCTGTGTTACAGCTTGGAATCTCTCCAAAGCATAAGTATTGCTGTTCCTTAGGCTCCAACTTCTCCTTGTCACTTTTATAAGAATACCTTTAAATAAAACCCTTACATTTTGTCAGTATTTTCATGTGACAGTGGGGGAAAACAGCACTTTTAAAGCACGCACCTGAAAGATGAAGCTGTTATTATTTTCCAGCGCCAGAGAAAAAACTGGTTAAATACACTAAGAAGACACTCGGCTGATTTGCCTTCTGTTGGCATTGCTGCAATAGACACTGAGTAACAAAACAGAGATCCAAGATAAATAGGATAAAATCATGTCATTCAACACCTGGGCTTCTGGGTGAGTGGCATAAAAGTAATTAAGGAAGTTATTTTATAGTAATGAACAGAATTGCTTTTGGTTTTTAATAAAAGGCAAACGGATTTTAGTATTGCTGAAAATTTCCTTTATTCTTGTTTCTGAGAGAAAAATGGAGCATTTCTGCCTAGTTTCACTGGCTAGCACTGAAAGCACCTACAGAGCACTGCAGAGAGGGTGCAGGAGGGTGACCAGAGAGGGATGCAGGTCTGATGGAAAGATGCGAAGGATTTACAGCTCTGTCTCGTGGTGGAAGCTGTTTTCCACCATTATGGTACATGGTGGACAGATTCTGACCCTTTGGTGATCCTTCAGACTCCAGCTGCTTTGCTGGTGGAGATTACACCACAAGTGGAGTCTGTGCTCAGAATATGCCCCCATGTTTCTGTGTATTGAAGGCTTTTTGGCTTCTGCAGAGAAGGCAAGTAGCCCTATCACAAGCATGAGGCTAAACTTGCTGATATCAGCTAAACCAAGCTTCTTCCTCTAGGAAGAGTTTTAGTAAGTAAAGAAATAAAGAGGCTCATCTATGACAAATCTTACCTGACACAAACATATTTTGATCAGCCCGACACAATGTGTAACAAGCGCATCTAAATATTATGAAGAAATATGTGATGATCAGCTCCAAATACAAGCCTGTAATGTATACTTGCTAAATTCTTTCCATTGTGCTGTTAAATGCATCCAGCTGTCCACACGTTAGTTAAATATACTGTACTATAAAACTGAACTGAGAGTGGAAACTATTAAAATAAACGCAGCTATTTCCCTGTTCCCCCTCTCCCTCCCAATTGAGTATATTTTAGTTGGGGAAGGAGGAGAGTTATAACAACAATTATTTGATGTGGTGCATGGCAATGTCAGGGGGAGAGGGGAGCGCAGACTACAGCGAATGGAAGCAGCCCCATTTGATCACTGAGGAGAAATGGAGGTAAATATTCTGGGTGACCTCAGGAGGGGCAAAGAATCCTTCTTGTAAGGAACAAGCGAAACCCTGCCTGGCTGGGTGTGCCATACATAAAATAGATGTATGGGAAAAGGCAGGGAGAGGGGAATGCTGTCATGGATGAAGGGGGAGGTCTTGGAGAGCCATGATCATCTGTCTCACAAAGGAACAAAACATCTCTTTTTCTTTTAAAAGACCTTTGGGGTTCATGGCTTGGAAAGTGAGTCCTAACAACTGATTCAGTTTGGCTTCTTATTTTATCATTAGCTGCTATCGAAAAAGCAGAGATACAACAGCAAGAAGAATGTAAACAGGAATGATTCACAGTCCTTCTGGGCAGTGCACGTTCATGTCTCATGTCCCAGGATTAGAATATCAAACTGAAAACTCTCTTATTCAGGGACTGGAGCAAGGGAAACATATCAGGAAATAGCCTATAAGAAGATATTTGTTTTCTGTCTTTCATCCCATTTTTTCTAAAGAAGTGAGGCTCCTGCTCCCTGTCTCCCTGACATCGAATTTAAGTAACTTCATTTTGGTTTGCTTTTTAAATCAGCAAAAGGCAGATACCAAACACAGCGCTCCTGCTGTGAGAGGTAACTGCAGCTCTGCCCTTACCTATTTCGAGAGGTAGCAGCCAGGTGACCTGTTGGGCCACTCGCCCAACCGAAGAGTCAAAAGAAGTAAGAGCATGGGCTTCAAGGTAGACCAAGCCAAAAGCTCAGATACTGTGCTTTCTTTAGTCTCTGTTTTGCTGAAAGCACTGCCCATACAGAGCAAGGTCACTCTGTTACTGTCCCCCATCCTGTGGATGTCCTCACCATCCAGATGATGATTGTTGTTCCACAAACCAGCCCCCATTCCCAAGCACTTCATCTCACACTCCACTGGACCCTGTCCCTTCATTTCATGGCAAATTCACCAGATGTTTAATTATGTGTGATCATGTTGGCTAACATGCTCCTTTAGAAGTACACAGAAAAACAAATCTGGACAGCAGAGGGGGAAATGGGGTTGTGAGCAGCAACATGGAAGGAGTGACAAAGCCCTTGCAGCTTTTTTCCTGTATATGAGTGTGTGTTTAGCCTAAATGGTTGCCCAGGTCAGGTGAAGGTTCCTATTTGACCTCCCTGGCCAAAGAAGTGCAGATCAGTTTTGTCCTCAGTACCTCTCAGTTTTTCCTCAATACCTCTCAGTGAGTAACGAAAGTTAAATAAAAAACAAGGAAGCTGCTGGTTCAACATCACTTTTACAACAGACCAGATGCTGCTCTGTGGTGCAATGTGCTGGAGATCTGTGCTACTGTAGTGAGATGCAAACACTGACTGCATCTTTACCCGCACAGTGTGTCGGATGCAGGGACAGTATCAGCACCCCGTCAGCCTTGTTAGGGCTGGAAACCAGGCCTCATGTGTCCCATTTTGTTGCATTTTGGTGGGACTGTAGTTTTGCTCTATTCTCATGGATTCACTTTGAAATTTTTTTATTGTTTCCTTTTGTTTGGGTTACAAAATTCCAGAGTTGTTTTTTCTAAGTGTGAACTTCTGCCAAAAAAAAAATCCTATCTGTAAACAAGATTGTGCATCCCTTTCATCCATTTCAACAGCTATTTTCTTATTATAAGCAGCATGGTTGAAGGCAATGATCTTGACTTTCAAGGAAGGTGGAAATGATCCCTGTGTTGCCCATTGGCAGGCCAAGAGCAGTAGGTTTTAAATCCGACAAGCAAGATTTAGATAGAACACGAAGAGCAAGAACTGAGTGCTTCATACAGTGCAGTAGGGTTCAGATCTTTGCTAGTTATTCATGAGCAGAGTACAAGTGATCCTGTTTCCTGCCCTGTTGATGTCCATCAACAGCAAGGTGTTTTTCCAGTACCATTAACTAATCCACTTAGTCCCCAATTATTTAACGCTGTGCAATTATCTTGTTGCTGTTTGTCCTTTTGACAGCTCAGGCAGCAGCAATACAATATATCTGAACCCCTAAGTATGTCTGCATGGAGGCTCGCTATCAAATACTGCAAAGGTCAAGGCCTCTCAGGGTGTCAGTGACAAAGAGGAGATTGTGGAGAAGCTTTCTTGGGTGAGGAGAGTGATGGATAAATCAGCTGCCTGTACAGATGAACATATGGGCATAGAAAGCAGCTCCATTGCTGAAATTCTGCCAGAAAGGAAGGGAAGGTGAAGGGAGATGCTTCTGATACGAGGTGTCCATCTTATATCATTGGCACTTTGGCATTTTTTAAAATAGATGTCCCTCTGTCACACTTACACATTTGGGATGCCCAGGAATAGCAAAATCAGGTCATGTTAAAATGTCTGGATCACAGCAGCGATAGCCTTCGTAGGTCCCATGGCCTCAAACTCTTCTCTCATGTCGTACACTTGAGATGGTAGTGCAATGTGCTATTTGCCAAGTGTCAGCTTTCAGGAGTATTTGGTATTAGCCTCCAACTATCAAAAGGCAAATCAAAGGTGAACTAGAGTAATCTGTGCAGTGGAGAGTGTAAATGTGTGAGATAAGAGGGGTTTGGTGCCAATCCAAGTTGCTTCCTGTCTCTCCTTCCTCCTTGGTTTAGACAAAAAAACCCAAACAAGCAGCTTTTCAAAAGCCATTTCTATTGTTATCTTGTCATGAGCTCTGATTTTATCCCCTCTTGCCCACTGATTGCCCTGCACACTTTATTTGATTTTTTTCCAATAGGAGAGGTCTTTGTTTCAAAATAAATAAATGCACTTTGCCCTTCCACAGCTGGTTTAAATCCAGTGATTTACAACAGCTTCATGGATGGGTTTTCAGCACCTTATAGAGACCAGAAATGCACTTTCATAGACCCATATGTCCTAAGGGAGCCATCACAACCTTCCACCCCTGGTAGCCACTTACACCTGTGAACAGAGACTGAAGCATTTTGCTCTCAGTTTGCACAGTGGGGCTGAGGAGTGAGGAACCAGGTCTTCTGTAGCACAGAGATAAGAAACGATGTGCCCTGATGGTGCAGCAGCTCAGTGGCAGCCTGAAGGAGTCCCCAGCTCCTCTGCAACTGCTCTCACTTCTGTCTCTGCCAGGAACCATCCCTTTTTTATTTCCTACCTATCCGTGTCACATGTAGGAAGAACAAAACAGTGCCTATGCCATCCACGTTAGACTGGGGCTGTCAGAGGTGTATGCTGAAGTCTGGTGACTGATTCCGACTGAAAATAGGTTGCAAATGGACATTTAATGCTCTCTGGCTCTGCTGACAGAACCCTTTCTGGGTTAATGGCCTCAGATTCTTTTCCTTCCCAAACTGGATGCAATTGCTTTATAAAAGCTGCATAGCCCACCCCATGACAATCTTTCACCAGCTTTAAAAACCTTTTTGGTTCAGGTCCTGCAGCATTTGCTAGACTTCAGCATTTTGACAGAGTGAGGATTGCTGGCCTTTGCTCAGCCAGCAGGTAAATAAAAGCTGGGCTGCCTCTTCTTCTGCTAAGAGTAAAATGATGTATTGACAAAGGGCACAATGCATATTCACCTCCATTCATCCCTCCTCTTACTCATTTCCATCGAAACGTGAGGATGGCCCCATTCAATTACCTCTGGTAGGGACATGACCCGTCGAGAGGTGTGCGCTAAACGGCAGAGCAGAGCACGGCATGAGAAGTGGCAGGTTGGACCATGTGCCATTTATATCAGACTCACAAGTGTTTTAGAAAGGCACATAATGAAGAAAGCACTGGCTTCTTCCAGGCCTGCCACTGCCCTTCAGATAACCTTGAAACAAACATTTGCCCATTCCTATGCCTGTTCCTATACCCATACAAATTTCTGCACGCACCATTTCTCTTCCCATTCCCCCCATTATATAACTGGTAATTTACAGGGTAAATTTCTGCAATTTAAAGAAAAACGAGAGGACAGAGGCAAAGCTGCAGGGTGATACTTGCCGATGGTGGTAGTAAAGCCCTGCAGACTTTGTGTCCATTGTAACCAGACCGTTTCAGACTAGGTTTTGGGGGAGCCCATGTGATGGCCATAACCAGCCTGAGATGCCCACAATCCACCCCACCAAGCTCCTCAGTGACAGAGACATGTTATTTACAATAGATTTATTTATTCTTGCCAGTGTAGCTGATGCTGCCTTGCTGGAGGTCAGCACTTACAGGGAGATGAAATCCCTGGTGTACTTAGCTCTGCAGGCAGACCAACACTGCCTACTGACAAAGCATTTCTAGGAAAGATTAAGGTTTTTCTATTCTTTAACTAGGGAACCAGGGAGAATTAGATGTGTGACTGCATCCAGGGATGGTGTAAGGGAGCCCTCCCTTGTCTCTAATGCAGTCACATTAATAACCATTCTATGGGGATTCGTTCTGAGTGTAGATTCAGAAGTTGGTCCCAAAACAACAATCAAAGATCTGTTCATGACAACATATAAGCCAAGAGATAAAGAGATTTGTACGAGCTGTTTTTCCCTGCAATGGTACTATCCAGAGAGAATTTTCTCCATCCATAAACATTTATCTTGTGCTCCAGCCCCGCTGGCCAACTCCCCAGCCGGTATCTGGCTGATTTGCTGCCCTAACTTCAGCAGAGCTTTGCTGGCAGCCACCAGCAAGACAGGGCTGTTAGCAGAGCACACTCAGCAGCTTCTCAGTTCTTGGGTATTCAAATGCTGTAAGCAAATATCAAACCTCCTGGTTTATAACTGCCTTGTGACTCCATTTCAAACCTGCCGTCTTGTGACTGAATTTCAAACACATTTTTATCCTGTATAAAGTAATTCTTGTGCCTTTTAAACATTAAGTCACATCTGCAAAGCCCCATTCGTGCTCCACCTGAGGGGATCCAGAAGGAAAGAAGGAAGGTGCTGCCACTTCAGGAGAAAAAACATCACAACCTGACCCAGTTGGCTGGGGTGCAGGTGCCTGCTGTCCACCTGCACAAGTGCTGGACAATCCCCTGATGGATTGATTTGATTTATCTATTTATTTTGTGGACATTTGCAAAAATCTAAAGGGAAGCAAGAGACCTGAAGGAACACTGTCACTGGGAAGTTAGTCATTAACAGCCAAGTGTCTCCGAGGCAAGACAGAGATGCTGCAGCCTCTCCACAGTTTGCATGTCATTAGGGAAGGATGTTGTGATGTGACAGACATGGGGTTTAAAACAGATCTTTTCCTTGCCCAGTGTCCCCTCTGCTTTTGCTGTGTTTATATGGGATCACTGAGCTATATCAAGCATTCAGTATGAAATGCATGAAGTACTATCCGCATGTATCACCGTCAAGAAAGATTAACTTTTCACTGCACAGCAGCACAGAAATATTCTTAGGGCAAAGAAGGACTGCCCAGACAGAAATCCTTCTTTTCTTCCTTGCATTCCTCTAATTAAACCTGTAGGTGGTTGGTGGAAATGGCTTACCTAGCACAACGATGAATGGCCAAGAGCTAATTTGCTGCAGGAATCGACTCTGTTGTGGTTCTAGACAAAACAGTGATTTAATAGCACCCTAAAAGTGTTCAAACCACTTTGCTGAATCAAGTCGGAGTCCAGAATTAGATTAAAAACATAACTGGTCTGGAATCTAATACCCATTATTTTGTGTGTGTCTGCCTCTGAAAGGATAAGCAAAATATCCCATCTTTTTGCCTCCTAAGTGTTTGCCAGAGCCCCATGATCCAATTTAAACATCAGGATTTCCCTTGGGATCTGGATTTCAGCTGTCACCAGGTTCATCACTGTTGTTCTTGATTAGCTCCAGGTCTACAACTGGACCTCACAGTCTTGCTATGTCCCACAACATCCCTGCCCTCCTCCACTGACCATGCTGGGCATGTTTCATGGGGGTGACTCAGGTGGGGCTGGTGTGAAGAGGTTCCCACATTTCTTCTCCTGGGCCATCACACTGAACAAAGCCTAACTCCTCACTCTACAGCATTTTTCCCCCTTCTGTGTTTTAATAGCAGCAGGCACCGGGGAAGATGGTCCCATGAGCATCGGTCCAGTGAGCATCAGTCCGGTGAGTATCACTGGTCTGCTCACCAGGCAGGGCTTGCACGTTGCTGCCTTGTTTTAAATGAGTCAGCCAGCACCTATGAAATGAAAGCACCTGAAACAGTGTGGAAAGGACAGATTGTGATGCCTGACAGTTGAGAGTGCTCCAGGAGAAACCATCAGCCTCCTCTTTAGAAACAAGCCAGGCTTGCAGTAGCATCAAACCTAGGAGAGGCAGTGCTGGCTGAGCTCTGGCTGAGAAGTAATCTAGCTTTAGTGATGCTGGTGTGCTAAGAAATGGTGGTTACCAAGGTCTACGTGGCTTCAGTGAACACCAGTAAGGAGGAACGATTCACAGTTTTGTTGTCTCTGGGCCCACGTTTCTCAGAGGAGCTGAGTAACAGGCTTAGGGATGTTTTTCTCAGTGCAAGATCCATGGTTATACCTTATGTGTATCTCAACTAATCTAATCACAGCATGTTAATGAAACTAGACCTAAAAGAGTAACCAATAATCAATACCAGTATGCACTAATTGTATGTTCCATGGACCTAACACCTCTATTTTACATGACCATTTTCATTTTTCAGTACACAGAACACCAAGTGGAATGGCTAACTTCACTTTGAAACTCCAGCAACATTTAAGAAATCCTCTTTGGTGATATTTTAATGATGATTCACTGCGAGTAGCCATTAAAACAATTTAACATGTGGCATTTCAGGGCAGAACTAAAAGACAAGAGACCCAAGTTCAAAGACTGAGCTGCTGCTGAACTGCTGCTTCCACAACCAGCACAGTTCTTTCCGCAAGCAATGCACGATAGCAGCAATTTTCCAAAGAGAAGGAAAAGTACTTTGCACCATCAGGAGATACAGAGGGAAGGGAGGGGGCAGGGCATGTTCACTCTTTGGTGCCCTTAAAACTATTATCTGTAGAAGCACCACAATGCAGGAGTGCAAGAGCTGAAACAGGAAAGGAAGAAAAGACTTTATCTGCATGTCCTCCCCTGTAAGTTAAAACAATCTTTTTTTCTGTGTTATTGTGCCAAGACCTGCACACAGAGAACACTGATTGCCTGAGTGATGACAATCTTAGATCCATTACTTGTGTACAGTAGACACACAAAACTTTGCTCAGTCTCAGAGGAGGCTGATGATCCTCAGATACCAGGACAACTTCACAAAGAATGGCTTCAGATCATGCTTTTTGTGTAGCTTGCATCTCAAATCTATTTTTTCAGAATAATTTCATACTTAAAATGAGGCCCAGTATTCAGCCTGGGAAACATGGAGCATCTTGGCCCTAGGGATTATTTTTGTACTTGGAAGAGCTCTTCTTTTGCTCACTCTTTTCCACTTCACCTCGAGCAAAGTTCCTCAGGCACGATTGCAATCTGTAGGTACAAACATAATGCTAAAAATCAGAATGTCCTTGGAAGGGCAAAGGCAGCCTATTTGACTACATCTCTAATTCTAGTCCGAGACTTCAGCCGCTCCAAATCCTCCAACCTGCAATATGAAGGCTTACTGTGAGGTACTAACAACCAGCATCAAAGTACTTAGCGTGATGTGACTGGTTCTGGATACAAACACAGACAATATATAAGAAGCTTCTTTACTTCAGCCACATAGAAACACCCATTACCAAAAAAAAGGCTCCCACCAAACTAGACTCCTTTTCTTTTTTCAAGAAAAAGGCAATTTTTCACATTTTAATAGCTTTCATTCCATGTCTTAATAAATGCGTGTTTGTTGATTTGTGTAAGCGTGATGTAGGATTCTGCAAATGAATGTAATCTGCATCAAGGGGATAGCTAACCACTAGCTAACACTTTTGAATAATGAATCCCTACTGTATCAGATGGACGCTATTCATAATAATTCCTTGCTTTTCTCATTTTGTCGTGTACAGTAGCGATTAATCAATTTGCAGTGTTATGTCACCCGCAACAAATTGCTCGCACCAAGACAAATTTATTGCTTTATGATAAAAGAACTTGTTTAGGTAGAAATAAATTAAATTTGGGGGTTGTTATTTGGGGTTGATGTTTACATATATGACCCATGCTGCACAGGCCAGCAGAGGGAAGGGTATCCAATTATAACACCACTCTTTTGAGGAGAGTTCAAAGAGATGCAAAAGCAAAGGGTACGTTTGTACAGCAAACTGGTCCTTGAAGAGAGCCAGTCCTCCTGGGAACAGTGTGCCATGAATGAGGCTCTTCAGAAGGGTTTGGAAGGGTTATCAGGGAACGGAGCTGTGTGCTCAGAGTTTCTTCCATTGTAAGATGGTTTCATGCACTTCGTTCTGGGGTATCTGGAGGAGAAACATCTCCCAGCGCCCTGACTAGTGACTGGTGCTGAAAACCAAGCTCTGCTTGTCTGCTTGGGCTCCTGCAGCTGAACACAGCCTCCGGGGCTGCTTCCCAAGGCAAATGGCAGAGGCGGCCAGCCTCGAGGGTGCAAAGGCTGAGTCACTTATAGCAATAAGAATGCCAAATTTGCTGCATTTTATTTTATTTTACTTTATTTTACTATATTTTATAATTTTATTTTATTTTATTTTATTTGACTATTTTATTTTATTTTCTATTTTATTTTATTTTACTTTATTTTACTATTTTATTTTATTGTATTTTGGTTTGGTTTATTTTATTCTTTTTTTTTATTTTATTGTTTTTATTATTTTATTTTACTTTTTTCCCTTTTATTTCCTTTTATTGTATTTATTTATATTTCCTTTTATTTTACTTTTTTTTTTCCTATTTCCTTCAGCCTTTGACAGGCTCCAATCTCATGTCAGCAGCTCCTCCATAAATCTTGTTTTCCTCATCCTTTCTCTTTCTCTGCAGAAATCACTTTGACTCTTTCTCCCTGGGTTAAATGCTGCTGTTACTTCTCTTTCTTTGCTTATTTCTTCTACTCTCCACTTTTTCTCATTTCTCATATTCCTGACCAGGCATTTTCTGTAGCTCTGGATAATGCTTCTCCTTCCCTGCTATTCCCTACTAATGTCCTTGTCAGCCTTCTCCTGCACCATCCCAAAAGACGTTTAACTGAGATTACCCCTGGCTGGAACTGCAAGACTGAGAAAACCCAACATGCCAAATGTTTCCTACACGCACACACACACTCCAGTTTGCAAAAGTGACCCAAAATCTTGAGAAAACAAAGGAGAAGGAAAGAGGGAAAAGGGAAGAGGAAAAAGGAAAAAAGGAGAGAAGGGGAGGAGAGAGGAGAGGAGAGGAGAGGAGAGGAGAGGAGAGGAGAGGAGAGGAGAGGAGAGGAGAGGAGAGGAGAGGAGAGGAGAGGAGAGGAGAGGAGGAGGGATACCTGGTGTCTGGGTGCGAGGTAGGGGTGTGAAATTCCCTGCGGTATATAACCCTGTGTGAGCGTTTGAGAGCATACACACAGTTCGGACACCAGTGTGGGCAGCACCTGAAGAAATTATATACTCCTAAAATTCAGATCAAAGACTGCCATTAAATGCAAGTTTCACCAGGGGCTGAGAGTTCATCCAGATTTTTACCAGCGTAACAACTCTCAAAGGGTTCTAATGTTAGTCAATGACGGCACAGTAATGGTCTATTAATTAGACAGTTTCTATCAACACCCGCAGTGTGATTTTATTACCCATGACAGCAGCCAGCTTTTGGTAGCAATCTGCCCTCTGAATCAGGTGAGGGAGCATTCATGCTTGCTGAATAGTCTTCATGTATGACGGTATCTGGTGAAATCAAAGTTATTTCATAAAGCTTTCTCACCATCACATATTCCTGGATCAGGGGTTAAAAAAAAAAAAAAAAAGGAGAAAAAAAAAAAAGGAAAGGAAAGGAAAGGAAAGGAAAGGAAAGGAAAGGAAAGGAAAGGAAAGGAAAGGAAAGGAAAGGAAAGGAAAGGAAAGGAAAGGAAAGGAAAGGAAAGGAAAGGAAAGGAAAGGAAAGGAAAAAATCATCCCAAATAATGCCTTTTTTAAAATCTTATTCCTGGTTTTAATCCATGATGACCCATTGCACTGAAGCCAGGTGGTTCAGAATCAACCACAGCCATATAAGAAAGTATACAGCAACGGACAGCTGAGGGCTGTGTGTCAAAATTAATCACATTTTTGGTGTAAAAGAAGCCCAAGTAATTTTATTAGGGTTTTTTATTTGCATTATGGCAGTTTTGCTGTCACGGCCCAACCACAGAATAATCACTGTCCGAGCAGTGTATGTGGTGCACTCCTACCTGTGTTCCAGTGAGAGGCAGGGCTGGGGCATGTGGATAAGCATACCCAAATTCGTTTCAAATAACTGCCAATTTAGCACAGTGCTCAAAACAATTCATTGCTCCTCTCCTGCTCCCCCATCTCAGAGCTGCCCCAGCTGCAAGGGATGAGCTGGGTCAGCTCCACACATCTCTCACTTCAAGCTCTCTTTCTGCTGTATAATATTCCCTTTACCAACACAAAGTGAAACACATGAAGCTCTGGATCTCTCGGTTTAAAAAGTTACATATTGCAGTTGTTGAGACCTATATTTTTAAAGGAGAGGTTTCTTGAAGAAAGAAGGTAACGATCATTTTCAGATTGAAAAAACAAGGAAGGAACATTGAAGTATAGAGTTAGAAAATCTCAGCTGGTTCAGTCCATTAATTGGAGATATTAATTCCTACAAAACAGGTAAAAAAATACATAAAGCAGGTTTATCCTTATGCACATTAGTTTGAGGGGGGAGGGCCATGTGTTTCTCTTAAAGTGAATCAATGTTTTGACAAAGCAGATATTTACACTCACACATTTCAAACCCTTTGATGCCCACGTGGGACTTGGCCTCACAAACATGGGTTGCCAAATGCATATTCATTACCCTCACAATTGGCTAATCCAATTAAAGAAAGCAAGAAAGAGAAAGGAATCAAGAAAGAAAGAAAAAAAATCAATGTCCTAGTAGCATACTTATGGAGTCATTTATTGTAAACATGATCCAAGCGGCTCATTCCAGATGCACTACTAAAAGCTTAAAAAACACTGGCATTGCTTAGCCCCGAGTCAAATCCTGAACAAAGAAAGGGCCTTCAGCCCAAGCCAAATGGAAAAAGGGAATTAGAAGGATGTTACTCATTCATTACTGCCTCTTTAATCACTTAGAGGTCCAATTAAGTATAAATCATTAGTATTAAGTTACTTTATCCAAGACTCTTTATAACACACATGACTGGATTTGAAGGGCTCTCAGTGGCTAGATGTAGTGTGAGCTGAAAAAGGCAGTCAGATGTTGGCTTTCCCCCCTCCTTTTCCCTTTCCCCCTTGCTATGAAATTGATAAATGAAGGCTGCATTCTAGGTGCAGCAGTAATTTCTGTAGTGCAGTCAAGTGCTAGGTCCCTTGTCTCCTCCGAGCAATGAGGCCACCGTCCCCTTTAATGCCTCAGCCTTCCCCTGGGCTGCCAAAAGGCTCTACCAGAATCAGGCACCGCTTCATTTCCATGCACAAATCCCCAGCGCAGGAACCCTTTATTCATTAACAGATCCATCCTTTCCTGAGGAAGGAGGTGGAGGGAATAGAAAAACCAAGAGAGAAAGTGGCTTTCATCCCTCTCCTGGTCTCTGACTCCTGTTACTGCCAGAATCTCTCCCGATGAGTGAATCGGCTTTGGGGGCATGTTAAAGACATGATGCAATAGCATCCTCGAAGATGTCTTCCTCTTCCCTTCCTCTTTCCCCCTTTCTTCCTAGGGAAAAAATTTCCCCAGCGGCCCAGATCACTGTCTGGGAAGCATATTTCCTTCTAATCGGTTTTACAGCTCTTTTAAAGTAATATGTCAGATCATTTTCCCCATATACATAGTTAATGAAAGTAACCCTACAAATTCATTTTAAATAGATGGAAGTTGTTATAACCCTGATCTGGAATTTATTACATTCATTACAATCTTGCTGAAGTAGGTAATGTAATGGACTATTACTTTTATTATCTTTTTAATCCCTCAAAATTATTAGGAACTGACTAATATTTGGCATCACCCTGTTAATGTTTAAACAGAAATTGATATCTTCATTCATCTAATAAATGATGGGGTCTTTTTTCTGCAGAAGAACTAAAGCTGATGATTTTTTTTTAACCTGAACTAGACCAAAAAGATTTCTAAGTAAAATCATAAACTGCGAATATAATAATTGTATGAAATCAGCTTTTTTATCAGGTTATGAGAACATTTTCCAGTATCATTTTCATGGCCCCTGACTGCCCGTGGGCAGTCTGGGCCCCATCGGTTTCTGCAGGGGATGAATGGATTAACATTTTACTTCAGCCGTCAGCCCCTTAATCCAGCTTTTTGCTTCCTGACTGACACGAAGCAAAGTGTTTCACAAAACTCCTCCCACTCAAGACTTAACCACCCAAGAGCAGCATTTTTCAGCTTTATCCTCAGATGCTTTAGATTGGCCACCCCAAACCATCACTTTCCTGCACATGTTCTTTAACACGGTGTTCAGCTTGATACCCAGTGGGATGTAATTAGTCCCACCTTAATTCATGACACATGCTGCCAAAAATACAAGCACTTCCTTCACATCTCCCTTGCTCGCTGGTAGCAATGCTTGCAAGTTCACTGGGCAGATTTGGTTTCGGACTGAAGCAAGAGGCCCTGCATTGCATCATCCTTTTTATGGGTTAAAGAGTCTTCTGGGGGCTCTTTCAGGGCAGCAGATGTGAATACAAGAACATGGTAGAAACCTTCCAAGGCCCATGTGTCCTCACACGTGCAAGCACATGTGTGCAATGCTGCTTTTGGGACCTGCAGCCTGTGCAAGCTGAAAAGCCCCACCAGAAAGACTGGGGTGCAGCCTGGCATCGTGCACGGGGTCCCACGGGCCCTGAACTTTCCACCAGAAGCAGTATGGACTGCATTAAAGCCCTCATCTGCCAAATGAGTTGACGTCTTGCCAGGCTTGTGTATGCACCCATGTCCCTGGGAGAAAGCTTCCTGCTGCTGAAGCGGTCGTCAGTGTTCAGCTGCAGATGCAACGTTATGAGAGCAAGAGCAGGGTTTGGTAATTTTCTATGACTCCCAGCACACCAAGACGAATGTCGCTGATCTCCAGTGGCAGTTGTGTTACCGACTCTGGCAGGGATAGAGTTCAGCCCTATTTGAATGGCCTTCCTGGTTTTCCACACAAAATCTGTCTCTGGCAAAAGCCCTGTGCTGTCCCAATGGCACAGGACACACTTCCCAAAGATGTCTAAATGACAAAGTGCCATCTTTGGAAGTTATTTAGGTAGAGACTATAATGGTACAAACAAGTTTCTGAAGGGATTTGCAAAAGCACCTCAGTTTTGGTTTACATTGGTGATGAAGAAGGTGATTTTGAACCTTGCATAAAATACCTATTTGTACCTTTTGCATAGCTTTAGACAGCTTTAAAAAGAGGAGTCGGAGCCAATTCTAAAATTGCATTAACAAATCTGGCCCTTTGGCACTTCCAGGAATGTTCCCCAGCATGCAACCTTTGAAAACATCCAAGCTCTGTTTTAATACTTTTAATCTGCACCTCACCTTACAAGTGCTATTAATATTCATTACAGATTAAGGCCAAAATGAAGATAACAAAGAATTCTCTACAGTTTCTTTTGAGTTAAAACTGGATTTTGCAGAACAATGCAAATGAAAGACAAGAAGATTTCTTTGGATGGTAGCTCTAAAAGCCAGTTATATATATATAGATATATATTTATAGATATTAAAAAGACCTTTTTATTAGTATATAGGTGGAAAAATGCACAGAGTTGTTAGCATGATAAAAGAACTACAAAGGGAACTCACAGCATGGTTTGTTTTTAATTGAGGTGAAAAACGACAAATATAAAGATTTAGAAGCAACCTTGAAAGCAAACCATTTTCTGCAAATTGACTGGGTGGAATGAGCATTAGGTAATGTGTATTCCCAGAAGTAAGGATCCCTGAGACAAAGCATGAAAGACAAGTGCCAGCTTTCAGTGAAAATAATGCAAATATTAGCAGGAAGAAGCTACTTGGGCTGAATTTACAGGAGCTTGGGAAATCGTGCAGAAATAACCAACCTGCAAACTTTTACCTGCAATATTCCTCTTCACATACCCCCGTGTGCCAGTGGTTTGCGAGTAGATGGGGTTAGAGATGCAGCTGGGCTGTCTGTACTGGTTATGATGACCTTATGCCTATTTGTGCCAGCTAAGGATCTGTTATGAACATAATCATGTTTTATCCTCAAATGTTCTCTCAAAGATCAATCATTTTAATCTCGTGAACCTGAACCTGCTGTAGGCACCTGACCATAAAAATCACTGAACCATTCTGGTGCTGTTCGCCGCAGCCTGCCCTCAGCTTCTGGACCAGACATCCACAGAAAGATGCGGCAGAGAGATGCTGTTTACCGGGACTTGTGCACCCCTAACTACACTTTAAAAATAGCTTCCCTTTTTGTCTCCCTGCTGGTTGTAAAAAGTCAACAAACAAATAGATTTGGTGGCTGCTTCACAGAAAATCAAGTCTTTTAGCTGCACATTAGAACCAATACTTTCTTGTCCTGCGTTAATGCTGTCCATGCTTTATGATCTGCCGCTGAGACAGAGTAAAAAGCACAGAGGAAAAGAATCACTTTTTTTGTATTCCAAATACTGCTTTAATAAGACTGAAAGTCTCTCTCTTTCTCTCCTTATAGCCCTACAGCAAATAAATGGAGGTGTCAGCCCAACACTCTTGTAGGTTTAAACTGAATGGAAGTGTCCTTTTGAAAAGCTTGTTCTGTCTGACAGTCCTGAATGTGCTCCTATTGCAGTTCCTTTGAACACCCAGCTTTTCTGTGTTGGTGCTCTGCTGACACGGCTTTTCGTTGAGTTAAAGATTAACAGAATGCTACAGAATGACAGGACTTTGTGATAACTTAATTGCACAAAACATGGTTGTTCCTGTGCAAATCGGAGTGTAATTGGACACTAAGAAATTACTCTCCCTGTACAAAGATGGCAAAGTGGATATTGGACACACATGTGGAATAATAATCTTTTACCTTTTATTATGCTTGAAAAACATAGTTCATAGTTTTCATGATGAGTGTTAGACATGCATCTCATGCCATGAAAGTATTTGATTATATGCATTAAACATAAAGTCTGAAAGCCCTAAAGCCTCCTTCGTTTTCAGTATGTTCTAACTGCTGACATTGGAATTAACATAACAATGTGAGAGCTCCGCAATATGTTCGTAAATTGTGAATCATAACGGACATACCTTTCAGAGGTCCCAGGGTATTTACCAGCCAGAGAGAACATGGCAGAAGCTCTTTGAAATGAGAAAAAAACAAAGAAGTTCCCTGCAATTGTTTGTTACAGTTAGGTTTGGGTAAGGGGAAGTGTGGGGTTATAGCTTCATATAAACAAATACCAAAACTCAGATAGAAAAATTATACTATCATCACAAAAGGAAACCATTTCGAGGCAATTGCTGCAACCCAGACTAAAGGGCTGTGCTACAGAGCAAAAGGAAAAACAAGGTTAAAAAAGAAAGTGATGTGTGAGGACCACAGAATGGGTGAAACTATTTACAGAGCAATTTAAGACTTTAACTATAGCAAGGGATCATAAACCCAAGTACATGAGCTAAGCCCTGCCTCATGTGGAAAGAGCACAATTACAGTGCTTCCCATCCTTCTCCCCCAGCGCTTCACTGTGGAGGCTCAACACTTTAGGAATGCTAAAGCACAACAGAATGGAAATGGTATTGGAACAGAAAGAGCCTCCCGAAATGAACTGTGCACAGCCCGTTGTGTTGGCATGATTGATACTGGAGCATGTAGGTGTAATGAAACTGATGCTGTCTCTTCTGCACCTGTGATTTATTGAGTACAAATTTAAGATGAGAAAAGGCCCCATACCAGGAGCTGCATCTTCCCCCTCAAAGAGGGTATGGTCATCCATCACCAGCCATTGCAAAAGGCCCAATAGTGAGCGGCTCATCAGATGAGCCAATAGTCTCTTTGTTGGGATTCCTAACAAGTGTTGGATCAGCAAAAGTCTATTTAGGCTGGTGGACCTTTCAGGACCAATTTGTAGTGGGTCACTGATTCTGCTAGTGTATTATCTTCTTTACTACTAGTACCAGTTGGGCAAGCAGCAAAGATTAATGATTTTAGCTGCCGACTGTTTGTGGCAATCTACTGTTTCTGGACCAAAGATTAAGATTTTTTCATGCTTTACTAGAAAGGACACACCTTTTATCCTGGACCCGTTTTTATGTGCTGAGTTCTGTACAAATAATATATATTAAAACAAAAAATAATAGGCATCTCAGCTGCCTTTCTAGTGGCAATAAAAAGGATTTTTGCTGGTGCATAGCACAACAGAAGAGGGTTTTGCAAGGGAATAATAAAACTTGAAGATGAGAGTAAGTTTCATTTTCATTGGGCTAGAGAACATGGCACAACACAGATCTTTTTCCCGTCCCTCAATACACAGTGCTGAGAAAATGCAAAGACCTCCCTCCCCCTCTTTAAAAGAAGGGGAAGGAGGGAAATGGGGCTCTCTACAGCAAGAGCTCATTCTCCTGGTTGATCTTTCATTATCTTTCGTAGCTGAAATCCCCAGTATAATGGATTTGGACATAGTGCAAAATAACTCAAGCTGCATCCCAGAAGAATGGATTAGTGCAGGAGCCCCTTGGCTTTGGTGGACCTGCCAGGGCGCTGAGTGGCTTTGGTCACTTCTGAAGCCAGTTTCTTCAAAAATGATGATGCTGTGTCTGTATCACTGGAACAGAGCAACACAGAACAGTGACTGACAACTTCCAAGAAAGCAAACAAGGGAGGGGAGAGACTTTGGTTAAATGTGTCTTTTCAGAGGTATGAACTGCCTCCCATCAGCCCATTAGCAAACTCCGAGATACGCTTCCAAGCTCAAGGGGTGGTGTAGGAGGACACTGGGAACTTGCAGAGAAATGCCACAGGCTCTTTATTGTAAGAGACCTGGCGCTGCTTACCTCCTTGAGCCGAGAAGAGACAAGCCACTGCTGAAGAAATTGGAAGTGGAAATGTAATGACAGCCAAGTAATTCTGCTGTTGGAAAGAAGAAGTGGCAGAACCAGGACAAAAGAACCCCAAGCTGCAACACTTCCAGAAGCTCTGATCCAAGCTTTCACTATCAGTATTACCTGCCTGAAGCAGTGCGATGTGCTAGAGACTTCCCAGCAGCTGGGGAGGAGGCTGCAGCTCTGTCAGGCAAAGGTCAGGCCATCAGGAAGATAGGAGGACCCAGCAGTGAGAAAATGGTACCGACACCAGCACAATCCCTGCAAAGGACGCGGCAGGAATTGATCTTTGCAGAGGGCTTCCGCGGCACATGGGTCAGGGCTTGGGTGAGCTCTGGGAAGTCCTGTGAGCTCCTGCAGCTTTCCCAGCCCCTGTGAAATTAAAGACATTGCACAGCAGCATTTCCACAGGAAAGCCCAGGATTTTCCCTCAACTGAAAACCAGGACAAAGCACCCAAGTGCGTGAAAAATGCACTCATCAAGGATCTAAGTTTTAAAGGGAAGAATTCTATAAATGACCTAATATAGAAGTGATCTAATTGTTTCCACAACTGCTTCTGAAATTACCAGGGCCTTTTCTCCTTGTTTGTCATTGTTCATGGAGTCATAAATCACAACCCGGGCGATCACTCAGCTCTTGACAATTTGCAGCTATACTACCAGGTCTAGTGTTCATCCGGGCTGTGATCACTGACAAGCTGTTACTTAGCAGTTGACAGGTTCAAAATAGCACAAACTGCAAGGTTACCACCAAGTAAAGAGCTTTTAATTTCTTTTTTTACATGCTTATCTTCTCCTCCTGTTGCGAGCACTATCAGAAAACATGGATACTCCATTCTATGTTGCAAAATCACGCTATGAAATCTGATGTGAATATGAGTTTCCTTCTGCACTCTTTCCTGAAATATTGATGCTATTTCATAAGTCAGGTAAAGGTCTCTCATTTTGAAGGACGCTTATACAGACAAGTTTTCCATGTGTTACATGGAGGATGTTTTCTTACTTTGACTGCTGAAACAGGCTTTCACCAAAACCAGAAAGCATAGAGAACTGAAGTTTTAGGAAAACTGTCAACCTTTCAGAAAAACAAACAGCGCAGCATTGCATCTCACACCTTCTTATTCTGTGGTGGCCGTCTCTCTGGATTTATCCTTGGTGGCATTTGGTTCCTGGGAGAGAGGTGCTGGAGCCAGAGCTCCTCTGTTGGAAGCAGATGGGAAAGCTGCCGGTCCCGTTCAGCTGCCTACACAGCGCTGTGGCATAGCAAAGCAAACAGCGTGACTGGCAACAAAGACAGGGTGATGACATATGTATTTTAAATCCCAGCTAGCAAAACAACAGTAGGTGTTTCTCAAATTTGATCCTCAGGATGACAAACACTCTCCTCTCTTTTGTTCCCCAACATAATTGAGCTGGCCCTTTTTGCAGCTGTATTTCATTCCCTGTTCACTTGCAGATGTGTTTTGACATTGCTTAGTGAGCCTGGGCTGTATTTTAAACACATAGTTAAGGAAACTGGGGTGCATCTGGCACTGGGAAGCACCACACTGGAATCTCTCTTCTCCTCTCATATGAATGGTAGAAAGCATCCTGCCTAAACACATCACAAATAATCATACCATATTTAAAGCTCAGACTCATTCCTCTAGGCACTTTCTTGGATTTAATACCATCAAACAACAACAAAAAAGATACTAAATATTAAGTTGAGCCCATAACTTCTGGGAAATTCCCTGGGCAGTCTTCTTTTTGGGATGGTCATCCCATGTACTGCAGCTCCTTTCCTTAAGGAAACTCTCCCATACCCAGGGAAAGTAATAAAAACATTTTTTTCAGTGAATCATCAGAGAGTGAGCTAACCTTTGCTCAGAAGGACCAAGCACTTGACAGAAAGTTGGGGCCAAGGAATCAACTTTCCTGACCCATGAAAGAGCTACCAAGAAACTCATTTAATAACTGAGTGTTGGCAAGGGGAGAGACAGTGTTGTGGTGTACATCTAAAGCAGCTATGTTGGAAGAGAAATGGGCATTACCTGTGGCAGGAGACAAAGTTGTACAAAGTCTTTTACAGTGGGGAAAAGTGAAGAAATGGAAAAAAAACCCAGCTTGTGGTAATCTTGTAGTGCAGTGTTTTGGGCGTTTCTGTGGGGTTTTTTATCCTCCCTCCTGGGAGGACACAGCCTTTTTAGGTGTTCTTTCTTTGATTTTGGCCTGGTTTCATGGTGCCTTGGAGCACAAGTGGAGGACACTGGTAGGCAGTGTGCTAGGTAGGGGTCAAGCACTAAGCTCAAACTTTTCCCAAACCTTGGCTGGAGAGCAAAGGCATCTCCTCATGGCCTGGAATGGGGAGGATGTACCTGTGGGAGAGCTACATGCTGCAGGGCACTTTCCTGCATCCTCCCAGCTAAGGTACAGGTGATGGAAACATTCCTTGCCCTTGCTGGAAACCCGTTAGATGTCAAGTCCTCCTGCTTAAAAATTAAAACACCCTGAATGCAAAGATCCTTTGCAAAGGGCAGAGCTGTAACAACCGGAGACTTTGCTTCCTTTTCACTCCGAGTAGAACATTATCGTATCCAAGTTCAGACTTGGATACAGCTTTTTCCCTCCTGAATTCAAAGGCAAAGTGCACAGCTGGCCTGGGATCCGGTCTTCTGTCTACAAAATCCTTGCCTTAAAGGAAGATCAGATCTCTGCTGATGGCACTCAATAGCTAGAGCAGAACAAAAGGGCAGCTGGTCAGAAATCGCTCCATGAACCACAGCTGGCCTCCGAGCAAAGCCAAGCAGCACAGCACTCTGATGTCTTTGCATGGAGACCTGGTGGAGCACTTAGGGCAACATGGCATGAAGCAATGTGTCACCCTTACAGCAAAACAGAGTGAGCCCCTGTGTAAGGGGAGTCCAGGACACAGGCTGAATGCACACAAAATCATCAGCTCCAAAGAGCTGCTTCCAGATTGCCTCCCTTCCAGAAAACTACTACCAGCCTTGCATATGCACCTTCCTTTAGATATTTAGGGTGATGGAGCAGCAATATCCCAGCTCTACCACAAGAGATTTTTAGCCAGTTAAGGAGGCACAAAGAGGGCAAGTGACATGACCAAGGCCACAGAGGAAATTAGTGGCAGGGCAAAACCCCTGATTCTTCTCCCACTCCCCCCCAAATTCCATCAGTTGCTCAAACTCCTGGAAGGTTGTGCTTATAGAAACCAACAGGAGTTTCAGTGGTTTAAAGGTCAGGCCCAAGCATAGCAAAACCCAGGGGCAAAAATGGGCTTCTCCTCTCCCTTCCCTCCAGCAAGTGTAAAGCCCAACACTCCTTCACTGGAGTCCCTTGAATAAAGAGAAGCTTCTGGGAGCACACTGAGCAAATGGGTTATTTTGAAAGGACAAGTTAGCTCTATAATTTGCCTTCACAATGTGTTCTGCACTCTAATTACAAATGCAAACACAGTAATTGAGAACAGCATCATAAAACTCTTAAGGAAGCCATAAGTGATATAATACATGGACATGTTTACCATTTGGTGCAGCAGGATGCCTCTGTGATGTTTTCCCCATGCTTAAACAGGGTGGAGATTTGCTTTTCTTTCATAAAGTTAATTCCATGAGAGCAATTCTTCCCTCAGCCTCCCTGCTCCCGAGCCTGAGTCAGTTAAAATACAGCTGCTGGAAAACATTTCCTCTCTTTTCTCAAGTGAGAAAAACACCTTTTCCTTTGAAAGATAATAAAATTGTTAATTAAAGCTGTTCTAAAGGGAATCAAAAGGGGAAGATCTTAGTGTGTTCTCCACCTGGCACCTCCCACTCTTGCCTGCAATGGCAAATAACTCAGTAGAGTGAAATACAGAAGGGATTGAGGGCTGTACTGCTGCTCACCCCATCTAAACTGTCCTTGGGGAGACTTCAGTCCTTCCAGTGGTTCACAGTAGAGGGGCTCCCCATGCAGCTTTCCTCCAGGAGCCCACTGCCTGGAGGTAACCTTGATGTTCTCCACCCGTTGAATGATCTCTGCCATGTGCTGGGTGTGGAGAGAGTTCAATGTCCCAGTTTTTCACAGTGAGAGAAGGGTGAGTAGTTTTGGCTGATGAATGGCAAATGAAGTCAGGCAAGCTGCTCACAGGCTGGCTGAGAGTTTTCTGCATGGATGGACAGCATCCTGCCCATGGTGCAGTCCCACATCCTTGCCTTCATCCACTTTTTCCCTTTTTGCCCTTCCTCCTCTGTCTCCCAGATCTCCCCCCCCATGTCAAACTGGGGTCCTGCTCCAACAAAGACTTCTAATCAAGGCAAAGTCTATGGGCTTTAAAAGGCTTACCAGAGAACAGAGAAACAGAAGAAAAGTGTAAATATAAATGTAATATCAGCCTTGTCCTCTGGAAAGGGCCTTTGGGATGCTGGTGTTAGGGAGGAGTGAACAGGAGGGATGCTCAGTTCTTCAGGGAGTTCTGCAAGACGAATGGTGGGACCATTTGCAAAGGAACCAGGTAGCAACAAATATACCAGGAGAGGATTAGGGCTGGTGTGCACTGACAGGGTCCTACAAGCTTCCCTGAGCTTAACAGCTGCTAAATAACATGACAAATCATGTGATTCAAACCAGAAGGGTTCAACCTGCCGTTGGAGGTTGATGCAGACGGGTGTCCTCTGCCGCTCGCTCGCGCACACATCCCATCTCTTTACATTCGCTGAAAGCTGCTGTGGCCTGAACTTCGGAGGTGCTGAGTGCCTGCAGCTCATCATGACAGGCTATACATCAAACCCATCACCTCTTGGGAAACTTGATTGCCCTCATGGAAACCCTCGTTTCAGACATTTAACTGGTTCCTACTGGCTTCAGCCAGCCAGCTAGGTTTTGGAATGCATCACTTCATTTGGGCTGTACTAATCCTACAGGTGAAATAAATCCAAGTCCACAAAGACCAGGATAGGAATCTACTGAAATGTCAAGAAAGGTATCAATTAAAATAAAACATACCCCAAAACGCTGTTTTTAAAACACTGAACCAATAAAAATAACTCATACTTGGCTGGTTAGAGCTGTTCATCAGGTGACTTGCTGCTGAACAGATGTCTCCAGCTGGGAATTCTTGGATGAAATTCTCTATCTTCTCCTTTTTTATATATAAACTAGTTATTAAAGAAGTACTTTAGAGGTTTGAAACATGTGTTAATTCAAGCCAGGAAAAAAAAAAATAAAATAAATCAAAACAGAAACCACACGTAGATTGCCAAGAGAGAGGTTGCTGAGGTGTGATCACAGCTTTAAGGGGTGAAGCTCTTTATGTGAATCTTTGAAGGATGAAAACGCAGTTATTAAAACCCCTGGAAATACAGAGTTAAGGCTGAACATACACAGGGCACTCATTCTGAAAGCATGGAGACCCCTAGAGAAGGCTGTCCATGAGGCTTTAATCTGGTTTTCCACACTGCTCAGAAAACGTACAATGTGGTAACTCAGTGTGTACATGGAGATTAGTTCACAGCAGTTAGAATTGGGTCTTTTTCCTAATTTTTCAGCCACAATGGGTGTTAATATATATTAAAAGCCTAATTAATATCTGTCTTAGTACTTAGCCAAAGTCTCTGCCTGGAAAAGGAACAACAGAATCTGATATAGGATGGGTATATATTGATTGCTGCAGGAGCTGTTTCTTTTCTACCTTAGAGGGTACATGCTAGAAATTTTAGTGTGCATTTTGCCTCCATTAACGTACAAGGAATTGATCCCACCAGAGGAAAACAAGGTGAAATTATTTCCTACGGTGCAGCAAATCTGAATTGTCCGTAGAATTGCCATTAAAATAGATGCAGAAACGAAGCATCTTTCCCTGACCGCCTCTCATTCTCGCTGCTGCCTGCACTCACTCTCACTGCTCCTCTCCTTGCTGTGTTTTGCTGCGAGCCCTCTCTCCAGCCAAGGAGATGTGGCCATTATTTATGGGATCTCAGAATGACCCATACAGCATCCAGGCAATTTGGCTGGAGAGCATTTAGCTGGGGAAGCAGTGGGTGAGAACTCACAGCAGGGCTGTGTTGCCTGCACTCCTGCACAAACAAATGTCACTGCTCTGCAGAGAAGCTCTGAGAGCAAAGAAATAGAAACTGCAGCTTGCCCCAGGGACAGCAGTCAGCTCCATCAGCCCTCCCCATGCCCTGGCCCAGTCCTGGTCCTCTTAGACCTGCTGCTCTTGACCCTCAGGATCCTTGTAGTGGCCAGTGATGGGAACATCTCCAGCTTTCCTAGGGCCTTGAGGGCTAGGGAGGTTGAAGCTGGGAGGTGTTCACAACATAGAAGCACACAGCACACAGCTAAAACACAGCTTTATTTCCCAAAGATGAAATGGCAAGTTGCACTATGAGCCAAATATCTTGCTAGGGCAAACAGAGCATAATTTACACTCTGAGGCTGATTTTAAATCATTTGATCTGGGGCTATTCATGGCTGTAGATCTGTTTATATGTAAAAGAAACAAAGATGAGGAACCTTCCTCTTTCTTCTGTCTGGGTAACAGCCAAAGGAGTGTTCCTCGGACAAACAAGGAGAACAAACAAAAGCACTTGCCCAGAATTATTCCCTTTCTTTGTTGTATTTCCTCTTCTCATGTTTAGGGCTTAAGAATGTTTGGGGGGGAAGGTGAAGGCTTGTGGAAGCCACCTTGTCTCCAGTTTAACTCATCTTTACCTCTCAGAAATATGCAAAAGGACTTTAATTTCACTGCATAACAGCTTTCTACTAAATACTTTCCTTCTGCACCTGGATCTATCTGTCAGGGCTAGCATAGGAAGATAGCTTCATTTCTTTAGGTGAATAGAGACCTTAATTCCCAAAGGACACAATAAACCTGATCCTTCCTCTTCTGATCAACAGGAGCACAGAAGCTGCTAACCTGACCAGTACATCAAAAAGGAGCTTGAAAACTACTTTGAGCAAAAAATGCTAACGGTGCATCCTTCTCCTGTAACGGCACTGATATTAAATCAGGAAACAGTATAGAACAACCACAAGCACATATATACAGGGGCTGTCAAAACAGAAACAATACAAAATCCCTAATGGGGACTAAAGGTGCAAAGAGCAGAAAGAAGAACACACAGCACAGGCTTTATGATTATATTTAAATCCTTATGCAGCAAATGCTGGAAAGGGAATTCCAAACATTTTCTATATATAAGCAGTTTTTTTGATCCAGGACTTTGTGGAGTGAAAAGGAATTACAGATCAGTTGGAATGAAAGGGTAGGGGTCCCTGGGGGTGCTGGAGCATGCCCAGGGGCTGCAAGGGCCCCTGATCCTGCAAGGGCGAACAGCTATGCTCAGCTCAGTGTGAACAGCCTCCTGGTGCTGCAGTGCTGGTCCTCCTGAATAGGTGCTGCATGGTCCTGAGTTTCCTCAAGCACAGCTGAGGCCCCATCTTCCTTCCCTCCTTCTTAACCATCTAAAGCTCTGATCATCAAGAAAGCCTCCAGCTGAGCCTCTTGGAAAACAGGCAACAGGCTGAGGGCAGAAAGGGATGCTGACCTTCTCTGGAAGATCTCCTGGCTGCTCATGACTTTGTGACATCAGGTACAGGTCCAGGACACTTCCCCTGTCTCCCTGACATCTCTCTTTTCTATATCCCTTACAAGGAAACCAAACTCTCTTGGGAAGATCACTTTTCCCACCCAAACACCTGTGCAGTGCCTCTGGATTTGCAAGAGAAGCAGATAAGCAGGAGAGAATTCTTTTCTAGTAAGATGTGGTCCAAGTTCTGAAGTGTTGGAAAAACCTTTGAATGACACAAAATGCAACTGCAAGATATGACTGCAGTAGAGTTCTTGAGCTTCTACTGGCTACTTCCATCCCAAAAGGCAAGTTCTGATCACTCAGAAAGGTTTTGGTACTGCCTATTAGTAAAATGCTCCTAAAGGGGCTCTGATAATGAATTCAGCATGCCCTGGATCAAGTGGGAAGCAGGACTCAGCCCAGCACAGGAGCAAAGCTGATTCTAGCCAGGTTTGAACAGGGGATTTTGTGCTTCTGGCTTAGGTGGTTTTGCTAGAAACGATTTTTACCGTGGTGACAAGGGCAGCAATAACATGAGTATGTATCAGAGAGGGGCCTATGATGAGACTGCAGAGTTTGGAAATTATGAGAAAGAGACACATTCTCTTGAGAACAAGTTTGGATTGACTCATTCAGGGGGCTAAGGCTGTGAGAAATAACCAGAAAAAGAACGTTTCTGCTGTCTGCTTACCTCCCTGCCAAAGACACCCTCATGGGACGTTGTACAAGAGGGTGAAGTGTTGCACTTTCAGCTCCAATACATCTCCTTTCCCCCCCCAGGGCGCAGCCAGACCCCGACCCGCTGCCGAGTTGCGCTCGTTTCTCCGCATGAAAGGCAGGAGGCAGCAGCCCCATCCCCACCCCCGGCCACGCATCCCTGCGGCGCGGGATGACCCCAGCAGCGGGGGCTCCCCGGGTCCTGCAGCGCAGGGACGCGGAGCATCGCCCCAGCGACCGCTGCTGCGGGGCCCCCGGGACCCCCCTCCCGGAGCCGTCGCCGCCCGCAACCCCCCCGGCAGCCGCGGGGTGCAGAGGGAGCTCGGGACGGGCAGGATTCACCTCCAGCCCCGGGAGCAGGCCCTCACCAGCCCCCCCCCCCCCCCCCCGGTTCCGACACCGCCGAAGGCACGGGTTTAATTAAATGTTGTGCTCTCAAATCACACACTTCCCCCCCCAACGCGCCGTCCCGCACAGCAACACCCGCAGCCGCTCTCCGGGACCACCCGCACCGAGCCCAGCCCCAGCCCCAGCCGCAGCCTGGATGTGCTGCTGGGGACTGCGAAGTCTCGGGGAAGAAATATCCCCCCCCCCCGCCACCTACCCTTCGGAAGTGCCGCTCCGCTCCCTTGTCACATATCCACCTGGGAAAACCTGGCTAAAGTTAGTAATGGGATTTGCCCCGCTCCTAACTGGTTCGAGGCTAAGATCTTGAAGAGGTCCCAGTTAACCCAGGAGGGTGCGATAGCTTATTTTGTACTGCAAAGTTGCTGTGAGACTGCCCAAAGAATGTTGCGCGCTTTACTTTGACAATCCCAGCAGAAAAGGGAAAGGGAGAGAGAGGAAACAAAGACTTATGATCACCATTAGTAATTTAATCCTAAATTCGTGGGCCATTCCCATCAGCCCGAACAAGCAAACATCAACACTTTCCTTTCTCATGCACATCTATCTGCGATAGATGATTAACCAGGTCCCTCGCTGCTTACACAGGGAAATACATCCTGACGAGCAGCACGGTGTCTGCTTGCAGTTTGGGAAATTAAACATCAGCGGCGGGGGGGGTAAGAATTAGGGAAGTGACAAAGCAACCCTTTTCCTGCGGTGGTGCGGCTGCTGGACACGGGGGATTCTTTAACAAAGCCCCCATTTCAGCCACTGTGTCCCACGAATGCGTTGGGGTGAAGAAGCTAATTCCAGAGGGGGAAGTAGCAGTCAGCTGCCAAACTCGAGAAGCGCTTCCCGGAGAACGAGTATACTGGAAAATACATATATAACAGTCCTATTCTTTATCAGTTACCTGAATCTGCCGCTTCAAAGAATTGGGGATTGGGATGGGCATCGTAAATGTGTAAATGTCACCTCCCGATTCAGACAGAAAACCCCCAAACCAAGCACATATATATATACACGCTATACATACATACGATGTATATATAATATATATAAGCTTCTCCAGTTTTGAGGACGAACTTTCAAATTTCAGGGACAAGACACTGCGATGACACCCTCTTTTCTTTGAACTCTTCCCGATTTTGGCCGGGAGTTTGCGAAGGGGAAGGTGGGGAGGAGGGAGACCTGGAAGAAGTTGTTCTGTGCTCGGAAGTACCCTTCAAAAAACGGATTTAAAGCATAAAAAGCTAAAAAGAGAAATAAAACCAAGCCACTGGATGATCAGCTTTGGGGTGCTGGGAGAAGGTCGCAGTTAAACACCGATGCCTCGGAGGGGTCGAAGGGGAGCTGACGGGTACCGCTTTTCCTCCGCGAACGCAGAGCGGACGGGACGGGTCGCGACGGGACAGAACGGAACGGGTCTGGAAACCTTCCCGCGGAAGCCCGGAGAAGGAAAACCTTCTCCGCGTTGACCAGCGGAGGCTTTTAGGGTGCGGGCGGCCGCGCAGAGGGGCTCCCCCAGCGCGCAGCACCGTGGCTGTGGCCGCCCTGCCCCACGGAAGGGAAACTCGCTGCTTGCTGGGATGCTCAGCCCAGGAATCCTCCTCTGCTGCTGCAGCAACACGATTTCTTCCCCAGCCCTTAAGAAATAAATAGGTAGCACGGAGGAGCATCCCCCCACCTAACATACACGTCCGAGCGAGGATAACCTGGGGTGGATGAGTTAAAAGCTCTACAATAAACAAAATTGGCCTTTAATCGGGGATTCGGGGCACTTCAGCCAGCCGCGCAGAGCCGCAAGTTTTGCTGGATGTGTTTCGTAAAGGGGAGCGAGGGATGGAAAAAGCAAAGGAACGGACTCAAAAAGGGCCCCGAAATTTTATGACGATGAGGATGGACGCGCCGAACTGATCTGTCATTCACAGTTTAAAAGACTGAGCAAAAGGATGCAGCATGTGTGGACAGGGAGATATTCAGATCGATGCTTCCTCCGCCTTTCAGTAGCTCCACCTTGTGAAGATACCTCAGTAATTATGAGAAGGAAAAGTATTCTCTAGCTAATGGCACGTTTCTCGGGGCTGCTGCTCAGCTCCCCGAGCTCGCCAGGGTCCCCTCTCCCCCGCTGCCACCGGTAACGTTTAACGTGCAGGTACAAATACCGCTCTGCCCAGCAGCTTCCAGGACCTCATAAATAACAACGGCGGAGGACCCGCCGCGGGGTCTCTGCTCTCCCCGGCCCTGGGAGGCAGCCGAGCTGCTGCTCCGATCCGCTGCCCCGAGCGGCCGGATCCCGCCCCCCCCGGGCCCCTCTCCTCCTCCCTGCGCCTCCGGGCCTCTCGTTAGCCGCGGAAAGACGGCGATTCCCCAAACCTGGAACTGATGGGAAAGCAGCAGTGCGGGGCCCGTGCGGACCCCGGAGCCCCAGCACCGCCGGGGCTGTGTCGCCCGGGGGGAACGCAGGGAATGCCGGGGACGGGGGTATGTCCAGGCGTGGGGAGCCCCGGGGCTGGCCGCTATCCACTGGGAGTGATGTTCACCCCGAAAGCATCGCGGGGAAAAACTCCAGCAAGGTACTGCCACACGCGATGAAGCCGCTGTGCTGAGAATGGGGTTCACCCAAATCCCCCTCCCGGGTCCCCTCTCCCCTCTCCAGCCCGCTGCCGGCGGGAGGGACCCCCGGCAAACTTTCTGGGGGGTGAGGATGGCACTTGGGGCGACTTTCACCTCCTCGGTTCCCTGCGCGGCCGCGGCCGGCTCCGCAGATCTGTGGAGGAGCAGAAGCACCGCGGCCGAGCTGCGGGCATCTCCCGAGGCTGCGGCTAGGGCTCGGCCCCAGGGTTGGGAGGGGGAATTTGGCAGTGTTATCCTTGCTCCAGAGAGGCAGCTCCCTCCTCATTCATTTCTGGGGCGCAGCAGATCTACAGATCTCGAACTTTTCCGTTCTTCTGGCTAAATAAATTGGGGTGGGGGATAAGGGAGATGCTGAAGCGCAGCTCCGGAGCGGCGCGGCCGGGACGGGACAGCACGGGATGGCAACAGCCCCGTTCCCGCTGCCGGTCCCGATTCCGCCTCCCTCCGCTTCTTTCCCTTTTCTCCTCGTGTTTTTATCCCTTGAAAAGTATCTGTTATTTCTGCAAACGGACACTTGGGGTCGCACTTTCTGTCTGTTTGAGCGTAAAAACAGTGCAAAAAGGAGCCCTAATCTCCCTTAATCGTTACAAAATGTTCAAAAAAAAAAAAAACAACACCAAAAAACAAAACAAAACCCCAACCCAACCAAAAAAAAAAGGAAAATCCTGTTACCGGACAAAAAAAAAAAAAAAAAAAAAACAACCCAAAACAAAACCAAAACCTAAAATCCCGGCACGGCGAGTGCTCCTTTGCATGCAGGCCCTCACTCAGGGAGCAGCAGAGGAAAGCAAACGCGGTCCCCTCAGAGCTGAAATGTAATTATATTTCCTCCCTTCTCTCCCTAACATTTGCGGCGGTTTGTGTCAATGCCTTTGCCTCACTTTAGGGACAGATTCGCTTCCTGTCACCGGAGGATTTCCCCGGTAGTACGCGGGGAGCTGCCCCTCGGCCGCCCCCAGCCCCAGCGCTGGCTCCCAGCCGGACCCGCTCACATCGGGAGCGGCCACAGAAAGTTTGAAAGGGGCGATGGGAATGCGTGGAGCGGGGCGCAGGGGGGTGAGTGTGTGACCAGCTTCGGACGTGCTGCGGGACGGCAGCGGGCGCGGAGGGACTTTGTCACGTTTAGAACAAAGGGACGGGGGGTGGGGGGGATGTCCCCAAACCCCCCCTCCGCGATCCTCTGGGGATCGCAGAGACTGAGAGGGGTGTAAGGAAGCGCAGGAGGAGCGGTGCGGTGGAGCCGAGGAGCGGGCGGGGAACGCCCGGCGGGGAGCGGCGGCCGCTCCTCCGGCGCTGCGGAGCTGTCACGGCGCGGCCCGTGCCCGCCCCCGGCCCGCCCCCGGCCCCGCCACCGCCCGCCCGGCCCGGCCCCGCCGCTGCGCTGCCATTGGCGAGGCCGCCGCCGGCCCCGGCCCCCGCCGCGCTCTCGGCGGGCACGGCCGTATAAGAAGCCAAGGGGGGCTGCGCTGCGAGCACAGCTGCACAACGAGCGCTGGCGGCGGCCGCAGCGGAGCCCCGGTCCTGCTCGTGTCCCCTCTCCTCCTTTTTTGTTTTCTCCCCTCCTTCCTCCCCTCTTCCCTCCCCTTCCCCCGCGCTGCCCGAGCCCGCCGGCGCTGCCCGGCACAGCCCAACACCCAGCGCGCTGCCCCGGCCGCCGGCCCGGGCTGGAAAGTTGCGACAGACTCCGGTGCTCTGCACCGCGGGGGGAAGGCTCCGGACTTACAAAACCCAGACGGTTCGCACCGCTCTGCTTCCTGCGCAGACCCGAAGGCAGCATCTTTGTTTTGTTTTGCTTTTGCCCTTCCTCGCTCCTTTCTCCTTGCGACCGGGCGCGTCCGTGCCAGGAGCCGCTGCAGCTTGCGGCGCGCTGCGTGCTCTCATACAAAAGGGCAGGAGACATCCAGGCGGCCCCGGCTCGTCCTTGGCTTTGTTGTCCTGACTGAAGAAGCTCCAGAAGCCGGGAGAAGGAGGCGGCGGTGGAGGGGGAGCGGAGGAAAGGAAGCGAGAGAGCAGAGCCAGGGCTGGTTTGGAATAGGGGAGCGCGGGCAGCCCCCTGCCAGGCTGCGCGCTGGGGTGAGGTCTCCAGCCCCTCCGCCGGGAGAGGTGCCCGCAAGACAGCGATGGCCGGAGAGCTCAGCATCGGAGCCGAGCTGCCCACTAGCCCCCTGGCCATGGAGTATGTCAACGACTTCGACCTGATGAAGTTCGACGTGAAGAAGGAGCCCCTGGGCAGGAACGACCGCTCGGGCAGGCACTGCACACGCCTGCAGCCTGCCGGCTCCGTCTCCTCCACTCCCATCAGCACGCCCTGCAGCTCCGTGCCCTCCTCGCCCAGCTTCAGCCCTACTGAGCAGAAGACCCACTTGGAGGACCTGTACTGGATGGCGAACAGCTACCAGCAGATGAACCCCGAGGCGCTGAACCTCACCCCGGAGGACGCTGTTGAAGCCCTCATTGGGTCCCACCAGGTGTCCCAGCAACTGCAAGGCTTCGAGAGCTTCCGGGCCCACCATCACCACCATCATCACCATCACCAGCACCACCACCAGTACCCTGCCGTCACTCATGAAGACCTGGCCGGCAGCGGGCACCCTCACCATCACCACCACCATCACCACCAGGCCTCTCCCACTCCCTCCACCTCCTCCAGCTCCTCCCAGCAGCTCCAGAACTCGCACCAGCAGCATCCCCCCTCCAGCAGCGTGGAGGACCGGTTCTCAGATGACCAGCTGGTCTCTATGTCCGTGAGGGAGCTCAACAGGCACCTCCGAGGCTTCACCAAAGATGAGGTGATCCGCCTCAAGCAGAAGAGGAGGACCTTGAAGAACAGGGGCTATGCCCAGTCCTGCAGGTATAAACGTGTCCAGCAGAAACACCACCTGGAGAACGAAAAGACACAGCTCATTCAGCAGGTAGAACAGCTCAAGCAAGAAGTGACCCGGCTCGCCAGAGAGAGAGACGCCTACAAGCTCAAGTGTGAGAAACTTGCCAGCAATGGCTTCAGAGAGGCCGGCTCCACCAGTGACAACCCATCTTCCCCTGAGTTCTTCATGTGAGTGATTAACAAAAATGATTAAAAAGCAAACACCCCCCCCCCCAATCCCCAAACCTGACCCAGTCACCTTCCCCCCGCTCCCATCTTCCTCTGACATCTCCATCCATCTGTCTGCTTGACTAGAGAGAAAGGAGAGAAAAAACAGACTTGACTTTTTTGTTTTGTTTTTTGCAGCATCCAAGTCTTCTAGAGTAGCTGTGGGAAGAGTAGGCTGGGGGTGGGGATGGGAGAGGTGAAGTGCAACTTTTGGACTTTCGTTTGTGAGTTAGGGAGAGGGACAGAGGCAGACGCCAAGGTGAAAAGGCCAAGTGAAGCAGTTTATAGCTTGCTCACTTGCCAAACGAGATGGACTTTAAGAGAATAATAATAAAGGACAATGAACAAGCCATCTATAACGTGCTGCCTGCTCGGGAAGAGAGAGGACATACCCAGCACCATCTCATGCACAATTTACCTGCTTGGAAAAAAAAAAAAAGAATGAATAAAAAGGACAATATATGCAAACTCTCCATATATTGCCTGCTTTGAGACATAAGTTGCAGGACTCAGATGGGATATTGAATCTAAGAAAGGAAAGAAAGAATGAAAGAAAAGAAAAAAAAACTCATCAGTTTTAATGCCTGCTTGATTATATAGAAAAATACGAAAATCTGCATTAAAAATATTAATCCTGCATGCTGGACATGTATGGTAATAATTTCTATTTTGTACCATTTTCTTGTTTAACTATAGCATGTTGATCATCGACCATAGATTTCTGTTATTGTTTTGTTTCATCGCTAAGAAAAGCATCCCAAGTTATCAAACTTTCTACTACTTGTGCAGTTCTGTTCGTTGGTTTTGCTCTTGGTTTTCTTTTATGGTGTTGGCTTGTAAATATCTGCTACTTCAAACCGCACAGGAGAGAAAAACACAGACACACAAAAACATTTCAGCAGGCTGGTCGTACGGTTTGTTTGGTATTAAAGAGATGCTTAAGGAAAAGAAGTTATGGGCATTTTGCATTAGAAAAAACAGAACAACTTCGTGTATCTGGTGCACTTTTGAGTTGTGTTTTTGATTTCTTTGTCTTAGTTTTCATTTTGGTTTTTGTTTGTTGGGGCAGAAGCCAAACCGCCCGAATGGCATTGACAAACCTAAACTTACCAGGGGAAAACTCCGATCGGTCACTAGAGACTCCTCCATGCCTTAGTGGCAGCGAAGCTCTTCCCTTCAGGACAATTCCCAGCCTGTAGCGGGGAGGTTTGGCCATGGAGTTTCCCTTCTGATTGTACACTCAGGAAGCGAAGGACGGACGAGATACTAGTTCCTTTAGAGCAGCAACTGCCCCTTGGGTTTCGGTAAAGGGAAACTAAACCCAACCAACCGCCTCCTCGACAGGAGCTGAGTCGCGATAGCAGCGAGGGCTCCCTGTGCCCCCTGAAGTCGGGTTCTCGCTGGCAGCAGCCCAGGGGAAGGTGGTGGGGGGGGGGGAGAACAAGTGAGCCCCACACGTGGTTTGAGGAAGACACACCGCAACTTTCAAGTGTATTCTTTTGCAATGATTTGTAACCTGCTTCTCTGCTTCCCTATGCAGCGAATGAACGTTTTAGCCCAAATTTATTTGCAGTTGTGTAGTAGCATTAGTTTGGAGTCTTATGGGTGTTTTTATTACTTTGGTTTTGTTGTTTGGTTTTTTTTTTTTCCTCCTGCAGGTCAGTAAAAGGATTTACGTTGCACTGACAAAAATACCAAAATGAAAACTTATTTTTTAGTTTCCTGTTAGGGTAGCTGGCACTGCTGGCCGGATGCATTTTAAGTTTGTATTAGTTTATAAATTAACAGTAATAACAAGATTGTAATGAACAGCATGGTGCTTGCAGTTTTAAATATTGTGGATATTAGTCATGCATCAGAAAACGAGCTTTGGTTTTTACTGATTCAACTGTGTTGAAATCAAAACATTGCAGCAGCGGGAAAAAAAATGGTTTTTATTTCATGTAAAGTTCTGAAGGGATCAATTTCAAATCCTGCTTATGATATGGAAAATATTAAAAAACCTGGTCTATTGTAGTTTTATTCAGACTGGTTTCTGTTTTTGGTTATTAAAATTGTTTCCTATTTTGCTTATTAAAATCATGGAAATGGCATTTCTTGGAGGGAGCTGCTTCTCTGACGTCTCGTATGCTGAAAAAAAGGAGAAAAAAGTAATAAAAGAAGGGGCAGGTTTGGACCCTTCCGTGTCCCCTCGCTGCTCCAGGGGCTCAGCAGCCGCCGCTCTCCAGGGGCTCACAACCGGTTTTTCCCCACCCCGGGATCTCCGCTGGACGCAGTCTCGCGCCCGCCTCTGCTTTGCCCGGGTCTCACCCGTGGCAGAGGGCAACATTCCCCCTCCACTCCCTCCTTATCTCCCCCCTGCATCCCTTATGCACTCCCCGGGTCTCCCCGCCGAGAGATGCGGAGCTGCTGAGGGGTCCCTCCCTCTGCGGGGAGCGGGAGCCTCCGGCCCTGCCGCCCCGGGCTGCGGGAGAGGGGAAGAGCAGGGTGCAGGCACGGCTTTCTCTTCTTTTCTTTTTCCCTCCTTTTTTTTTTTGCATTAGAAAAGGAGAGGACTTTGACAAGTGTGTCGTTTCTCCCTGCTCCTTTGGGCTCCAGGCTCGCCATCCACTTTCTTCTCTCCATATGCATTGTATTTTATTTTATTTTATTTTTCACTTTATTTTATTTTATTTTAATTTTCACTTTATTTTATTTTACTTTATTTACGCTATTTTATTTTAACCACACCTAAGCGGCAGTTTGTCAACTCTTTAGATGCCTGTGGAGAAGGGCTCAGACACCCCCCCCACCCCGCTCCTCTCGGGGCAGGTACCGCCGCTGCCGGGACTGCAGCCGGGGAGCGCCGGGAGCCCGGAGCCGGGCGGCAGCGTGACTGCGCGCTCCTGCTTTCCCAGCGGGAAAACTGCGCTGGGCTTGAAACCGCGCTGAAAAACCCAAATCCGAGGCACCGCACAACCGAAAATAACGGCCCTCTCCTCCCCACAGCCCCGAGCTGCCTTTGCAGGGGCTGCACAAGGCGCGTTTGGAGAGCAAACCCGCTAAGGACAGAGTGTGAAAAACAACAACAAAAAAAGGCAAATACAGTAACTTAAACCCCAAATCCCCTCTTAAATCCCAGCCGCATCCCTGCCTGGTCAGAGCCAGCTGGGCTAGGGAGCTCAGAAGGGGCCGGGCCCGTTCCAGCCCCCCGGCCACATGAGTCAGGCCGGAGAACGACCTCGTTCCCTGCTGGCCTGCGAGGGGGGACAGGAGTTTGCAGAGGAAAAGGCTCAGGGAGCCTGGCTTGCCCTGCATAGCCTCCCCCTCGCCTGTAAATGCTATGGCTGCAGAAAGCCTGAGAGGAATATTGTTTGTGGGAACTGCCACCGCATATTAATGTCCCCTCATGCATGCATTGAATAAATCACCAGGGCTAATTGAACAACAACAACAACAACAAAAAATAGGAAAAACAGGCCTTAGAAAAGCCCTTCAGATTCCCACCGCAGGACTGTGTCAGCGCCGGGGCAGACCCGCCGCCCGGTCCCATTCCTGAGGTTTAATTTATCCCATCGGAAAAGAAAAGGAAAACGGAGCCAAGCACCGAGCACCGTCACGGCTGCAGCGCGGGCATCAGCACCGGGGCCGGCACCGGGAAGGGCCAGCGCTGGAGCGGGGCCGCGGGCTGCCCTCCTGCCGGAGCTCCGCCGTGCCCAGTGGGGCGAGCAGCCACAGAGCTGGTGCTGGGCCCGGCCGGCGGCTGGGCCGGCCTCCGCCCCGGCGTCACCGGGCACCTGGCACGGGCAGCGCAGCTGCCTGGACCCCTGGACCCCAACCCCCGCGGTGACACTTCCCCCCCCCCCCGGCTTCGCTCGCCATTGCTATCCCCGCTCATCGGCCTTGATCTCCCTCTGCTCATCACTGGTTCATGGAGGGCTGTTGACACCGGAGTCGGGGCACGATGAGGGCACTTTCTTGAAGAGAAAGGGGAACGGAGCAGCCCCTGTTTTCCTGCCCGCCGTGGGCTCCCACGGAAACCAGGGTCTCTGCGGGTCAGTTCGGGGGTCCCCGCTTCCCACCCGGAGCCCTGCGAGAAGCTGCATGTCAGCTGCGGGGGATAAAGCATCTTCCCACCCTAAACCCCTCTTCTTGCCCCTCTCCGGGCAGGCAGCCTTGCGGGCGCCTCCTCTGCTGTCCTTACAGCCCCGGGAGCTGCTGCAGTGCCCGGCTTCGGCAATCGATGAGGCTCGGGGCGCCGAGCGCGACCACCTCCCGCTCCGGAAACCTTCCCAGTCATCAGCATATCGCCCTTGAGGCTCTCCGGAGCCCAGCTGCTGCAAACCGCCTCCCAAAACACTCGGTGAGGCCTGGGAGCGGTCCCCATCCTTGCCCCGGGGAGGACAGACGGGGCCGGGCATCGGCCGGGGAGGCTCCGGTGCTTACTGCCGGGCCCCCGCAGCAGCGATGGGCCGAGCCTGCACCCCGGGTACGGGGTGTGCGGAGGGGAAGAGCTCAGGGTTTGCACGGCTGAAGTAGGCTGCCGGACGACGGGTCACTGGCGATCTCGTGTAGTGCGTGAGGACGGCTCCCTTCAGCGAAACCCGTGTTATTTTGTTTGATCTCGCAGGTTTGCAAGAGCTGTTGCGAGCAGCCAGAGCAGAGCTGAATCCCCCGGGGCAGAGGAGAACGACCGGCCCCGGCTGCTCCAGCACTGGAAGAGACACTCGATCAGGAAACACAATTGGAACGCTCCCCTTCCCCCATTTACTGACAGAACTTACAGACCAACTCTGCCGACTGCTTCATAGACTCTTTTCAACATTCCCTGCCCCCCTCCCCTCCAAGAGGGTGTATAAAACCGATTGTCTTTAGTTCCAAATCAGAGAAACCAAAAAGACTTTTCGAAATAAAGATAGAGACAGCATCCCAAGACTGTCCAGAGATGCTGAGCGCGGCTGCTGGCCGGCAGCCGAGCTGCTCCGTGTTGAGGTGGGCAGGCGGGATGTGTTGTGAGGATGAGCCAGGGCTTGGAGATAACTGCTCCCAGCTGGTTTAGGGTTTAATTTTCCTTCTTTCTTTCCCTTTTTTCTCCCGTTCCTTCCCCCTTCCGGGCTGGCGCGGTGCCCGCCTGGCTCTGGCAGCCGGGCTGCACTCAGTGATTGACAGACCGGGGTCAGGGAAGCTCCCCGGGGCTCTGCGTGTCAGGTTTCGGGAGGACACACAACGCACCTCCAGCCCTCGGGATGCCCCTCCTGGCTCCGCGGCGGCGCAGCTCCCCGCGCATCCTGCCCGGCAGCTTCTCTCCTGCAGTGCCTCGCCGTGCCCCGCTCCTCTCTTCTCTCCTCTCTCCAATATCTTCTCTTCTTTGTCCGCTCTCTTCTTTCCTGTCTCCTCTCTCCACTCTTTTCCGCTTTTCTCTTTTCTCTCTCCAACTTTAAGTTTGCTCTCCCCCTACAACGATTAAACAGTAATTCCCCACCACCGAGGGGGAAAAAGTGATTTTCCTCCTTCTTTGGACAATTTTCAGTTATGCTTTTTTTATTTATTCTTTTTTTTTAAAAATTTAATTTAAATCTTTGCATTTCACTCCATTCAGGGTACAGTAAATCTGAAGTTACATGTGCATGCACACACACACACACGCTCTAAATACCCTATTGCATAATCCTGTGTAGCACATTCTGTAGTGTGTAGCAGTCTGATAGGATCCCACACCGGACTTTTGTCTTATGCAGGAAGAAGAAGAACAAGAAGATGAAGGGGGGGGGGGGGGGGGCGAGGTGGGAGGAAGCTATCGAGTGCTTCTTTTTCTTGTTTTTTAAATGGTGATGCTCAGTTGTGAATCCTGAACACAGCGCGAGGTGCTGCAAAATGTGTTCAAGGCCAGGTTGGACACAGGGGCTTGGAGCAAGCTGCTCTAGTGGAAGGGGTCCCACCCCGTGGCAGGGGTTGGAGCTGGATGGCCTTTAAGGTCCATTCCAACACAAACCAGGCTGGGATTCTATGATTCTGTGAAAATGTTTCCTTTCCCCTGCATCCCAGACAGGGAAGAGACGATTTGTATTTGTGAGCTGGTCCTGCGCATCACGGTATGTGGAAGTGTTAGAAAATGGATTGTGGTGTACTCAAACCCTGAGATACTGCGAATCCTTTTCCTTAAGCAGAACTGCTCCAATGGAGGCTTATTGTGTTTACAGCTTTGTCACAACATGGTTAGAATAAACACCGCAGTAAAGAGGGAAAAAAATCATTCCACAGAAAGCAAGACACATGTTTCCCTGTCCCACGGAGGCTGCTATTAGGTTTTGAGAGAGTTGTCCTCTACTGTGTTGTATTTCCCCTTTTAAAGTTTCCCTGTTTGTCTTAAGGCACAGATTCAAAACACTGCATTTCCACTTTATACATGTGTTCTCTTAAAAGATTTGTTTAGACAAGGAAACCAATGCTAAGTGTTCTCACTTGAAAGAAATTAAATATATAGAATGATAAGCTGCTGCTAAAATATATAAAAAACACTTAAATTAATAATAAGAACTTGTTCTGAGGCAAAATTCAATTTTACTTCCTATTATGCAATCTTTGCATGTAAAGTTGCTTTAATGCAAAATAGCAGCTCATCAAAAATTCTGTTTTATTGGTATCAAAAATTTATGATATCCTGAGGCATGAGGGGCAGAGAGCAAGGTAGGAAAGCTGTGTCCTTTTACCAAGTTTAGTGCTTTCTTTAAAGAAACATGTCAAACTTATTCCTTCTCCCTTCTTTCCCGTGTTTGGAGTCAGTGGGCAAAGGGAAAGCTCTTCCACTGACAATGTCACCGTGCCTCTCTAGCACACCAATCTGTTAACCGTACCCTCCCTGCAGACTCCTGCTTGCACTGCAGTACTGGGAGACACCAGGGCACGTCCACACAAATCTAGAAATGGGGCGATTTCATTCAGCATTGCAATAACGTTGATGAATTGCAATGACACGTGCATTGTTTGTGCCTGTATTTGACTATCAATGCCTGCAACCTCCCGGTGATAAATGTAGAGATTTGATTCTGCTCTAGTTTGGGCTTCCCACTAATGAGTCTTCATTTGTTTCCAGAGAGGTGCTCTTGGCTTTCTAAAGGATATTAAACACTTAGTGACAAGGACATTGTGTCCAGTATGATTATTTTACTCTGAAATAAGCATGGCAAGAAACCAGCGCCAAGCACCTGAAATCTGCATTGATAAACTGTTCTTACTGCTTCTTCCGTAGAACTTCACACAATTTATTAAAGGCCACTGACCTTTTATAGCTGGGGAAACTGAGGCAAGGCTGGTGGCAGGGCTTGGTCAGATACGTCCCTTGAGCCGTGGTGCCCCAGCTCCCCTTGCCACAGCTGCAACCATGCCAGGGTCTTTAATCTGGGGGGGTTTATGGATCCTGTCTTATTGGCTACTGAATGGAGCAGAAATCTTCCTGCTGGTTCAGGGGGCCCATTCAGAAAAGAAATTACAGAGGGCAATAAAGCTGCACCTTGGACTTCTAACTTCCTTGCTCCTATGCTATGGTGCACTTATTACTTAAGGCCTCTAAACACATGAGAAAGGGAATATATGGTTATAAACAGGTCTTTGAGCTATCACAGCTCTCTGGGTCTGCATTTTCCCCTAATTAAGGCAACCAACAACTACAGACAAAAGGGGTTTGAGTCTGAAATCTCTGCTCATGTGATTCTAAAGGAGAGCTTTTACATTTATCCACAGTCTGGCCTCCAAGTTGCTTACTGCCCAGCAGCATCCAGCCCCACATGCCCTGCTAGTGATATTGCAATGCTATTGTCAGCTCTAGGATGGAGTCAGCCCATGTAGTTGCTGCGGCTGATGAATGCAGAATGCATTCAGGACACCGGGAAAAGAGGTCTGCTAAACTCTTTCTGATGCAGTCCATCCTTATTTTTATGCTAGCCTTGACCCATGGATCAAGCATTTTATTCTGGGTATTGTAGTGGCAACGCTACACTGGTCTGCGAGCGCACACACTAATCTCAGGGATTGGAAAAGCACAAATTCATAAGGTCCAGCAGTGGTTTTGCAGAGTGACAGGTTAACCCACTCCACAGATGAATAAAAGGGGTAGCAAGGATGTTAGTAGAAAATGGGTTTGAAAGCATATTTCCAGGTCCTCACATACCTCTAGTTAGGCACCCAAAAGAGCAGGGTGTTAAGCAAACACCTCTGAGCCTGTGGGGCTGCGTAATGAGTGACTCACACAGAAGTCTGACAGTCAGGAATTGTGACAATAAAAACAATCACAAAAAAAAAAAGCATATGGCTTTCTGGTTGCAGCATTACCAGAGCTCTCTTATGCAGTGATTTCTGTCCTCCTGCGTGACTTATATCGTGAAGTGATGAAAAAGAAAAGGACCCTTTGCTGCTAATATTAAACAGCAGGTAAGTTTAAATTCAGAATAAACAGATTTTATAGTCATGTTACTCAGCTCCATAACTAATAAAATAGCTTGGATAAAATTTAAAGCATAGCAGAGGTATCAGCTGATCTCTCCTCCAGTATCTAAACCCAATGTTTCTATTAAATAAGTCTCATATCTTTTAAAAGAAGCCCTTTGCCATAATCTGTTTTCAATTGAAGACCACAGTAAATATATCAAGATTACCGGATCACATTGTTTACAGATGAAACAGTTTAAAGGTGAGGTTATTTTTGGTTTAAATCTTCTGTTTTAAAATGAAAGGCATTTCTGGAGTAGCTGCCGAAAAAGAAGAACACCAGAAAAAAGAAGATAAAACGTGGCACTGTGAGGGTTAAGCAAGGTCCTAGGATCCAAGTAAATATTTATACGAGTGCTCAAAGAGGGGGGAAAAAAATCTCAATATAACCAAAATATAAATCACTGTGCTTTATGTTAGCTGTCAAATTATTCTAGCCCCTGCATTCCAGTACTTGCTCTACTGGTAATGTCACATACAATATATGGGCTTATGCCCTGGTGCAGGTTTGGCTGGTAATTAAAGTCAGTTGCATGGAGGTTTACACAGACTCCCTCCGATCCACTAAAAGACAAACAACCTGTTAACTGTGATAGCTCCAAGTGTGCAAAACTACATGGGAACAGGGATTCTCCACGCAGGGAAGAGCAGCCTGACTCTGGTGTGCTGCTCCATGCCTTGTCTCCAGCATGGATTAACTCTTCGTTGCCTCTGTAGCAGCAGACCCAGCAGCCAGGCGTTTGCCAGAGGGGAAAACACAACACTAAAAGCAAGGCCTGCGGGCAGGTAGCCTCGGGTCAGGCTTGCCTGCATTCTTGACCTGGGGGGGACTATTCCTGCTAGAAGTCATCTGGGTGATTCAGTCTGATTTCAGCCTTGTCCTGCCTCTCTGTATATTGGAGACTCCAGTCATGACAGTGAATTATTCCCAACAGCGTCACAATGCAGCCTGTTCTCCAACCTGAGACGGTCCTGGAGACCCTCAGCTCCTTCCCTGGGAGGCGGCCAGTAAATGATACCCAGAGCTTAAGTCTCATGGCCTTTGATGGAACGCTGTCAATAAAAGACAACCAGAATGAAACTGCAGCTCGGCCCCTGCCAGCTTTCACCCTCTCATTTGGCTTCCTTGTATGAACAGGTCAGAAGGAAGGTTTTCAGGTGTGCTCCTCATTCTGCTCTCCCTGCCAGAGGTGATCCCGTCCCGGGGTGTGTGTGTGTGTGTGTGTGTGGATCTTTGCACTGGGAAGCACCTGCGCATCGCCTGCTCCACATAGGAAATGTGTGCAGGGCTGCAGGTTCCGCTCTGGGAACCAGAGTGCTGTGAAGCCACACCTGCGTGGATGCAACCCTGGTGTCAGGGAGCCGTGCCAGCACCGACACCACCGCCGTGCGACACCCTCTTATTTAACCACAGAATTAGCATGGCACCAAGATGACGGGTTATTGCCCTCCGGCTCTCCCCACGTGTGAGTCATCCCTACCTCCAGCCTCTAACGACACACGCTGGGGGCAGAGAATGAATCCTTCCCCATGTGGGCTGCATTTCACTGCCTTTCAATGGAAGACTCCAGGACAAAGTCAAGCTGTATGGGGGACACCCATCTGCAAGGGTAACCCCACCACCACAGGGGCTAGTGAACAACCGCCATTTAGCTGCCATCCATTCACCTAGATGTGAGAATACACATTCATATTCATTTAACCAGTCTCCTATGATAATCTCTGTCTACCTTTTTTCTTATCTTCTAGTCATTTACAAAATCAAAGAGCAAGGGCCTTCCTGTATTAGCCCAGATTCCTGTTACTAATCTTGGCAAACATGGGGTTGAATCATAGCAGTAAGGAAAGAAACCTTCCAAAACCCTAAACCAAGCACAGATCAACTCTTGGAATTGCTTAGGTCCCTTATCTGCCCTAATCAAATGGTTATTTGCCTGTCTGATCAGAGTTTAGATAAAGTTCTCATCAATTTGCAGTAATTAAACGTGAAAGGGGAAGAAGCAGAGGGTTTCCCAGCAACATGCTGCAGGAGGGGAGTTTTGGAGGAAGGCAGAACCCCTTGTTGAACATCAGCCAGCCTGCACGGAAGGTAGCGGTGATTTCCCTGCTCTTACGGAGTTCCTCCCTCCTCTTCACTCACTGCAAAGATGTTCTCCTTCTGCTGCTAAAATCAACCAGAGGAGAGAGAAAATCCCTGGAGAGCAGGAGAATATTTTCCAAAACAAGCTATTGCCTCTGATTACAGCAAGTGACCGATACGAAAAAGAAAATAAAGTCCCAAGGGAAGGCACCGTCACCTCCCCCATCAGGACTTTGCTCCCATGTCAGAATTATGCAAGCTAGAGCACAGAGCAAGGCTTGCTCTATTCGAGATAGTTGTCAAGAGCAAAGTATAAACATTTCCAGCAAATGCACTTAATAGAAGTTTGTTTGCCCAGTCCTGCAGCCTCCTTTCTTGGTTATGGTGAGGAAAAGGCCTTTTTCATGGGGGGGGGGGGGAATGACGGGACACCCCCTCTCCCGATTAAAGGAAATCCTAAACCTGTGAATGTAAAGCCTTTTCTAGATGCCTGCATCAACTGTAGCAGCAAAGTAGCCAAAGTCTATCCAAAGGGGATGCAGAAGGCGTGGAGCAGAGCCCCTGTGGTACATAAAACATGGTCACATTCCTGGGAGGAAAGGCTTTGGGAATATGCCCGTTGGACTTTGCTGGAACTAGAGTTTCACTCCAGCCTTCAAGGGGTTAGGTGCCTTCTGCCAGGAGATAGCTGAACCCAGGGAAGAGAGACACTGTGGCAGCAATTAGGCTATAATCTGCCTTTGCTTGAATCACTTTGCTCCACCCTGAACATGCAGTACAGCAGGGCTGGAAGCTCCTCCAGCCAAGAACTTGGGACTCCAGGGAAGGGGTGTGTTTGTTCCTCTTCTGAACAAACTACTTCATTCCAAAAGTTGTCTTGAGCTACTGTCGCCAGCTCAATATGCCTTTAGCAGGAAACAGGAGCTTTCTGTGAATGAAAAGGGCCTGAAGAGGATGCTTCTGTTTTAATTAACTGATGTACCCTATAGAGTCATGCTTTTTCCTTGAAATCTCAGTTGGTTTCTGTCATTGCTGTCCTCAGTGACACAGCCTGATTCCCCCTCCCTGCACTACACTTGCCTTTTCCCAGGGCGCTCCCAGTGAGCCCTCCCATAGCCGGAGTGCGGGAGGAGCTGCTTCCCACTGGGAACCTGCTGATGACTCCAGGATGACTGCAGAAAACCCTCCCTGACTCCATCCCTCCATGCTCCCACATGACAAGTGTTGGCTGGAGAGGAGCTCTGGAGGGCTCTCATCCACCCTCCCGCTCCAAGCAGGGCTGTTGCCAGCACGAGATCGGTTCAGCCATGGCTGTGCCTCAGCAAGTCTTGAACCCCCCCAGGTGGAGATCCCACCACCTCTCTCGGTGTCTGTTCCACTCACATTCTGCTGATTCTATTTCTAGGAACTTACCCGTCTGCAAAGAACTCTGTTCTCCCACAGGACAATAGCTTCAAGATGTTTTGCAATGCATCCCACCTCAAGTCCTTTAAGGACCTGAAGACCCAGAAACACACAGGAAGTTGAACACCTATGATAGGAAGCAGGAGCATTAAGTTTCTGTTTAGGTCCTCAAAATCCCTGTCAGAGCCAGACTGTTCCTCAAGCTCACAGGCTGGAGACACCTGTAAAGTTCTCCAGACCCCTGGAGTCCTGCTGCTTGGATGGCCAGGAGCAGCTTGCCGCCTGTCGCAAGCTTAGGTCTAATTCACATACATGAAAATAAGATATTATTCTACCTCTCCCAGCTTAAGGCTCAATTTGCCAAGGTGTTCTTAGAGCACTGCCATCAGATCTACCTGACTCTGCAGCAGGATTTATGTACTGAGTGCATATCTATTATCCTACCCATGCCCATATATTCATGTTTGCAGTCTATTCCCCCTGGCCCAGGTTGCTCTGCACATAGCAGAACAGCTTTAATAGAGCACAGCAGGAAAGTAATGGTGCCAGGCACCCCTGGGATGGGTGCTTATACCCCTGGGTGCGGTAGCAAACCCAGTCCATGTCTCTTGCCCCATAGAAAGGCAGCCAGGGCCAGGGCTTCCATTTGAAAGGAGAGCTTGGGATGCCCACCTTCAGGAGAAAATTCTATGTGTGACGGGGAAGCAGACGCCAATATAAGCCTGAATAGGGTGGATAATTGCCATTGGAGCATGATCTGAATCTTGCTTTGTTTCATGGATCCCATGGTTGTATAGCTTGTGACAGGGCTCAGAAAAAATCATAGGGATTACAGTGGAAAAGTCAGTGTCCTGCTGTTTCACCACCAGTTAGAAGCTCCAGTGGTGGCTTGGTTGCCATCTAGCCTACACAAAGAAAACAAATCTCACAGGGGAAGGACTCAGTATCTACAAATCAGAGGAAGATGGAATTCCAGGCTCAAACAGAGGACATTTGGATGGGAATGATAGAGCTAAAATAAGCAGTGATTTGAACAGCTCATGGGGGGGTTGCAAAGGTACATTCAATTGCCTGGAAATGGTAAGGAAAAGATTGGATATGTTTCCAAGAGTTGTTTTAACCAAATGAGGAATTAATCCAGATGTGTCCTATGGTCTATTATACATATGAAATCAGATTAAATGGTCACAGTGGTTTCTTCTGGTCTTACAATCAATGAAAAAAAGAAAGTAATTGTGGTGGTAGAGAAACAGTGAATAAATATAGTGCTGAATGAGCAGGGAAGGTACAGCCATATGAAAATATTATGAATTCTAGAAGTTATATAATAGATTGCATTCACTTCAGCAAGAACCACCATTGTTTTTTTCCACATTTAATTTAAAGAGGCAATATCCTTTTAAGCTTTCATTCTGCAGCAGGGTAGATTAAATTTAAAATAGAAAAGTGCTGCAGAATAGATCTAGGGATGTTCAGGGCTGGAGGACAACTTAATGAAGCAGAAACTGAAATACCATACGTCTCCAATAGCTTTAATTTATATAAATATTATCTTTGTGTCTTTCATAACATGATGCAGAGGAGCTCAGAGTACAGTGCAATTCCTTTGCTTTTCAAGACAATTTTATCCATTTTAGTACCTGGGTTTGAAACCAGCCCAATTCAAACCAAAAGAGCTATAAAGATTTTTTTTTTTTGCTCTAATTGCTGAAACAGGCACACATAAAATCAGTTTAATGGCTGGAAAAGGCTGTATGATGTATAAATAGGGATAAGTACCAGACCACCTAGAGCCCAGTCCTGCCACAGTATTCAGACTGTTCAGTGCTGTCACATGTAGACAGCGCAGGATTGGTGGCAATGTTGGTCATGCTGAGATGGAAACTGGGAACCCTCCTAACACAGGTGCTTCCAGACCCAGTACATCATGCTTTAAACAGCTTGGTTTTGTAGGGCTGTACCTTCAACGAATCATAGAATAGAATCACACAATCCCAGCCTGGTTTGTGTTAAAGGGATCTCAAGGCTTATCCCGTTCCAGCCCCTGCCATGGGCAGGGACCCCTTCCACCAGAGCAGCTTGCTCCAAGCCCCTGTGTCCAACCTGCCCTTGAACACTGCCAGGGATGGGGCAGCCACAGCTTCTCTGGGCACCCTGTGCCAGCGCCTCAGCACCCTCACGGGGAAGAGCTTCTGCCTAAGAGCTCATCTCAGTCTCCCCTGTTTCAGTTTGAACCCATCACCCTTGTCCTGTCGCTCCATTCCCTGATGAAGAGTCTCTCTCCAGGTTTCCTGTACCCCCTTCAAACACTGGAAGCTGCTCTGAGGTCTCCATGCAGCTTCTCTTCTCCTGAACAGCCCCAATGTTCTCAGCCTGTCTTCATGCAGGATATTTGCATGAAGCCGAAATCAGCAGCATCAGTAAGAGGGAGCTGTGGTTGAGCATGCACTTCAGATGGGATTTATTCTCTGCTAGTGAAGGATTACATGCTGGAATAACATCAATTAGGCCAACAACCCCATCACTGGGGCAGTCCCAGGCAGTCCCTCTGGTGAGGCTTTTCCTGATATGTCTGGACATCTGTGTATCACTTCATATGCTCTGTGGGATCCCAGACCCATCTCTGCTCCTAACTCACTGCATCAGTGTGGATAAAGCAGCCTCCCTGTGAATTCATTTTCATTTCTCTGTGGTGAAATAATATCTTTTACTAATCTCTGAAAAAGACTTTGAAACTTAAATAACAGTATCTGATGTCTAGCACCTTATTCATTCAGATATTTGAATCTGCTCAAGACATGTAAAACTGGGCTTTTTTCTTTTCACTCTGTGTTAGAAGTGGGGAGAAAGAGAGAGAAAGAAAAAACATGTTGCTGGAAGACATCCATTCTGAAGAAAAGTAGAGTTCATTAGTGAAGAGGGTTCATCTTTTCTTTATTCTTCATAATAAGCATTTTCATGATTGGTTACAAGTCTGGCATTGCTTCTTCCTTCATATGCTGCCAACACTTTTCTGTGATCTTAATTTTCCCCCTCTATGAAAACCTCAGGAAAAAAAAGGCACCATATATTAGCCTGCAAGTATTTGATTGACACACAGATTAATGTTACACAATTAAGGAGTGTTACCAGGTGAGTGCTTCAAAAATCACAATATTTCACAAGCAGGCAGGTTTCCTGACACCACCGTAAGTAGAAATACTTTAAAAAAATTATTGAGAATCACCATCTATCATCATGAGAAACCTTGTGTTGTGCAGAAGTAATTGACAGGTTCATATCTGTGAAACGTTTCCAATCCAATCAAATACAGCATGGTATTTCCAATAACAACACCGATACGCAAGGATTTACAGTGGTTACCAATTTATTATGGAAAAATTATGGAGTTCTCATTTGTGAGCAACTTGAGTGTATTTCAACTCCACGATCAGTGTCCTTCAGACCATCACTAATCCAGTCATTTCTTTCATGAATAAACGAGCCATGAATATGCATATTAGATGTAGCACAGCATGGGCTGCTCTGCCATCTTACATCCAGAAGGTCATGGACATAAATCTTCTTAGGTGCTAACTATTCCCTCTATCTCAGGTAGGTATCGAGCAGCTCCCCAGTTTCCTGCATTGTTAAAGAGGGGTGCAGTTGGGTAGAAACACTCACTTATTCACTCCCTCAATAGCTCACATGGATGAAAAAGAAGTTAGAATTAAAAGAATGGAGCTTGAAATGGACCCGCCAGGCACTTCCACGCAGTTCATCAGTCACTTAATGTGAACCTAATGGCTCTGCCTCTTCCAGGAGCTGTGGCCAGCATTGGGGCTTCAGCTGCACTGTCCTTGCTGATCCATTTAAGCTGGGTTGGAAATGGATCCTCTCCTCCACAGCTCATGCAAGAAATACTTTTGGGGATCTTAAACCCCCAATTTCCTGCGATGGCATAACACACATGGTTCAATCTCTGGCTCACAAAGTATGTAAAAGAGGTAGAGGACCTGCACAGAGGAGCAGCCAGGATATTCAGAGTGATGGGAGACTTCAGATAGGGTAACTCCCCTGCCTGGAGTTCCATCCAGCTCCTTTCCCCTGCCTTCTCTTCCCACTGCCATGTTTCCTACTCTCCGTTCCCCCCTGAGAAGTCTGCAGGAAGGATAAAGAGTATGGGCTTCTCCTCTACTCAGGGGAATAAAAAAACCCAACAGTGAATTGGAAGATGCAGCATCTCTTGTTCACTCATTTCCCTTGCACACTTGGAGTTATTTGGGCTAATTCTGATCTTGTTAACCTGGGGTTTAAGTCACAGAGAATCTCTGACGTTGATGGAAAAAACCTTCTGCTAATGTTAATAATAAAACCAAACAAAAAGTAATATATGTTCCTGATTCAGACCTGTTCTCTCAGCTTCAGGACCACCAAAAGAAGCAGGTAAAATCTTTTCCTTTTATATGCAAGTGTTTTCAAACAAGAAGCATCTTTGAACTGTTTAGTTTTCTTCTAAGACAAACATTTGTTTTAAGACATTTCCAGCATTTAAGACATTTCTAGTGTCAATGATTTCCTTTCCCCACCCTGTTCCCAAAATTAATGAGGGAGAGATGGAACATAATATCCTAGAGTAACAATTAACCTTCAGCCACTTGCTTGTCACACAGCATATGCAGATGCAGAAGGAAGAAAAGCTCAATTGAATGCACACTGAAGTACTGTCCTTTCAAATTCTTTACAGAGGACACAGGTTTATAAAAAAGCCCATTAATAAACTGGACCCAATTCTGCAATAGGTTCCTGTGGGGCACAGAGGTAAATGTGGTCATCCTTCTCCAAGACTCACTGTGAGACAAAAGGTTATAACAGGAAGTTTCCTAACTAACTCCTGGGTTATTGAAAAAATAGATGTAACTATACGTATACCTATATGTATAACTGTGTAACTCTATACATAATTATATATTTAAGTATATATAGCTATATGCATAGTGATACATATAGTGGTAATGAACATCACTACCACTCCCTTTGCAGCTACCAGACGTTTCTCACTAGGTAAGTTCAATGAACTTCAAGAGCTCCCACTTTGACCAAGAGAACGTTGCTCACTTTCCCCAGCAGTCATCTAGGAAGGGTTATTGACAGGTGTTTGACATTCAGTTTCTGCACAGTTCAGCCAAGAGAGCTGGGTCTGAAACAGGGATTCCCTGCCTCCTGCTCCACAACATATTGCTCTGTTCTCCAGCAGTGACAAGAGTTTCTCACTGTCCAAACTGTAGCAGTTCTCGTCAGAAAGATGTTTTTCTTTTCAGAGACATGCTTTTATTTTTTTTGGTTTTCTTAGTGTTATGTATAGTTGCTCCAAAAAATGAGCTGTTATAGTAGGTATAACCCACTGTATATTTTATATATATATATATATATACATAACCCAATATGCATTATTTAGATGGCATATTAGGACTGGATTATAATTTCCATGGAAAGAAGCCCAACACCCATGAAGAGTTATTCAAGCAGATTAAATCTATCCACTGGTGTTAAATCCAGGCAGTGGGCTGGTTTCACCACCACATGAAATGAATCTGGGCCGGTCAGGCTGGCTTTTTATCCCTCTTTTCTTTACCCAACCTGGCTTAGACAGCTTCTCTCAAATATTTTCTTTCACATGTTGCTGGCAAAAGCATCAAACCCTAGCTGGGCTTAGATTACAGCTGACAAATCACAGTAATTCATGATCAGAGCTGCTGTAGTTATTCAGAGCAACTTGTGCAGCCACGGGGGCTGAGAGTGACTGACAGCACTGCAAAAATTACCTGCTAGAGTTTCTTACAGCTGCCAAGTAATTTGGGTTAACAGTTCTTTTCCTGAGAGAAGCACCTAGTGAAGAGGGTTGGCCCCGTGGTACCTTGCCTCTAGATGGATCACAGCAGTCAGAGGAGCAGGATGACTGTGATTAAATTGTCCTCAGAGGTGTATGATGTTGAAAATGCTGTTATTGTCAATGAAACAAAACCATAACAAAGCCAATTAAACAGCTATCCAAGCATTCCTGGTTAATAGAGGGAGTTATCCCTGGAAATGATAACAAATAAGACAATATCCCCACTTTCCATCCTTACAATCACCTGCCGTATTGTACCAACGGAGATGTATGCTTGCAGGTCCCTGTGCAGGGAGAGCTCTTGCTCCTTTCTAGCATGTGCAGACCTTGCTACCACAGTCCTTTCATGGCTTACAAAGTTACACTATTTTAATAGTGGTTTAAATTCCTTGACACACCAGTGCTGAAGAAACCTGAATAAACTGCATAGAATGAGAAGTGAAACTCTCATCACCATTTCGAGTTCTAAAACACCAGCTCTGTCAGGAGAAGTTTCAGGACCCCTTTTTCCAAGTGTAGCCAGGTTTCAAAACCAGTCACAGTCTGGATTCCTTGTTTGAGTTTACCTTGCTTTAGAAAATGGAAGTTCCTGTATTTGTCTGGTGTGGTATAGAAAGTAGTTTAAAGTTGATGTATTTTGATCCTTCACATTTTAAACCTTCAGTTTTCAACTGGCAGCTTCTGGCTTCTCCAGCAAGTGCTTCCAATACCTTTACAGACTGGTGTATTGTCTATTAGACTGCATCTTGAAAAGCTACCTCTTTTCGGGGGAACGGAGCTGGTACTTTCATTCTAGGAAGCTTTCTGCATGACACAAAGATCTTTTGTGGGCACTTTGCTCTTTTCCTTTCTAGGATTCCTTATTCTAAAATAGAAGTAACTTTAGAGAAAAAGAAGTACAAGACTGCTCTTTGTGTATTCAGCTAGTGAACTGTCATGATTTTATGAGGAGTCTCATGATACTTGGTATTTTTCTTAAAACCCTAGACCTTGGAGTTATATTATATGTATATACCAGAGTTTCAGCATTAATTAAGAGAAGGTTTCCAGCCTGCCTGGATGTGGCAAACCCCTGGAAATAGTGAACTCTGAGAACAGAAGAGTAGAGCCCTTAAGCTGCTTTTCCAAAAGCTCCTGTTTCAGGAGCAAAAATCCTCCTTTCTGGAGGGACAGGGAAGTGTGGAGGCCAGGGGAAGAGGAGTCCTGTGCCCAGCATTGAGCTGTGACACCTCTGCCACTGAAACACACCCTTCAAAACTCAGCGCTCTGTTTTTACTGTATTAGGCTAATTGGAGTCAGAGGCCATTCAAACCTGCAATAGGAAATGAGATTTGGGGAAAACCCACACCCAGATCACTGGATTAAAAGGAGCTTCCTTGAATCCCAGCCCAGCTCCTGCAGACAGCCTGCAGAAGTTTCAGGTGTGCTAATTCTATTCTAAAAATTCAATTTATAAAGCGAGATCAAGCAGAATCAAAACACTGCCCCTTGCTCAGCGATGATTTAAGACAGGGGTTGAAGAGGTCCTTACAGTCTGCAGGTCAGCTTTCAGAATTATACTGACTGAGGCTTTACTAACTGAAGGACTAGAAGCATCTTTCAAACTGCTCCAGGCCACCAAGGAGCTCTCTTTAAGAACAGATGCTGCCAGTCTCTCCTCAATAGTTGGACTTTTGAGGACAAGGATTTTTTGGTCAATACAGAAGACTCTTCCCTCAGAGCTCCCACAGGGAAGCAGCGTGTAGCCAGTCCAGATCACAGAACAGTCCTTTGCTCAGCTCAGTATTTTTTTCCTGTGTCATTATAGATGTTTGATAACAAAGCAAACCTGCATAAGCAAGTCAGCCCATGGCAAAAAGAGCAATCCACTTAAGTTGGGTGGTTTCTGTGGTGCAATCCAGTGTAACACTGCTTCCCCTCTGGCACTCCTTGCTAGAATCTAAGACACGTTATAAGTGAAACAAGTTTGTGAGGCTCAGACAAGAGACCACTTTGTAAAGTAACTTGTGCCTGCATGACTTGAAAGAGCAAGAAGAAAGCGCACTTAGGACACGTTATTACAAGATCTGGCAGCAGGTAAAGGCCTCCTTTCCTGTCTTAGCTGGTTCATTACTAATATGACTGCAGCACCTTAGATGTCAGCTGTGCACAAAGACTCCACTAGGCCTGGCACCTAGAGATGTTCCTGGTCCTAAAAAGCCCATGTGTGTGCATGGGCTCTTCTGAGCTGTGCAGATAAAGCACTTGGCTTTTCAAATGCATCCACTCATTGCTCGTCAGAGACCCCAACGTATGTTCCTTTCAAGGTAGGGAGGTACATGTGTGAACAGTCATGCTGTCAATCAGGGTCTAGAAGGCATCTGAATGCAGGTGCACCTGAGTACAGGACAGATAGAGCACAGCCTCTGAAACCTTGCAAGGTTCAAGTCTTTCCCCCGTACATACTTGTTATGCACTGATCCTAGAAGGAAAATCCTCATCTAACTTTTCTGCAGGCAGCTCAGGATTTTGCAAGTGAGTCCAGGATAGGTTTGTACCAGACACGAGGCATCTGCTAGAACAGCTTCACAGTCCTTTGCAGCTCTCAGTCTGGTCTGGCAGAGCCCTCACTGAGCTCTGATCATCGGTTAAACCATATGGAGCTGCTCTGCATGTACACAAACCAGCTGCCTCACACACCACGCAGTGTAAGAGCTAGACCTGTCCTCAGCAGTGAAGGCACTAACTCTTCATCCTTTGCAAGTGTCTGCTGCTACAGAAGGACTCATGAAGGAGCTTGACCTACTTTGGAACAGGGATGTCAGAGTTTGCTTCCTTCCTCCTCACTTTTACTAGCAGCTGTTTATGTAGGGCCTCTAACACCACTCATTAGAGGGGTGGCAGCAACTCAGCTAGAATATACTTCACTGAGATCAAAGCATCATGCAAAAATCCCATATTCAGTGTATTTATTAGAGATCAAATAATATCTATAAAGCATATGATTTTTTTTTTAACTCTACTGATCCTACATTGAACTGCTGCTTATCTCCTGTATTATGGAGATCTGCCTTGCAACTGCAGGGAGCTGAGGAAGAAAGAACAGACATATTTCACAGTTCTTCCCTTTCCTGATTTTTCCTCCCATACTGCTCTCAGCCCCTGCAAGCAGAAAACAAAAGGAGCCCAAAGACTTTGTGTACCCTGTTTCAGTCAGCTCATGGCAATCAGCTAACTCTTGTTTATAAAAGCCATTCACATGAAATATAATAATCACCTACACTGAGAAAGAAGTTTTGGCACTATCTTTACAAAAACAGAGTTTGCTGAAACCCACCTGGTTTTCCCAAGCATCCCACTTTGAGAAGAGACATATGAGCTGTTTATATCCTTAAAGCGGCTTGCCGTTTAATCCAGTCTTGTTTCATGGGCATCAACTCTTTTCCTTCCCTCGTAAGGCTGATCAAGATGAGAGACTTTCTTTTCTTCCCCTTTCCTGGAATATTGGTTGCAGTGTCTGCAGACAGTGATTTGGGGTACCCACCAGGAAGAAGGAATAGTCATACAGTCAAAATACTGCTTTGTACACAGTACTTGGCCTTTGGCTTTTCCAGAGGCTTCCTGTATAACCTTTGACAAAAATCACTCAAAAAAAAATTGTTTTTGACTCTCTTTAGGTAAGAAAAATGATGAGGAAATTGTTTTGGGGATCTGTCATATCTCAGTTTCCCACATGTAAAATGAAAGCAACAACGCTATTCCCTCCCTGTTGGCTTCTCTGAGATGCCAGGTATGGGGTGGAGTGCCTCTGAGGACAGGCTGCACTCTGCAATGAAGACTGAGCTGCTGGATCCGTGTTATTGCATGATGGGGCCATGCCAACCTTGGAAGGCACCAAATAGGCGATGTCTAGGGTAGGACCAGTCTGGTGGCACTGGACCTCTTCCAGGCACAGGGCTGAGATGGGGCTCAGGTTTGCTGTGGGGCTGGTGAGCAAGCGAGCTTGGAGAGGAGGCCAGTGCCCATGCAAGCAGCAGTGTTAGCGGTGCTGCTGTGATGCCTCACACCATAAGGGCTCCACATGTCCTCATGCAGGGAAAAGAACAACTCAAAAGGTTTGAGATGTGTTTGTGCATTTAATTTTTTGATGATGCCATTTGGGCTGGAATCAATTGACAGTATTCTTTGATGGGTGGGATGCAGGAGGTGAAGCCTTGTGAAAAAGCTTTATTAAAATACTTCAGGTGACTCATTTTAGTATATCAATGTACTGAGATGTTTGGCATAGACTCTGTAGCAATTCTCCCCAGAGACTTCAGAAATTTGATCATTTTTTTTCCTAAAGCGCTGTATGCTTTAATTAATAGCTTTTATATTTCACTAGCCAAAGGCAAGCTTCTTTAACCAGAAAAATGTATATATTGACACACCTTGAAGGCAGCAAACTTTTCTGCATATTAATATTGAACAGAAGCTCGTTAATTAGGCAGTCACACACACAAATCTTCTGATAGAATAAGTGCATTGAAAGTTTTAGATCACTTGGGACAAGTTCTGCCTGGAGCAAAGCTGCAGAGTTAATGCTCTGTATTAACTCCAGCAATCAACCCCCAAAATGGCTTCATCCCTCAAGGCCAGTCGTTCCATTTGATCAGGATGCAGAGCAAATTAGTATTCCCTTTGCCCTGGCTATGATGCTTCCTCTTCTTTTCATGAATGATTTATTGGTCTCCCCTGCCCAGGATGTGCTTATTTTAACATCTACCTTTCCAGAGAAGTTTGCCCCAAAAAGCGCCCTGTGGTTTTAGGAACCAGCACTAGATGCTACTCTGTGTCTTGCACTGAAATGCAGCATTTGCTGCATGGTGGCAGTTCTCTCTAGTGACTGCTTTCCCATTCATCTTCCTTCATAGTCTTCCTTCTTTATTTGGATAAAACTCCCTTTTACAGAAGTGCTCACAGACTGCAGTGAAAGCCCTGCCTTTGCAAGGAGATGATAGTCTAGCCCTGCAGAGGTGACTCACAGTACCTGGTCCTCTTGGAGGATCTCTTGCACACTGACAATGCTGGCTGGGGCGTACCAGGGCTCCCTCACAGCCTGAGTCTCTGCTGTGGAAGCTAGAAAAGAAACTCTATTGCTAGAGTTAATATCCACGGTGAACAGTGCTCCTCAGGGCGCAGTGTCGGGACCGGCGCTGTTTAACATCTTTGTCAGCAACATGGACAGTGGGATTGAACACCCTCAGTGGGTTTGCTGATGATACTGAGCTGTGTGCTGTGGTTGACACTCTGGGGAGAAGGGATGGGATCCAGAGAGACCTGGGCAGGCTGGAGAGGTGAAACCGTGTGAACTTCATGGAGCTCAACAAGGCCAAGTGCAAGGTCCTGCCCCTGCACAAGCACAAACACAGGCTGGGGGAGATGGTATGGAGCAGCCTGAGGACAAGGACTTGGGGTGTTGGGTGAGGAGAAGCTCCCCATGACTCAGCTTCAGTGTGTGCTTGAGCCCAGAACCCCCCCGTGTGCTGGGTTGCACCCCCAGTGCGTGAGCAGCAGCTCGAGGGGGAAATCCTGACCCTCTGCTGTGCTCTGGGGAGACCCCCCCTGCAGCCCTGATCCAGCTCTGGGGCAGCAGCACAAGAGGGATGTGGAGCTGTTGGAGCGAGGCCAGAGGAGGCCATGGAGATGCTGTGAGGGCTGGAGCAGCTCTGCTCTGGAGCCAGGCTGAGAGAGCTGGGCTGGGTCAGCCTGGAGAAGAGAAGGCTCCTGAAGGGGAGACCTAAGAGCAGCTCCAGTGCCTAAAGGGGCTGCAGGAAAGCTGGAGAGGGGCTTGGGACAAGGGCCTGTAGGGACAGGCCAAGGGGAATGGCTTTAACCTGCCAGAGGGGAGACTGAGATGAGTTTGAAGATAACTTTAAAAAAGTAATGCGTAAAAATAAGATTGAGATGATGTTCTTGCCCTCTTCCTCTCCCATATCTGTGCACTGTCTTGAAAAGGTTCTTGAAAGACAAAGCCCTCCCCACTTCTCTTTTCTCAGTTCCGACTTCATGAAACCTTGCTATCAGTAAAACCCTGCTTGATTTTCAGGAAACTCTCCTACAAGGTATGAAAGGGTCAGTCGCTTTGGCTAAAATCTGAGTCATCTTTCCCATACATTCCTGAGCTGAATCAGCCTGTTTGTCTTGGTGGAGTCTTTTTTTTAACTCCTGGAATTATTGACAAACACATGGAGAATCAATCCTAATGAGCTCTCCTAACCTACTGTACAGACCCGATGTAGCATGTGTATTAAATAGAGAGCTGAACCTCAGAGAGGTACCCAAAATTAGCATGAACTTCATCAGCTATAGTTTGACTACCATGTATACCTGCACTGATTTTCATGAGTTATTGCTTATTTTCATCTGTGCAATCAAGACTGAAATCAAATCTGTGTCTTCTGATGTCCAGAGAAGAGTGACATGAGACCTGGTCTCATTAGCACTCATGGGAGATGCTGGTGCAGCCTGGGAAGTGAACATGTAGTTTCTGACTTCTTAAAATTTAATGATACAGTTTATAGGGCTTTGATCCTCTAAGTTATCTTTACTTACAAGCAAGCTCATGAAAGTCAATGGGACCTATTTAGACTATAGAGAGTTAAACACAGGAGTCTGTCTGTGCAAGATCTATGGCTCTGAAACCAATATTGCCTTGTACAAATGTCCTAACATTTTCTAAAAATTAGTAAAGGAAGAGATTTTTTCCTTTTCACTAAATATTGAAAGCAGTTGGATTCTCTGTGCCCATTACAAGTGTCCCTCATGGGCTGGAGGGAGATTCCAGCACTGGATTTGAATACCTATTATTCTGTACTTAGAGCTTCTCTATACGTTCCTCTTGGTGGCTACATTTCTCTTTAAAATTCTCAAGGATGGTTCAGTAGTCCTATAGAACTGCTATAACTGTCAATAAAGTGCCTCTGGCCATTTTCATAGGTCTTAGCCATAGCTTAGCAGCAGCTTATTTGGGTGGAAGCAATGCAGGGATGGAAGAAATATTCCTTGCCAGGTGGAGTTATGCTGTTGGCAGCTTTTTGTTGCGTGTGAGTGTCCATTACCTGCTGTAGAAGAGAAGCTGTTAAACAAGTCAAACCAGCACTTGGTCCTGAACCAGCCAAGTTCCTCTGTCCTGCAAACCTTTGTAGATAAAGGATTGGCTTTCCATAGCTTCTCATCTAGTCTAGTTTATTCTGTTCCTACCTCATCACCAAAGTATATGAAAGTCTTTGCACAGATACTAAGAAAAACAATTAATCCATTGAATTTTCTATGCTGGCAGATGACCGGTATGGAAAAACTTTAGCGTGAATATTCTAGGTTTGGCAAGGTTATAATTTACTGCAGATGGGGTCTTAACATAAAAAATCCCCATTTGGTTACCTTAAGAAAGGGCAAAATATGTGCAATTGTGCTGGGAGGTATCATAAAAAATAATTAAACTCAAACTGCTGTTGTCAGTGTTGACAGACATTAGTCATGTCACCAGCCAGCAATGCACTGCCAGGATGAGGTAGGAGTGCTCTGATCCTGAGGTAAGATGCTGAGTATCCTACAGCTTAGCAGAAGATGCTGAGACAGCCTGGGCTTTCCTGGAGCTAAGCCCTGGAACCACAACATCTGAAACCTAAAGGTAGTGTAAAGCTCCTGTATTCATAAAGGCCCTGTTCCAAAGCCCAGTGATCTCACTCTTTCAGTTTTCTAAAGACCAAGCCCTGACTCTTTCCGCAAATGACACACCAAACAGACGAGCTAAAAGGGGCTACTTGAAGGGTAAAACTGCAGGAACGGGTGGTTCCTGGGACAGTTTTCTGCTGTTCATTACTGAAGAGGAACACTGTCCCGGTGCCTGACCATAAGAACATTAATAATTGTCTGACAGCTGGGTGGTTCTTCAGATTTTGTGCTCAGTTACTGACCCCAAGCTAATGATAAATGCATCAGCTCTGGTTCTTTGGGTGTCTACTTGTCTGTGCCCCTGCTTGTTACGTGCCTGTCCTTGCATGCCCTCGTGTCTGTTGAAAAGACACAGCACTCAGCAGAGGCACAGGGCCAGCCCTTCCACACATGCGAGTGTGAGAAGGCACAGAGCCTTTCCCCAGTGCACCTGCAGAATTAAAAGAGAGGCTTTTCTTGATCCAGGCAAGGCACGTGGCTGACCACACTTAGATGAAAAAAAAAAATCAGATTCCTACAGCTTTGCCTGAAACTTGGCATGGAGCTTCAAAGTGAGTTTTAAGTACAGGACGTTGCGCCACGCTAGCCTGGAGTTGCCAAAGTTGCTAATGGACAGTGAAGGCCTGAATCCAGCCAGAAAAGATGTGCCAAGGCAACAGAAAGCTCAAAATCACATTCTGGGAGAAGGTTCACACCATCAGCAGCACCCATATGCTGCTCCCAGGAGCTCTTCTAGTTGCTTCCTTCTGCTGAAAGGTTTCTTTGCATCCCAAGGATGGGTCTCCAACAGCTGCTGCATCCCGTGCTGATGAACACAGGGTTTCAGACCTGATCCTTTCCTGAGCAGCGTTAAGCACCAGATGAGCAAACTGCCTTCCTTTGTGGGCTGTGTTAGCAACTGCTGAGGGGGTCTTGCAGTGGGACCTCTGTGGGAAAGTAGGAATACTGCGAGGGATCCACCTTTCCTCCTCCAGAACGGATGAATCAACTGCAGTTCATCTTCCAGAGCCCCAGATGTCACATCTCACCACCCCTGCAAACGGATGAGTTCTGGCACCAGGGCACTCTTGCAGCTTGGAGCTCTGAGGCTCTAGGATCACCGCTGTGACAGTTTGGTTCCAAAGCATGGTGAGCAGAAAATCACTGGCATTTCCCCACAAAATAGTTTGCAAAGAAAAACAAAAATAAAATTCACTTTTTCCATTCTTTTGGAAGAAACTTCTCAGCTACTTGCTCAGAAACAAACAAAACCCAAAGCAGAAAACTTCCAGCTCCTGGCTATTTCCAAGGCTTTCAAATTATTAATTCAGTTGGGGTTTATTTTTTGGTGTTGTTGAAAACCAAACTGTTTAAATACTTGCTTTTTTTTAATAGCTTCAACAAAACACATTGAAAAGATTTGGCTTCATCTGAGTGTGGGTTGGGAACATTTGAAAATTCTCTGATATTTTGCAGGAAGAGAAGTCCCTCTTCACCCAGCTCGGCCATCTGCCTGCTGTAGTAATGCTCATTTCCTTGCTTATTTTACCCCTTTCCTCTCTCTTCTATTTGCACTGATTCTGAATTTCTCTGGACAGAGGTTTTACCTTCATTTACAATTGTTATTTACAAAATTGTTACAATTGTTAATTTACAAAATTCTCTATATTTAGGGTATTACTTTCATGCAGATGAGAAGCAACAATAATGGATTTGAAAATGTATATTTAAGTCTAAAGGCTATTTAAGAGTCAATTTCATAGAATAATTCACAGGCAAATCTATACAGAGCTCTAATTGCCAGTCTTTTCAGAGGTCAATTTCTTCAGGGTTCAGTCACAGTGCTATGTGCTTTTTCCAGAAATTTCTAGAAACATTTTTCTTGGTCTTTCCTCAGTACATAAGAATTCATTGGCCTTGATTCTTTGGCTTGCGGAAACTGAATGTAAAAGCCCTTGGAAGAAACTTGGACCACTTGACTTGGCTTAAAATGTTCAGCAATTCCATTTAGGCATCCAGACTTTACTCAAAGTGCTCAAGCCTAGAAATGCAATGCTTTCTCCCAAAGGAAAAAGGAGATTTTAGCAGGACTTCCTGGCTGCTGCTGCTGGTGATGTTACAGGGGCAATTGTCACTGTGGCAGCTCTTTGATGCCTCTCCTTCTGGCCCTTGCTGAGAAGTAGGAAGTAGCAAAGTGCCTGAAAACTTAATTAATACTAGTAAAACTTTGATCATTACTTTCATTAACACATCTGCGAGTGTTTCAACTAGACCAGGTAATAAAACCTCCCAGAGCCTTTTAATTGCCATTTTATTACAGATGGAGCTGATTGTACCGCCACCAGTTACAGCAGGTTGAAACTTTGCATGGCAAGCAAACGTGGCTGGGAGAACCCAGCTGTCTAAGACCACAATGCAGTTAAAAAGTATAGTTCAGAAACATTAAAAACTATTGAATCTTAGCCTGGTTCCAGTTTGCTGACATTTTCATATGCCTTTGTTAACCAGATGAAAGCATCCCATTGCAGCACTCAGGAGGTGACAGACTTGTAAGTACTCTTTCCTAGCGTGGTTTCTCAGTGTTAACACTATGATTGTGGCTATCATTGTGTGGCTATCAGTTTCTCCCTAGTGGCTTTTGGACCTGTTACCCAGTTTCAACCCATTTGTCACTGCATTCAAAGATATCAAGTGCTTTTAAGTCATAGGAAAATAGATGTCTGGGTTCAGGAAAGTGATTTTGTCAGTGCTAAACCTGCTGTGTGAGCTCATCCTCTATGGGACATCAGAAAATCAAGTCAGTCTTGAGCTACACATCCAAGGGCTACGTTGGTTCTGCTGCTCACAGGACTCTATTTCTCACAATGATTCATCTCATTCATGCTCTCCTACACACAGAGGCACTTTCCTCACTCTCACCACAAGCACTGCTTGGCAGGATGATTTTCTGCAGCTCTGTAGATACCCTCATGATCTCTTCTTTTTGGCGTCCTCTTTATCTCTGGGTAACAGGCATCACCTCTCCTCTGCATCCTCCCCTGCTCTGATCTTAAGCCATCCAGCTCTTCCTAATACCCAGCCTCCTTCATTAAATATTTGCTTTAAAGGGACTGTGTGTGCTTTCTCTTTATGGCCCCATTTAAGTTTTGCTATCAAATGTCCCTAAAATACTGTTACTGCTGCTTAAATACTTTATCATCATTATATACAACTTCTTGATCCATTTAAAATTCCACTTAAGTCCCAGTTCTCCTCTGTGGATGTGATTTTTTTTTCTGAAGGCTTTTGGAGTATCTCTGTTTAGGGTCTGTTGATTTGGAAATCACCTTCTTATTAACAACAAGATACAAGTGAAAAACTGTGTCAACCCTTTACTACTGCTTGGATGATTTATAGCACATTCCTCCTACCGGTTTCTTCTTTTTCCATGCTTTTTTTCCTCCAGAAGAAATGGGCCAGAGGGCAAAGTTGCGAGCTGGTTCACGGTTGAACCTCCCCAAAGTGCAGAGGTGTGGGTAAGTCTGTCAGAGACACAGGGGTCTGTTATAGGGATCTCTGGTTTAGTTTCCCTAGAGCCTGGGTAACTTTTCCTCTTATTTTGTTTCCTCTCATGGTTTCATTGTGCAGTTTGAGGTAATCATCCTGAAGTCTCGCACACCCTCCTTGTCATCTTTGCTCGTGCCATCTCAGCTCTTCTAAACCTTTCATTACTCAGAAACCCACTTCCACCTTCTCTAATCTCTGTCACCTCTTTTGCACAAGTCTGTGACCTTCAGCCCCCCTGGCTGTCATTCCTCACCAGGCTTTGGTTATGTCTGATGTTGAAATCTCTGTGCGGATGCTGCAAGTTCCCCTTTCCAGGTTGTCGTGGTTCTTGTATTGTTGTAAGAAATTAACCAATTGTGTTCCTGCCATAAATCACTGAGAGACCATTCAGGGAAACCCAGCCTCTTTATCTGAGATCAGATCAAGGGCAGAACTAAAAAACGTGTGCCACAAGCTCTGGGGAGCCTGGATCAAAATTGTGCATACTATGGCAAGATGAAGAAGCATCAGGCAAATATATGTTTTTAGTTCACTACTTCTACCTCCAGCACACACAGTCATAGTCATACTCAAGAACTTCTTAACACCCTATAACAAGACTTTCAGTAAAAGCCATTAACATACCACAGGAAAAGACCAGAAGACAGAGAGATCTCACTGATGCTCTTGATCTCTTGAATAGCTGTAATTTTTTAGGTTAAATGGCCAAAACAGGCACTCCTAGGCAGGTAACAGTTAACAGCTGCCCATGCTGCAGAAGAAGGCAAAGAAGGCAAAGAGCCTTCTCCTCTGACCTTGGGGAAAATCTTGTCTTGACTCCAAAATAAAAGACACGGCTTAATCTTACATATAGACATAAAAAAGTTTGTGTGCCTGGAGCAAGACACACAAACAGGGAGAAACTGAGGATTTTTTATGTTCTTTATTGAATAGGAAGTCCTCTCTGGAATTTGCAGACAGGGACTCTCAAAAGAAGCTGGGGTTTTAACCTCCTGAGCACCCGAATGCAAAGATCCATTTCTCATCGTAGCCTTTCTTCAAGCTCAGCCTGTTTGCTTTTTCATGAAGCTCACTTGATCCTGCCCCTCTGCTCTGGGATCTTCAGGGCTCCTCGTCTTCCCATGTAGCCGGTTCTTCTGACCATGTTCTCAGGAGCTCCTAACACACAGCTCCTCATTATCTGCTGCCAGACTAGTGATTTACTTGCAGTGTGCAGTGGTGTTCCCATTGCAACATCACACTGCAATCCCCCATAGTGGTGTCTCCGGAGAACCACAGGATTATAATACAACTGTTTAAAGGGTGGCTGTGAATCTGAGGGTGCAGTGCTGGGCTGGGTTTGGCAGACTTGCAGGTAGCAAGCTTGGGTGGGTGCAGATTTCTGCATGAATAATTAATCCATCCCTAGAAGCGTTATTTGAGGCTTGGGTGTCAGAGCAGATTTTGTTGAATTTTAATGTTTCCTGACTTACATATCTCACCATTGCCCAGTTATTGTTCCTTGCGCTCCCTGGAACGATACCACCTTCCCCTTGCTGGCAAGTTGTGGCTCTGTGAACATGTTTAATCTCTCATCCCATTCCAGAGTATTTTCAGCCCTCCAGCAAAGTGTTTGTAATCTTGTCACCCCATGTGGTTTGATCTTCCAACACCCAGCAAGGGTGAATAAACTTGCCCTGTAACAGCTCTTCATTAAGGGAAAATGGCATACGACACACCCAATGAAACAAAGCAGTGAGTAACAGTAGCATTATAGACACATCTTAAACCCAGCACTCAGATTCCAGTGATCATGGGTCCTGCTGAACCATTTCCATCCTCACAACCCATCCTGTGCTTGCAAGTTCTCCAAGTGAGGTGGGGAGCGTGAGGGGAGACACCGCTGCGGTAGACCTGAATAAATGAGGCAGCCCCAGAGGCTGATTTATGGTTGCAACACTGTGCGATGAGTTAAGAAAGAAGGAAAATAAAGCAAGCAAAGTGCGTAGGAAGCACACTTCTTGTGGCAGTTCAGTGCCACCCCAGTGTTCAGAAAGGCTCATGAAGACTGCATGTAGCTTCATGTGCAATTAGGAGGGATGTGGCTATTTACTGCCACTGTGAATGCAGTTGCAGTTCATACAGTGAAAGTATGGGCCTGAAGTTTCTGAATACAAAAATGCCATTTATACCACTGTTTAGGAAAAGAAGAAGGATAATAAACTGCAGCAGTTCCTGCTTCTTGGCAGGAATGGTTGAATTTTGTCACAGCACAAATCTGTGAATTCCCTGAAGATGGTACTGCTCACGCACCAAAACCCGTGAGGTGATCCCTGCTTCTTTGGCAAAGTGACCACTTTCTGTAGACTCTGCTCTGTAAAAATAAACTGAATGGAGTAATTCTTTCCCTTTGGATTTTTCTCACTCAGGAAACACCTATACCCAAATCCTCAGCTGGTGTAAATCTGCAAAGCTCCTCTGGCTTCTGTAATGTGATGCCAAGTTCCTCCATCAGAGAATGTGACCTGTTATTTTGGCTGAGCCTGTAAATCACCAATTCTATGTTTTTGGACCAATTGTTAGGTAGCTAATCCTCCAATTTGCACATACAGACAGTCTGAGCACTCCCATGTGAGTTTTTGCCTGAGCAAAACTGTAGCCAACACAAAGTGAGTAGGCAAGCATCTAGGTGTGTAATTCAAAGCATGCGAATGTGGAGGCTGAGTTTAGCTTTCCCCCAAATGTAGCCCTTTAAATCTTTTTCTGAAATCTCCTCGCACACAAAAACCACACACACAGTCCCTCAAAGCCCACACTCACAAAAACAGCTGTAAGAGAAGAAAAGACAATGAGGCGCATTGTGGAGGAGCAGTCAGTCAAATCCCCCCCTGTGCTCCCCACCCAGAGCCAGCACATGCTGGGAGTCAATCAGCTCTTCAGGGAGCACAGGGAAAACATACACCCACAGAAACTGCTTACATGATCCCACTCCCTCAAATCCTACAGGACTTTGAGTGTGAGACTTCCTTTCCACTGACTTCACTCCAAAATAGTATCTCAAGCTTGAAGCTTTAAGGGAAAAAGTACATTATTTGTATTTTTTAGTTTTTTTTTATCTTCATTGTGCTCTCCCAGGGAGAAAAATTGTGTTTTTACATGGAGAGAGTGAGATTAAGCCTAAGACTGTCAAAAGTGGAGCCTAAATTGAAGATTATATGCAGTCACCTGCCAGTGTGTACAGTGGAGGCTCTGCTTTGCCCAACCCTGAAGTGGGAAAAAGGTTTCTAGCCAAGGACTTAAAACCTAAGCCAGTAAATTCTTCACTGAGGAAAAAATAGTTCTGGGTTTTTACTTTAATTGTTTGCCTCATTCCTGAGAATAGCTGTGCAAACTGCTCAGGATGATCTGAATTCCCAGCAGGCTTGCTAGAGCCCAGTGTGTCCAGCGAAGTCATCCCTGCCAGACTCCTCCTGCAAGTGCTTCCACTGACTGCAGCGAGAGGCTCACCTGTGCAGTTACTTACAGTATTGTACTTAATGATGCAATGATGTAAAGAACCAAGAGCTATGGAGCAAATAGCTAAACACTTTTGAGTGCCCTGAAAGTGTTGCTAAATTGCTCATGGAAGCAGGACTCCTTGCTGATCTGTGCTGATTCTTTGTACCAGTCAGTCCATGATGAGTCAAGAGACACATTTCGTTATTTCCATCTTTCTTCTTCCAAGCAGCCTGTGGTCACGACATGTCCAGGACATGGACCCTGTTTATGAAGTGCTGGGATGATGAGATCCTTGTCATTTGTGCTTGGAGCAAGAGCCAAAGAAGGAAAAATGCAACTCTGCCCCCACATCCAATACTCAGGGACACATCTCCAGTGCCATTTCTGCCACCAGGAAGAGCTCAGGAGAGGTAAGGGAGCTCTGGGCCATCTGTATCTCCTGAGTGGAGGATTTGCTGTCACCAACAGGGTGAGATGCGATGGGACAGCACTCAGGGAAGTAAAGGCCATTCCTTGGCCCCCTACAGCATGCACATCTGAGCTGGGATATCTGGAAAGCACAGGCCTGCACACCAGTGCTCTGTGCCCAAATATATTTCACAGGCATTTAGTTAGGTCTCTAATTCTGGAGGATTTATGAGCCTCTATCTTCACTAATTTACCTCAACACAACATCAGGTGGTGTTTGAGCATGTCCAGGAAGTATTAACATAGGACTAAGTGCTTCTAAAAATACTCTACCTGCCAGAGACAGTTAAATTTAAAGCAAAGTTGGGTTTGGGGCTTTTCTTTGGGGTTTGTTCTTGCCAGAAGCAGCACCCTTGAAGAGTCCAGTAACCTGTCTGTCTCTTCAGAAAATTATAGCTATTGAAGCGGGTTGTGCTGAGAGGCAGACTGCAGATAATGGGTGCTTTCTGCCCCTCCAGGTTCTTCTGCTGCCCCTGCAGCTCCTCCTTCCCACATCCATGGGGTCTGCTGGCAGCCGCTCTGCTTTGCAGGAATGGGTCACCCTGAGCCTGTTGGGCAGGTTCAGTCTGAGCTGAGGCTGGTGATTACATGCTGGGATGGTTTGCTGGGGCTGCAGTGCAGGACCCATCCTTTCCATGCACTTGATTGGCATTGTCACAAACCCAGTTCTGAGCTGTCCTGAAGTGTGGTGGGTCCTTATGTCTCTTGCCTTGGTGACTTGATTTACTGCCATTTAACCGCCAGCTAGTCTGCTATTGCTGGGCAAACCCACTGCAAGTGCAATCAATGAAACAGAAATGCTCCTTGCAATTTGTCATCCAGGCTGCCAAAATAAAAAGGGTGAATAGATTGTGCCTCTCTTTTTAGATAGGTTACCCTAAGGATTTTTCTCTTGTACTCTCCTTTCTGCCTGCCAGCCAGACAATATCTTTTGCCAGAGCTCCCCTCTTAAAAGGTTCAGAAGCACAATGCATCTGTTAGGAGAAACCTTATCTGTTCTACTCTTCTTCCCTATTTTCTCTCCCCCTACTTTTAAAAAGATGCACTCTTAAATATTGAATTCCATCTTTAAAGTGTTGTCCTAACGTCAAGTTAGTGAAAGGATGTCAGTCAGAGCCAGTCAGGTTGGTAAAGCCTCCCACTGACTTGGCGAGCCCTGGTCAGCTAGGATACCCTCTTGTCTTGGACTGCCACACGAGGAAGCGGTTTGTGTGGAAGGAGGGTTGGGGAAGGTTATAAGGAAAGAAAAAGAGCTGTTGGAAGGCTGGAGGGGAAGGAAGCTCACTTCTGGGACACCTCAAGCAGCCGCTCAGCAGAAGTATTAATAACTTGCAAAAAGCATACAAGGGATGGGCAAAGCAAACTGAGAGAACCTGCCCGAATTCCCAGTCGGGTTTTGCACACACCAGTGACGATGATTCACTGTCTGGTTTTCACTTTGTTCCCTTCCTTTGGCACTTGGCAGTTTCTGAACTCCTGTGAAGCTCTGCCTGGCCTGTCACTTTTCCTTAACCTTTTGCTTTTCCTCTGCTTACTTTATTAGAATGACCCAAACTCCAGAGAATTGGACACCCATTTTCTCTCTGTTTCTGTAATTTAATTTCATTGACTTACCCTAGAAATTATTTAAGTGCTTCAAGAGCATAAAAATGAATTATTATTATTTTGTCAGATCTCGCCTCACCATGAATAGGGGATTAACATCGGGAAGTTAATCAAACATGTCCTCTTGGACAGAGACACACAGCAAAATGAAACCAGCCTCCTTTATTCCTTTCCTGTTTTTGCAGACATCTTCCCAAATTAAAACTGTCACCAAATACATCTACTGAGCTATGGCAGGACTTACAGCAATGCTGCTCCTGAGCAAATCCAGGGCTCCAATGGGGTCAGGAACGGGATGAGCTTTAAGGTCCCTTCCAACACAAACCAGCCTGTGGTTCTATGATTCAATGACCAGGGCAGGAAGGTCTCTGCAGTTGCTGTTCCTTCAACCTTGCTGCTTCAGTGGGGCACGAGCAGACCCGAGGTCAATGGCTGGGGCAGAACTGGGAGGTCATGATCCCTGCAAGGCAGAGAGCAGCCCCCATGAGAAGGGAACAGGAAAGTTCTTCGAGTTCTGTGCAAAGAGAAATCGTGAGTCTAAGATCCCACCAGTGTGTTTCACTTCCCTGAACATGGAAACTGTGAAGCAATTGCGGGCAGTAACCTGTTCTGTCATGGTGAAATGAACTTGGTATGTGACCCTGTTTTGAAAGGTGAGGAAGGATCTGTCTGCTTCTGCTGGTTAGTGCTAGAGCTCTAGTGTTCCACAAGTAAATATATTGCAAAAGGAACTTTGTTGCCATCAATAAGGTGGCCTGGCAAAATTCCTGGAGTGCTCCATGGGCACTGACTTGCTGCTGCTGTTAAGAAGATATTGCTGAAATTTTCAGCGTAACATCACAGTCCCAGAATCCCAGCCTGGTTTGTGTTGAAGGGACCTTAAAGCTCCTCCAGCTCCAACCCCTGCCACGGGCAGGGACCCCTTCCACTAGAGCAGCTTGCTCCAAGCTCCTGTGTCCAACCTGGCCTTGAACACTGCCAGGGATGGGGCAGCCACAGCTTCTCTGGGCACCCTGTGCCAGCGCCTCAGCACCCTCACAGGGAAGAGCTTCTGCCTAAGAGCTCATCTCAGTCTCCCCTCTGGCAGGTTCAAGCCATTCCCCTTGGCCTGTCCCTACATCCCTTGTCCCAAGCCCCTCTCCAGCTTTCCTGCAGCCCCTTTAGGCCCTGGAGCTGCTCTCAGGTCTCCCCTTCAGGAGCCTTCTCTTGTCCAGGCTGACCCAGCCCAGCTTATCCTCCACAACCAATTTACTCCTCTGAAGCAATGTGTAGTGCTTATTTTTCAGCTTTCACATGCTACCCTCTCCCCTTAAGGAACTCGTGTGCCTCCTTGCAGCCCATGTTTTCCTAGGCCAGGCAGGAGCCAAGTCCTCTGGGCATGTCCACACAGAGAAGGCTCCCAGGTCTCCCCGGGCTCTGTGCCCCTCCTCACAGCAGAAACACAGGCTGTGTTACATGGGTCTCACCCATGCTCTGTGCAATGGCATTTATCCTCCCTGAGCAGCAGGCGGTGAGGTTTAAGACAGATCCTTTGAAAAGATAGGCATTATTGGCTGGAGAGGAATTCCTGGAACAGGAAGTGGCTCTTGCACCCTAGTTCCTTTCACTCTTAATAGGGCCACGTCTCAAAGTAACCCTAGGTAAGAGGGTGGAAAATCACATGCATCTCGATTCACATGAATTGAGTGTGACAGGCAAGCTGATGGTGCCTGTGGAAGTTCAGCACCATCAAACCCTCCTCTCCAGGGCAACAGAAAATTTCCAGGGGTCTGCTTAGTTCAGCCTCTCCAGAAGCCACTGGGATGTTTCCAGGGGAAAATTAGGCTGTATTCTTATGCTTTGGAGGTAGAAGATACCCATCCCCTTACGGTAAATGTTCATTGAAAGACACTTTCAGTCTGAACTTTTCTGTTTCAGCCACTGGACTAGAAAACAAAATTAAACTGGACTAATGCTTCCCCAGCTGGATTTAGCTGAGCATTGAACTTCTTTGTGGCGAAACGTGTCACTAAATGAGCATGAACTGGAACATACCAAAGCAGGCTGGCTGAGGAACAACGTGGGGTTTTCCAGACAGAGGGGCTGATTCCTCATTACTTTGTATAGTTACTTATAGCTGAGCTGCCTCATCTCGGTTACACAGGGTCACAGAGCATCTGAATACCAGACAGGTGAGATACACGTTATCATCTAAAAAACAAGATTATTTTTTTACCATGCCTTCCGTATAAGGTGTATTTTGACTTCAAAACTTAACCTCTCCTTGCGTCAGGCTATGAGAATTCAGCGTGCTGTGAGTCAAAGCTCAGGCGAGCACCAGAAGAGATCACCCAGGGAGGGTGTGGATTTGTATCCCCAGATGCTTTTGAGAACAGGTTAGGCAAAGAAAGAACACCATAAGTAGACCTGATCCTGCCTTAGGGAGCTGAGGTGAACTACATGACCTCTCCAGGTCCCTTCCAGACTGTTTTCCACAGCTCCAAGTCCACAGTTACAGCAGGAAAGGGAATTTGGCTCTTTGAGCATTTAGTTACTCTCTGAGTTCTGAATTTAACACATGCCATTGTGTACTCAGCAAAGCACTTGAACATGGAGATGGTGCATGAAGTAGGCTCTTCGCTGGAATACAGAAATGCCAGCTTGTGGCTCCAGTGAAGGTCTAGGACACAGCAGCATCTCTAAAGCTCAGAAGCAGCCCCCAAAGAGGCTGGGCAATACCCACATCTGCTAATAACAGGCTGAAGGGGGACCTGCTGTAACTATGGGGTTGCAGTCCCAGAAAGAAGTTTTGGATTTTTTCCTCCTCACAAACAGAAAAGATTTGTTCCCCTCCTGTTAGGAACTGAAACGTCGATATTGGCATTAACCCTCAGGCTACCATTAAGCTCATTGACTCACAGGCTTTTCAGATCAGGAGGGACTATTACACTCACCTTGCCTGCCCCCTTGCAGAGCCTGGAGAACCTCACCCAGGCATGTCTTCATAAAGTCATTGACTCCTGTTTGATCAAGTGCAAAGCCCTCACCTGACCTGGGGAGAGGAAATGTAAGAGGCAATGCAGCCACATGGCTGGTCCTGCACTGTGTGGCCAGGGGTGTGCATACAGCACATACTGTCTCAAGGGAACTCATATACCATTATTTCTTACAGTGAATCTGCACCTGACTGTCCTAGCTGCTCTAGCGGAAGGTGTCCCTGCCCATGGCAGGCGTTTGGAACTGGATGAGCTTTAAGGTCCCTTCCAACCCAAACCATGTCTGGGATTCTATTATTCTGTAATTCTGGAGAGTGACAAAGTTACTAAGCCTCCATCTCCCCTGGCTCTAGCAGCCAAACACTTCTTTTGTACACTTGCATCTCGTTTTCAGTTGTTCTTTTTCCAGTTTTAGCAAAAACACTTATTTGAGCAAAAACCTGCCTTTATTTTTATCCTCAGTAATACTGCTTAGCTTGTACCCAGTTCTCTATCGGCAGAGCTGAAAGCAATTTATCAAGAGGGACAGTATTTCCTCATCATCCCCGTGAGAAAACTGGGACACTAAATAACTTAGCGTAAGTTGCATTATTAATGGCTCATATTTCTAAAAAATAAAGGACCACAAAAAGTGCTTTTCCTGTTTTCTTCATTGCACACACACTGACAATAATGGCATATTCAAAGATCTCTTCCTAAAACCAGTATGATTTCTTGTCATCAATAACACTGTAAAAGTGGCTTTTTGGAAGGTAGTGCTCCATAAATCAGAACCATTCACTCCTGCATCTGCATTTTTTTCTTTAAAAAGTTTTGTGATAGTGGAGAAATCAAACCTGCAAACTCAGATTAATCTAGTCTCCAGCTAGCCCTCAGTAAGTGTGGTTAAATCAATAGGAAGCATGTAATCAGAAAGTAGGAAGAAGTAATGATACCCCACAACAGAAGCATGAGAGAGGAAACTGCAGACCTTCCAGAGCTGTAATGCATTAGTTAGAAGGAGGCACAAGCTGCTAAACAGAGCAGCACCCCCCCCCCCCCCTTGCCTTCAGTGTACTAATTAATCAGGCATAAAAAGCTCATCAAGGAGCAGTCCAGCAATGAGAACCAGACTGAAACAAGGTTATCCTGAAGGTTAAAGACACAGGATCTTCTTTTATTACTTAAACAGAAACCAAAAGACAATCCCCTTTGCCATGTTCCCCAGATACACCACTCAAGGGCTGACCTAAACCACCCCCCTCTTGCAGGGGAGGCAAGATTGACAGCTGTCACTGAGGCCTTAAATCTTCTTGGGAGGGTAAAGTGAATGACAGGGGCTAATACTGAGGATGGCTCCTCAGCTTTGCCTTTCATTTTCCTGTCCTTTGTTTTTCAGCCTGGATCTGTCATTGCATTTACATGGGTAGCCCTTGGTTGTTGCCTCTTCAGTCAGAAAAGCTCAGGTGTCCAGGCAGACGCCAGAATGAGTCCCTGCATCTACAAGTGCTCAGCATCATGTGAGTGTGGTGAAAGCTTCCAATTGCAGAGGCTTTATCCTCTCCAGTGATTGCTGACATACACCCAAACCCTCAGTCTTCACTGGAGAATGGGGGAATGGGGTCTTCAGTTTTGGGAAATGCTGATGACTGCATGGAGAGAAAACATGAGTCAAATGGCAGAATGTTTTCTGGGCCTCTGGAGGATGAACAAGCTGCTACCAATCTTGTCCTTAGGCTATCAGGAAATGGCCAGTGTCAGGCAGGACCACGTTCGTTCTGTAAGCATTAGGAGTGATGTACACTACTGCCCTCTACTGCCACCATCGCCCAGATTTAACCATGGGTTACATCCCAGAGTCTTCTTCAGCTCAAATGGGACATCTGTTCTTGGAACAGGGTTGTCTATGCTAGGTCCTTCCAACCCGTCCGCAGGTCTCAGTGGCCATGGTCCACAGCAGTGAGACATCCATGAGATGCTAGTTAACAAGATACGATGACTTTTGGCAGGCAACCTTAATATACCCCAAACCAGTCATTCAAATACATATACATATATATGTATTTTCTCTGAATAGCAGTCAGCAGTCTCCTGCAATTCTATTTTAGAAACTCCATTGAGTGTTTGGAACTTCATCTTGTGAAGCTACAACAAGGTGTCTCTGGGACTGTATTACCCGTTACATGCGTTCCTTAGTGGTCTAGTAGATAGAGATATGTCTCTTAGTACTAGGCTGTTAGTTAGAATATGATTCAATCAGTGTTGTCACCGAAAAGAACTCTGCTTCTCATTTCTTCATAGTACCCCAGCTCACAGCAACTGATCTTAAAATGGGCAGTCTCAGAAATGCAGCTAACAACTGGATTGAGCAGGACAGTCCCCTCACTTGCCCAGGTTATTTGGAAACCCTGATATCATGCCTGGCTCTGCTAGATGGACTGGAGTTAGGCATTTGCAGTCAAAATTGCCAAGGATCAGTGGGACTGAATAATACAGTCTTCCAGTATCTCTTAACCTGTCTGCTTCTCAAAAGAAAGAACAATATAATTTCTTTCTCTTGGCCTTTGCCTCTTGTGGTTATATCAGTCTTGGGATAATGACTTTTTAAATGTGATTAATGCCCCTACCCTGAAGGGATGTTGGTATCAGATAGCAACAGAAAAAACAGTGGCCTTAATGGAAGAAATGCTGGAGAAATGTCATCGCTTTGCAGCCCTGAGTTGTCGCAGGGCTGAGCAGCCTGCAAAGCAGTGCTCTGCAATACTTCAGTGCTGTTGACCATGTTTGTCCAATCCCAGCTATCGTTTCTTGGGAGAAGGGAAGAGGACTCAGAGCACACACTGTTTGGTGGCTGCTGGCATGAGCCAGGGCATGAAGACAAAACCAGAATATAAACAGGGAGAAGGGAGAGGGGAAGACAGAGAAGAAGGGTGAGGAAGGAAATGCTAACCAAAGGAAATACAGATTAGATCTGAAGTATATATCACTAGAAAGATGAATTGGCTGTTATTGTGGCATACAAATGGAGAATGAGATAGACATGAAGAGCATGAAAGTGTTTGCAGAGCATTGAAGTACCAGGACTTCCATACTCTGTGCAATCTCTATGCAAAGTAAAACACTTCAACAAGACTGAGCTTTTCTATTGACTACAAGATTCCTTGGAAGAGTTGTCCTTCCATCTCATTCTTCCAGTCCTTACTGGGCTTCTCTTAGTCAGGAATGAACACAAGGTTAAACCAGATAGGAGCTTTGCAAGACAGAGGAGAGATCATTGGCCATTAAAGCTCTTATATTCTGGCTACAGGAGAAATTTGGCTACAGGGAAGCATGCTGGAGTTACTGGCTAAGAGTGTTGTTTTTTCAAGCTTTATGTTCATAAGGAAAGCTTTTATTCATGCTGGCACACCACAGATGTCTTACTTTTAGGTGGGCATGAGAGGTGAGTAGCCGTGTTCTCTGGCATACTCCACGCTGTCTCCTGTGAATCTCTCCAGAGTATCCAAGGGAAGCAAATGCTGCTCAACCTTGGGCCAAAGTTTGTGTCTACACCTGGCTAAGATAGAAGACCTTAAGGGTAGCCTGAAGCCAACCACCTAATGTTGGTATTTTCTTTAAAGGCAGCCACAACTCAGCCCAAGCTCTATGAGCTGGAAAATCCCAGCTGCTTCTGCTGGGAGCAGTACCTGGTCCCTTGCAGGAAGAGCCCAGGGCCATTGTGTCTGCCCTACATTGGTCATATGAGAGGCCGCTAGGCATAGCACTGGGTGCCAGGGCTAAGCGGCAGAAGATACACCCAGGATCTCTCCCCTCCTTTCCCAGTGTCAGTTGGATCACCCACAACTAGCCCCAAGGATGCTTCCCCAGGTAAGTGAAGTGAAAGGGAAGTGAACGTTGCCTCAGGAGCCACTTTGACTTTGCTTTCACAGAGCATAGTACCTGCAGTCAGTGAATCATTACAGGAGTAATTGGAAAGTCTTGTGTAGGGCATCTGAATCTACTTCTAAATTAGGTGCAAGAATGAGTTTCAACAAGTGCATTTGAGAAGGGGCATCAACTCCAAAGCTTGAAGAGAAAATTAACAGCTTGAGTAAAACTTCAGTGCTGATGGTGTTTTCAAACGTGGAGACCAACCGGCATGTTAGGTAGGAGTTCAATCACCTGGAAAGAAGTAAAATATCCTGTTCATTGAACAGAAAAATACAATCACCAAAAACTGTATGTACAAAAAAGAATCAAAAAGATGTTGAACTCCTTGGGACATGCCCCTTAGTTCCCAAACATGCATCCACAGATTAAGGCATTGCTGGCAGAAGGAAGAAGGGTGTCTTTGAGAAAAAGAAGAACCTTAAGGGCAAAACAAATGTCCCAGCATCAAAGCTGCAACAAAGAAAGAAGTGCCAAGGTATAGTTTTCATCCTATGTCCTTGTCATGGCAGTTCAAATTATGGGGACTGAAGGCAGTGAAGGTATGGATGCACAGCTATAAGTGACTTCATGCTAACTAACCAGAAGTCCTAAGAGCAAGTCAGCAGTGATCAGCTAACACTGTGAACTAAATTTAGCGAGGTGATACTGGAGTATTTTTGCTATTAATAATAACACTGACAGATAATGTATTTTGCTGTGATAACCACCAATCTTCAAAGATTGAAGTTCCCTTCCCTTTAAAGATATTAAATATTATCTTGCTTAAAAGACATCACAGGTCAGTGACTTTTCTAGCTCTTCTGATACTCAACACAAGCAATTTCATTTGTACTGAACACAGTAGACCTTTCCATCTGGACATAAAGCAAAACCATGTATTCTTCCCATGCCAAGTGACTAGGTGAATTGATTTTTCTTCCCCTTAGTTGTCATTGTTGCTCTGTCATTAGCTCTCTGCAAACAAGCTTGGCAATGTCTCATTTTGAAGCTGCCTTTGCATACTGAGCTTCAGACCTCATGGAAAAGAGGGTAAATTAAAAGTGCACTATGCTAATGGACACACTGAGAGTGATGAGTATCTCCTACAACATGGTCTGCAGAAGCACTCACTGCTCTGTGAGTGGCACATGGAGAGGGAGGTAAGGACCAGGGAAGCCACAAAGCATCACAAGTTGCAGCTTTTGAACAACATCAGTGCTAAAGCATTTCCAAGGAGAAAAAGGCAGGTAAATTCAGATTCTGCAACCCAAATCAATGTATTTTGAGGAATGGAGTCAGTGAACAGGGAAGGAAAGTCCTGCTTTACGCACTTCTCACCTGCCACAGGTACAAACTGAAGTTTTCTTGATTGAATTATTTTTATCTTTCTTTTTTTTTTTTTCCTTATTCCTCACCTTTAGGGATCTGCAAACACCAGCAGTCAGGAAACCTTCCCCATAGCCCTACACAGTATTTAAGTGGACTGTAGTATTGCAACACAAGTGTCTGGGGTCCATTCCTCCCTACGGCTGGAAGCAGCAGGCCCCTTACAGCTAAGGCGTGGTGGGGATGTAAATTTAAGAGGTTATTCTGTGGAAACAAGGGCTGAGCTCTTCATCTGTCTTCATTGCTATGAGGTTTTGAATGATCACAACATACCAGCCGTAACATCAAGGCCACTTACCACACTCAGCTCTGCTGTAACCTAATGCAACTTTTTGGAAAGGCTGGATTTGAGAGCAGCTCATGTCCAAGTGTAAGAAAGCTGTAGTTCATAAAGTCATCCAACAGAAAAATTCCTGAACTGCTGTTTCATAAAGCCCTGATGTGATCTGGCTTCAGGGTACAGCACTCTTAAAAAGTGCCCAGATTAAGGATACAGCAGATATGGGCTATGACATGGGCACATAGACATCAGATCTTATTAGAAAATTAGGTGTCATTACGGCTGTTCTCTGTTAATGAGGCCAACTAATCTGGAATGAGCCATGTCCATATTATTATGATCCTCTAGTTACCACACAGGACGACTGAACATACAGCATATCTTGGAATGGTCTTTGGCTGTGCTAACTCCTTAATGCTTGGGACATGTGTGGGAGAATGTTAATTGATCCAGGCCAAAAATGTGCCAGGGCAGGTTCTAGGAATTTAACAATACAGACTATCAAATTCCAATGCCTGGGAATATTACCTGCCACTGTTTAATTTACTGACAGCATAGGTGTAGCCCTAAGGGAGAATGCACACACGGGGACGCTTACGATACTTTTGAGATATGTTCTGAAAGGTGCCTGGAAGATAATGTGATGATCAAGAGACAGATGTAAGAACAAACTGCTGCCTTTCGGAGTTCACATTAGAGCTTTTTTCATTGTGCTTCCCATGGTTAGACATCATTCTTTTACATATGGACAGCACCTAAAGTACTGCTGAGAATACTGGAGATAAATGCATAAATAAAATATGTCTCCTTTACTCTGCCTCATCCCATATTCTGGTCAAGAGACAGACTTTAGAGGTGCATTTCATGCGATCAATGTTGAGAGCAAAATCCCAGTAACTGCATTTTCCTTCTACCTGCGTGTGCCAGAGAGACCGTAAGCCACAGGGAAAAGGAGTACATAGGAAACTTATTTGTCCACATTTCAAGGAAATTCACTTCTCCCTGCGGATTAATTCTGTACAATGGCAGGTTTTAAATGTTTGATTCTTGTTTGTGTCTGTTTTTTAACCCACATCTCAAGAGGATTTAATTAGATTTGATGCTCATGATATGCTATTTACTGGATTATGATGAGATCAGCTGATAAAGCTTGACATAAACTTGGCAACTTGGTTGGTGCTTTCTCAGTCTTTAGAATTTAATTATGGCAATTTCAAAACAAGAAGCTTGGAAACAACACAGGGATTAAGGACTTGCTGTTGCTCCACCGGGATCAGTAAGAGTTTTGCCATTGGTTGTCACTGGCTCTCAGCATACGCAACCGTCTGGGACGTGGTGGCGTGTGTTCCTGTTCTGCCTAAAGTGGACCAAATGTCAATGACATTTCTCCTTAGAAATGATTCTCCTGAGGAATCCCACTAGCTTCAATGTTTGTTCATGGCTGAGGTGAGAATGGATTTAAGTGACACTGTAAAGATACATGTAGGCATACAAAAGTCTGGGACTGAAATTTTCAAGCAGTTTCTCAGGATATAGGCATGGATGTATGGATACATGCCCCAGTGCAGCATAAAATACATTCAAGTGCACAAGGCCAGAGCAGATGGAGTTCTTTACTGTAAAGATTATTTGCACAAGTCCTATTTTTCCACACTTCCACTAATTTTAAGCTTTTTTTCCATTTCACCATGAACAGCCACTGCTGGTGCTGGTGGAGGCTGCTCTGTTCCTTCTTTAAGCCATCCAGATACCAAGAGCCAACACACTCCACTGTACACAAGCAAGTTCCATCCTAAATGTATCTATGGTTAAGGATAAAAAGATAGCGGTTGAAATGCAGAACTGTTTCTTTTTATAGCTGTCCACAAGCATGGAGATCACATCTCTCTCTGTTTATGTTGTATTTTAAGCCCTAATAAAAAGCCTTGCGATCCAAGCATCTTATTGAAACCACCAAAGGAACGTCAGTCACTTTCAGAACTAAGTCAAAGCTCTCTTTGCGCACTTTGTTACTGATGCATGTGCCAGGGTGGTGGACAGCCCTCCTCCTACTTTTCTGTGTGAAGAAGTGTCACAGGCATTGCTGATATTTTAGCCCTCAGATGGTTAAATGTGGATTCTTGGGCCATTTTAATAATTGCAAAAAATGTAGATGCATGACTGGGGACAAGCAAGGGGCTCAGGAGCCAACATTACACTGGGATTTGAAGGCTTCAGACACTTAAATGTTTTTGACAATCTTGTTTCGCACCATCTTTGAAGGAATTACCTGCTACATCTGCTGAACTCACTGCTGGAAGCAAACACACCAAGCTCAAGTATGAACCCAGCCTGTCTGAGCTCTGACAAAAGGTATTTCCAAAATATCCTTCTTAATTCATTGCCCTCCCATCAGGCACTGTGTTGTCCTTCTGTAGAAGTAGTGAGAAACAAAATATGTCCTCTGCAAATTGAACTATAGTTGGTTAGAAATTAGTACGAGGTTTGATCCTCCTCTTTCTACAGGTTTGCAGATAAGCCATCGATAAACTGTCTTGGACAAGTCCTGCTCTACCACCGTTACACTGCACGGTAACTGGGGTAGTGTGCTCTGAGGTACTCTACCCACAGACTACGTCCTTATCTTAAAGTTGATAATTGCTTGTCAAACTGATTGACATTTGTAGAACTGTTTTTTCCATGTGACATTACTCCCTCCACACACATCCACCAAAAAAAGAATAGACAATTTGATTTTTACTGTTTTTCCCCTCTTTTAAGTACAGTAACTTCTTCTGCCTAAAAGTAGTAATTACTTAATGAATAGTCCTCCATGTTTCCCTGTCAGTCACTCGCTGTAATGAACAACTCGTTTTGTCTGCTTTGTTAACAATAAAAAAAGTACTAAACTAATAATAATAAAGATTTTCCAGGACTTTTCTGTCACACACAGGGTGCCCCACGGAATGTGTAATTGGGATAACAAGAGGGGGAGGGTGAGTTTTCTCTCTAGACATCAAACAACATTTTGCACTTCTCTTCGAGTGATGGGACTGTTTTCCCCTTGCTATTGTTGTATTTTCTTATCTTCAACCATCCTGAATAATTGGAGCACATTTAGGGGGCCAAGTCCAGCTATTATTTGCTCCCCCTCTGTGAAAGTTTTAGTTTATTTATTTATTTATTGAAAGCCAGATCTGTGAACCTCTGTTACACTGCTGGTATTGAGGTCAAGGCTTTTTACAAGCTAGAATTTTTATCATGAACTGGAGCCCAGAGTTAATTGTACACAAAGACACATTGTTGTTTCCATTAGGATTTACAGTACCACTGAATTCTAATTATTGGCTAACATTTCTTTCAGTGTAGCATTCATTCCTCCTCCCCTTTTTGTGCCAACCCATGTTTCTTTTAGTTGTAGTAGCTTGCAATGGAAAGTGCAAAAATACCCCTGAAAGATAAACAAAATGTAACCTCAGCTTTGATGAAACGTTCTATTTGTCCCTGCCTAAAACATAAAAACAACAACAACAATAAAAGCTGAGAAAACAATTTAATGCAATCTGCAAACTGTAATCTATTGTTTCCTGTTTATCGGCACTGGTTACTTTTAAAGTTCAAAGCCCAGTCCTAGACAAGAGCTATAGAGGAGGTCTTTATCCCTGCTGGCACAAAAGCATCCACTCCTTATTGACTAAGGCTCTTACGGGCATTAAAATGTTCTCATATTCTTTCTATTTGATGATAAAACAGATGTACTGAAATGCTTCATCAATTGCTATTGCTTCTATGGAGTTTTCAGGCAAGTAAAACTCATAATTCACTCCTAGAATGTGAGCGGTTTCACAGGCAGAATGTTTGTACGACTGAGCCTTGAATCTCCTTTTTAAAGCAACTGCAGTAGTTTCAAAAGGCATCTAATAAGCATGAGACTGTATATATTAATTGGCTTCTCCCTTAATTTTCCCCCAGTCTACATGCTTTAGTTCTGTGCAGTATGTGAAGCCTCAAGCAGACTTCATTTAAGTAGCCCCAAAAGCATAATGGGAAAAAATGATGCACTCAATCAATAAAAATCCCTTTTCTGAACCAATTGTATGAATAGTTGGCATCAGTTTATCACTTAGTCTCTAGCCACTTCAGTCCTGTGTGTTGTTTAATGAACCATAGATATACCTCACATACACAAAAAAAAGGTTTTTTTTGGGGCTGGACCAGTCAATTTGAAATGAATTCCAGCCCCAGTGGGGATGACATCAGAGGCGTGGTGGGTTTCCAAGCTAAAATAAACCCAGAAAGGGCCCTGGAGAGGTTCCGTGGGTGGGAGAACTGCAGTGTGTGCAGTGCATGGGGTAGGTCCCTGTTGTGTGCATCCCAGAGGCAGAGCCTTGCCAAATGCCTGTGTCATCTACAGTGCCAATAGTCAGCAAGAAGGGAATAAAAAGGTTCTTTATAAAATGGTTTTATGAACTCTTCCCCCTCTCTTACTCTTCTGCTGTGTTCTTCTCCCTCTCCCTTCTTACTTGTCTTTTAGCTCCCACCCACAGTGTGGCTTTGTTTCTCACTCTGGATATGGTGGTCTCCATGCAGTTCTCCCAAGTGCCCATATTTGCCTTTTGCTCACCAAGTCAGAGTGTGGTCTTTGGGTGTGTAGGAGGAATTATTCCCTTTCTCATATCCAGCTGACTGTGGCTGCTGCCTCCATGGACAAGCCAAGTCTTGGTCAGCCAAAGGGTTTGGCAATTAGCTGTTTCCTTTCAGCATTTCTTGATAGTGAGAATGTATAAGCTGGTCCCTGAGGGAATCCAAGTAGTACCTGTAGAATCACGGAGAGGGTGGCCTTACCCCCTCCACGGGCTGAGTGAAAAGCTTAGATGAGCTTGGCAAAAAGTAGCAAAGTCAAGGGGAAGGGTAAAGGGGTCTATACATCTATGAGGGCATGAGTTGCTTAACAAAAACATCCACCCAGCTCATCTCTGCAGGGACAGGGACCAGCCTCCTGGGTGTTTGGTTTGACTGTTGTGATAAATGCTAAAAGAGACTGAGTTCCAACCTCTCTCTGTGGATGCTATTTCTTGAGCATGTTTAGGGGTGATCACACGGAAATTACACATCTTTAATGGCCTAGGCTAGTTACATGCTTAATAAACAGACAAAAATTGATTTGGAGGAAGTGACCCAGGCAACATGGGGACCTTTCCCCTCCTGTTGGCTTACGGAGAATAGTGTAGATGTGCTGATGAGAAGCAGCACCATTAAAAGCCATACTATCCTGTCTCTCAGCCTCTGAAAGATCTGGATCTTCTTTTCTGAGGGAAGAGATAGATACTGGTCGCTGTGTACCCATGCCTGGGAGAAGTGAAATTTCCTGTGTCCTGGTATGGGTCAACAAAGACAGCACAAGAGACAGTTGAATTGAGTCTTAGGAAAGAAACCCCAAATGGGTCTGTGCATTTGAAAGAGCATTTTGTGCCTCAGAAGGGCAAATACGGGAGGATGGGTCATAGCTCTGTTCTGCTGTGGCACGCTGGGAAGTGATGAGAGAAGAGTTCCTGTTGTAAAAGCAGCAAAAGATCAAGTCATTCACTGATGACGTGTGGACAAGACTTTAATGGGGAGGTGACTAAGATTGCCAGCTACTCTTATGCTGCAACAGATCGAGCAGTGATCTGCTTCTCTGAGGGGCAGAGAACGCAGAAGCACCCACTGGTAGCTGGTGAGCAGAGGGTGACTCAGATAGCTGGAAAATGACTTTCCTCAACTGCTGGCTTCAGAGTCTTATGTTGAAACACCCAGTTCTGCAAATATCAGTTTTGCTGGTTGTGTGTGATTTGCTGTGCCTGGACAGAGAAGCAACAGAAATGCAGAGAGGGCTGTCTCAGCATCCAGTGACTGCTCGGAGAGCAAACCATGGTCTTTGACTTGAAGAGACCTTTAAGAGTGGCAAATCTGCTTAGCAGAATACGTAGATTTTGTCAGGTAACATGGCCATTGTTTGCCTCCGGTAAGCCCAATGGCAGGCAGCAGCCATACGTCTGTGGAGAACCTGTTTTTGCTCTTCCAGAAGAAACTTGGCTGAAAAGTTGGATCCTAACAATGTTTTGGGAGTTGCTATTAGCACAACTGATAGTGGCAGAGCAAACAATTCCCTCTGTAATAAAGACATTTCCCCCATCAGTGAACTTGCCAGAGCTCAGTGAAACAGGATACGTTGAATTGACAGAAAATCCCAGATTTACAGACTGTAGCTGAAGGAAAGTTTCAACATTTCAACATTCACATTTTCCACAGCAATCTGAAAAATTTTTGATAAAAAAATAAAAAAAAAAGAGAGAAGGAATTTCCTATTTCCTCTCTCTCCTTCTGATTTTAACCAGATTTCTTGGAATCTTTGTAACTTGGGGAATTAAACTGAGCTCTGCATGTGCATTTTCTGTACATACAATTAACAAACACTTGCCCTTCAGCTCATTTAGTGAGCAAAAGAAAACAGGACAGGATTAACTTTGCTATCCTCCATTGAAAATGAGTTTCCCTACTGTGCAGTAAGCACAACTATGGAATACACAGTACTGATTTAATACACTGGGAAAATATTCTTTGTTGGATTTATGCTCTCTTTCCTGAATTATTTTGCTTGTTGTTTTTTTTTTCTTTTTTCCCTTTTATTTTTTGGTAACAGCCAGAAGGGACAATCAACATAATTTCCGTATACAAACTGGACACATAGATTTTTTCCAGTCACTTTAATGAGAGCCAGGCTTGTGTAAGGAATCTAAGGGTGAGTTTTTTCCTGCTCCCTCTCACATCAAAAGAAAAGTTTTCATTGACATCATTACTGCTAGGTCAGGATGGAGTGAGGTATTGAGAAACAATACTCAGAGAAGAAAAGTAGCATCAGCAAGATGCTATAGTATCATTCTTTTACCGCAGGTCACTATCAAACTGATATAAATGCAAATCACTGGTTGCACTAATATTTTGTAGAGAATCTAATGCAGCAGCTATTTAACAAAGCAGAGGAGTAGCAGCAATGCAGTAGAGGAATCCTCCCAGTGTCTTTATGTGAGTTTTATCAAGTCTAGAGAACCCACCAAGTTGGAAAGACTACTGCCCTTCATTAATGCAGTAATGCAACAATGAATAAATCAGCATGTCCTTCAAATTCCCAGGAGTCCTCCAGGCCCATACACAGTGTGATTGTAAGACGAGGGGAAGGAAGGCAGGGAAGTCCTAAAGATTAATCAGATAATAAGGGAAATTCCTTAGCACAAGGTCTTTTCCCTGCCCAGCCTCCCCCAGCACCCGCAGAAGCCGTATTGCCCCCAGTTTGCAGCAGAGATAAGGATTCCCTGGCCACAGGGAGATGTGTAACAAACACAACTTTATCTCCACGGCCACACGCAGGCTCAGGATCAATAAGCAGTCATCACTGAGACGTCTTGCAGGAAGGATCTGCGAGATGAGACTGCCCCTTCGTGCCCCCCCTTTCCCACCCTTAGAAGTCCCCGGGTCACACAAGTGGGGCCTTGGGAGAAACAGGAAAACCTTTTACCCCAGGTATGAGCCTGGGTCTCAGTGGCAGCAGCCGAACAAATGAGAAAGGAAGAAAACGCTTGATTTTGACTGTTTGTTTTCTCTTGTTTGTGGAGTTTGCTCCTCAAAGCAACCATTGGAGAGCGGTTTCATTCTGTGAGTGCTTTCCTGTGGGCCTGGCAGGAAAACAGAGACCAAAGAAAGGAAAAAAAATCCTGATGCTGGAAACATCTGGATTTTTATATGTGCTTAACATCTCGGGAGAGTCTGTTTTTGTTTGTCCTTCTTGCCAATAAATTCAATGCCTTTCCCTGAAATATATGGAAGCAGGAAATATATATTAAAGATAAGTATTCCTGGTTAAACTCAAGCTTGGGTTATTAACAACAGTGCGGCCATGATGAGAAGCAGCGAGATGATAACCTTTATGAGCAATATTAAGCTATCTCTCAGCCTCTGCAGAGTTAGCTGTAATCGTTGTGCAAGCCAGACCTTCAAAGGAAAGATAAGATCAGATAACCAAAATACTGTTGTGATTTTGCATCAATGCTGTTTAAGTTATAATTACTGCTTTTCCTATCTTTGGTTAAAATGAGGGTGAAAACCAATTCTTTATTTACAAACACTTACATACATACAGATGTATATCTTTGACCTAGCAGACCTGATCCTGCCCTTCTACTCTGCTCTTGTGAGACCTCACTTGGAGCATTGTGTACATTTCTGGTGTCCTCAACATTGAAAGGACATGGAATTGTTGGAACAAGTCCAGAGGAGGCCACAAGGATATCAGGGGACTGGAGCACCTCCTGTATGAAGGTAGGCTGAGAAAGTTGGGGCTGTTCAGCCTGGAGAAGAGAAGCTGCGTGGAGACCTCATAGCAGCCTTCCAGTATCTGAAGGGGGCCTATAGGGATGCTGGGGAGGGACTCTTCATTAGAGACTGTAGTGATAGGACAAGGGGTAACGGGTTAAAACTTAAACAGGGGAAGTTTAGGTTGGATATAAGGAAGAAGTTCTTTACTGTGAGGGTGGTGAGGCACTGGAATGGGTTGCCCAGGGAGGTTGTGAATGCTCCATCCCTGGCGGTGTTCAAGGCCAGGTTGGACAGAACCTTGGGTGCCATGGTTTAGTGTGAGGTGTCCCTGCCCATGGCAGGGGGGGTGGAACTGGATGACCTTGAGGTCCTTTCCAACCCTAACTATTCTATGATTCTACAATAATACTATCTCAGGAAGACCCTTGTTAAACTGCTGGTGGCTCAGTCAGATGGTTTAGCACACAAACAGGAAAGATGCAGCCTTCACTGTACAGAAGAAGTCACCTGAAGATACAAGATGATGGAAGGAAGATTTAGAAAGGCAAAGTCTCCTTCAAGAAATAGCCAAGAGACACTGACATGAGCAGCTGACTTCAGCAGGTGGGCACTGGAGCTTCCAGCCATACTGGCTGGAGCTTATGATTTTTGATACCTGGAATAATCTCGACTTGGCAAAGTGAATGGGATGGATGACTGGAAATGCCTCCTGTGCTTCATCTTGAATACCCACCTCCAACTAGGCTGACGGGGTACCAAAGAAATACTCCCTAGGATCTACACTTTTGCAGGCTTCATAAACCTGCAAGATCTGTGAAAGCAACAAAAATCTGGGTGCCTACCTAAATCCTTTCTGAGCTATGCAGAATGCTTGCAAAACCAGGGGGTGATTCCCTGCCTAGTGAGATAACCATGTGCTTTATCACTGATTTGGGCTGAAAAAGACTCACACCCTCACCCTGTAACTTTCTTGAGGTCAAGTTTGCTTCCTATATTGCCAGCACTTCTGCTTTTGGTCCTGAGTTGAACAGACTTTCTTGTGGGTATGTTTGTACTTCCCAGACATTTGCATGTAATTTTATGCAAACATTTTTATCACAGATCAGTTCACACAACCACAAGCTGTGTTTTTATTTTCTCTGTCAGCTGAAAGCTTCGTCTGCATTGCTTTTCTTTCCCCTCTGCTTGCTCCGGTATGACTACATCAAAGTAATTGCACAGGTGCAAACCCTGACTCTCAATGCTCTGCATTTGTGCAGTAAAATATTCTGTTTTCCATGTACCTGATGTTGGTCTGAGACAACACCACAGCTTTGGGAGTTTCACTGAAACATATGCATTAAGGTAATTGCAGCAGAGTAAAACTTGGACCTTGCAAAAAAGGCAAACAGACCTTTCGGACCTTTCTTGCCAGAGGAGAGAAGTAAATTCTTTACAAAACAGGCAGTTCTGGTGGTGGTGGATCATTTCTTCAAAAGACTCGAATCAAAAGGTCAAACAATGCTACAGAATCTTCCATTTTCCAGTCAATAATATACATTCAGATGAAGTGCCTCTGAAGTGCCTGTCCCCAAATGGTTGAGAGGATGAGAGGTAGTGCTGGAGGCAGGCTGGAGGAGCAGGAGCAGGTCACACCAGGACCCGCTGCAGGACAGGCTTGTGCAGTGTGACTGAAACCCTCACTTTGCCACACCAAGTAGCAGAAACCCCATGATTTCACAGGTAAACGCATGCTGATTCAGAGTGCAGAGCTCAAACCAGATCAGAGTGATGAAAAACACCAGCAAGCTTCAATTTAAAATTGTTAGGCTGGAGCTGGCACCTCCACAAGAATAACGCTTATTATATGGTATCAGTTGCATCTGATTCTTCTGGTTGATTAAATACTTTTATCTTACAGAATACTGGAAGTTGCTGCTACATCACATTGTGGATTTATCAATAATGAATTTGCAGTTGGGGAAATATGTATTTCACGTCTGTATACACAGGGTGCTCATTGCCCAATGTAAAACATGCCTGATATGAAGTTAATGCTCACATTTCTTTTCATTCTTTCATTTTTCATGGTGCCTTTTACCAGTTTCAGATACAAGGAAATATGAATTAACCCTTCAAAGATGCCAGATTCTGGTGCAATGTGAGGAGCCTTGAAATGTCCACTTTCAGCCCATTGAATTCTTTCTTCCTCAGCCCAATTTTAAATCCTAGAAAACAGGCGCTGATGCTGGACATGCTGAGGCAGCTGTCAGTGAGCTGTAAAAGCACAGACTGCACCATGATGCCATCAGGGGCCAGGAACTGCTCATGGAAAAGCTCCATGTTTTCACACGCAAAACGGAGTGTAAGGTCTTTGTTAGTACAGCCCAGAGTATTTCACGTTATGGCTCCAGGAAGAGCAGCACATTTAACACAGCGCTGTGATCATGGACAATGCAGCTACATTCTCCCAGTGGTGGATGGCCATAGGAACAGGGACTACGATTAACTCCATCAGTGCTGACTGATACACCATGAGCTCCAGCTAATGCCCCTTTCTGAATACAAACAATAAAATCAAAATGAAAACCACATGACATGTCAGGAGTTGGTTCCCCCCCCCCCCAATTATTCATGTAATTGTATTTTTTTCTTGTTTTTCTTTTTTATTTTCTAAGAAATTACCAGAGCCAAGGCATGAGCAGGTGCTGCAGGATCTGAGCTGCACTGTCAGCCTCATTAACGTGACCTCAAACTACCAACCACAAGTACAGACCAGAATAGGCTGGAGTGTGCTCTACAAAAGAATATTCATAGAAGACTCAGATCAGTCTTCAGATTGTATTCACCATCATCTCCTTAACTCACATCTCTGCAAGTAAAACCACACCAGAGAAAGAAACTGCTCCACCTTAGTATAGCTAATTCCTTTTTAGTCCCCTCTTTTTAATTGAGATGTCAGTAGGGGAAAGTTTTTGGAACAAAACGGGGAAGCTTTTTGCTCCAGGAGCAAATGGGTTAAAGCAGCTTTGGAGTTTTAAAGCTCTGTTTTGCTCATCCTTAATGGAAATTCAGGGACTGAATTTAGAATTGTGTTTGTTGAGAACAAGGAAGAAAGCCTCAGCGAGGAGGCTGGCAAAGGGAAATGGTATGCACAGGAATTAAATGTGGTTGGTGTCACTGCACAGGGCGAGTCTGAACTATGTATGTGCGTGTAAGAATTTGTAGTAGTCTGTGCGCTGGCAAAAGAACTGGCAACCTGCCCTAAAACATCTAATAGGCTCCTCCTGAGGTTTTGAATCCCTCCTCGGTGCTAAATGACAGAGGAGAACTTGATCCCCATTTTAAAGCACCCCTAAGTGAGGGGTATGTGAGCTATATATGAGGTGGTATTTAGATATAAAGAAATCAGCTTGGACTTTAATAGAGCTGGGGACCATGTGTAGCATTTGGAACCGGCTCTTCCCACATCAGAACTGGGGGATGCCTGGAGGTCGGTCAGTGCCAGGATCCAGTTTCAGATGCCTTCTCAGTCCCCAGAATCCATAGCTGCTTGCTATGGATTTCATGATTCATACTTACCCAGCTTTTCCTGCAAAGAGAAATTGAGCTGTGCAAGTTCCTCTGAAAGCTCCTCCCTCAATCTCTGTAGATGCAAGAGAGCTCCAAGTTCCACCCTAAGGAGGAAGTAAGTCTGGTTGGTGTCACTCAGTGGCTTCCTCAGCTCTTGCAGTGACCAATCTAGCTTTGGCCATAGCCTTTGCCAATTTAGTTACTGATTTTAGAGATTAAAGACTCAACAAGAAGAGCAACTGCAGCAGACTGATCTATTTGCTCTCTGTTTTGATCATGGCTCTTCTGTGCTGCTGACTGATGCTTGTCCATGCCTGCAAGAGCTGAAGAAGACTTCCACAGAGGGTAGACCAACCTACCCACACTTGGTCTACCTGGATTCCCTGAGGTGTCCTTCATGCCCCAAGGTTCCTGAGCAGTCTTCACCTCTGCATGGGTTTGCACGAATGGCAGGTGTCTGGCCTGCTTTAAGTGAAGAACATTCAATACTTAAAGACTGAAGACAAGATGGGTAAGAGGAAGAGGGGGCATCTCAAAACAGCATTTCTCATGTTATTCAGGCTCATGGAAAGTCCCTGATTACCCAGCACCAAGGGTTAGTATTGCTAGGTCAGTTTTGCACAAGTCTCTAGTGAAAGCCATTGGACTTCTGCAGAATCCCTGTAAGAGGAACAAACCCAGTCACCAAACACAAAACCAGCTGTGCTGAGAATTCTCTATCTGCTTCTGATGGCCTCACATGGCACCCACAGAAAAGCATCCATCCTCGTATTTATTGCAACTATCTAAATGCTTCTTTATATAAAAGCCTGGAATAGCTTCAAAAGCCTCTATCTTAGGAAAATAGCATGCATTTAATAGCCTTCCAGGAAAGTATCACATATAAATTGAACGAGATCATTTAGCCAAGTAGCACTTAATTACAGCCAGAAGAGCAGCACCCAAACTCCATTGATCTCCTCCATGGGGGAGCTCTTCCTCCTTGGACGGAGACTATAAAAACGAGTGGGACTGTGTAAATTCAGCAGGCTCTCTGTCAGGCAGAGACGCAGTTGAAGGGTCCAACTTTTCATCAGCTGTGCTCAGTTTTCTCTTTACCTCAGCAGACTGGAACTGCACCAAGCAGAGCTGCACTGACGACTGTGCAGATGCAGTGTGGGACCTAGAGGAGGTATTAACTGACTGAGAGAGTCAAAGAATACACTAATCAAGATGTTTCCCTCTGCTAATTAAGGTCCTGTGGGGCATCACCTCTGTTTTCATGCTTCCCTTACACACAGGATTTTCCCAGAAGGCCACAGTGGAAAAACATCTGCCTTCCAGCAAGCTTCAAACTTTCTATCCACCTTCAATGAAGCAGATCAAAGCAGCTGTCACCTCTCTAAAATGGAACATTTGAGTGGTTAAACTGAAGGCCAAAGAGGCTAAATTAGTGTTATTTTTAGCCAAAGTTTGCTACCACTCAGCAGAAAACTGCCAGCCCAGCAAGCATACTGCTTCATATATAAATACTGGTGCTCGGTGAGACAAGCAGGCTCTCTGTGAGGCATAAGAGGCCAGGAGAGCGGAGAGAGAGTACTGTACCCCCATCCAACATCCAGGCTGCAATGCATGATATGGGAAAGGTCTGGGAGAAGCTGCCCTTCCAGACAAATGGCAGAGCCTGTCCTCAGCAGTTTGTTCACCAACGTGGCAGAGCAACCCCTCCTGGTGCTTGGAGGCAAACCTGCCCCTTTTAGAACAGACCCTGGGTAAAGAAACTGGGATGTGTCAGCATTGCTCAAGGACTGGCCCAGCCCAGCATCCCAGGAAAGGACTTGATGATAGCAGTAAAGGTCCTGCAGCGTCTGTCGCAGGCACCTGCGTTAGTGCCTTAGTCACCTCTGATGGCACCGACTCCCACTTCTCAAGGGTGGGAGGACTCTGGGCTACTGAGTCACTTCCCTCTCCTTGCTCCATTGCTGGGGCTGGCACCAACCAAACACTCCCACTGATGGTGCCCATCAGGGTCCCCTCGAGGCTGGGCTGCTGGTGTGTGTTTGGGGACCAAGTGCCCCCAGAGAGCAACTGACATCTCTCTGCTGCTCGCAGGCCTGGCTGGTGTGAGGTGAGGATGAGGAATGCCCGATTTAGGTTTTTGTAGACATCTCCAGTGTTGGTTAGTTTCGGTGATACTAAATATTCACATTCTGTCCCCTGAGTTCTTTGCCTTTCAGAACAGGACGCCTACTCGTTAATTAGTTCAGGCTTTTACCCGAAGGGTTATTTTGGGGATTGGCTTAACGTTACAGAGTGCTCAGTCTGTGCTCTGACCAAGTAGTTTGCTGTGAATCTGGAGCTGACATCACATCATTTAGTTCATTTATTTAAGTGTTGATTTGTAGCTGATGCACCCACGGGTAATGCTGACAGCAGCTCCTATTTCTTCATTAAAATACAGTGAAATAAACACAGCCCTCACACCTCGACTTTCCTTAGCTGTAACCTGCTCACACAAGGAATAGTCATAGCATCACTGATGACAGCTAGGGCCACTCAGCGGTGGTATCGCTTTTATCCCTGGTGTTTCTGGATGGCATTTGAGACAAGAGAATACCTGGGGCTCTACCCAGCCAAAAGATGCTGTCAGTATCTCTGCAGACACAGGAAATCTGCTTAATTTAGGGCACAAATGAGGTTGTTGGTGTGGACACCAAACCTGACAGCACAGATCTGGCCCCATGCTGGAAGGATGACTGTGCCCTGGCGGGGCTGGGGTTCTGGTTCCCAGCCCTCCTGTTGTCCTTGGCTGTGCCTCCACAACCTGGGTCACTATCCCATGGTCTCTGCTTTCCCTCCATTCCTTTCCCCAACCTTTCTATTTCTTTCAGATGTCATTTGGCCCTGTGTTGGCACCACACCAGTTTTAATAGTACCTTATAACATCGCTGGCCGTGGTAAGTAAAAGATCCCATGATATCACCTGTACATGCTCCAGTCAGCGGGTAAAGAGCACAGAAACCATATCCTTCCCAATGGCAGTGACAAAACTGTTTACTACTGAATATCTCGAAGATGTAACTTCAGAGAGGGGAAACTGAGGCAATGACAAGTTTCTGAAAAACATTTGTGGTATGATAGAGACCCAGATCCAGCTCCCAAAGGATCAGTCTCACAGACAGTTCACTAGACTACTATCCTTTAACCATATAAACAGCAAGATTGGCAGGGCCTGGGCAGCTTACACAGCTCTGAGCTTCTCTCAAACTCACTGCGGTGGTTTCCCTGCAAAGCAGTGCTGGAAACCCAAGTTCTGGATTCTCCCAGAGCAGGTTACAAGGCTGGTGTTTGACATTTGCGTGGGAGAGGTTGGGTTCCCGTGCTCAGATGTGATTTGAAGCACATTCTTCCTTAGAGACATGGCCATGCTGTGGCTGCAGAGATGATCTCATGCTTGTCTCATGCCAGGACCCTGTGCTGTCGCAGTGGCCAGGTCTGGACAAGGGGCCATGTGGTAGACACATTGGGGTAGAGGTGGAAGTGCTGTGGCAGGAGAGTATCAGCCAAATACTAGACGAGTGAGTTTCACTTGCAGAACATGTGAGGTTCAGTGGTTTGCTGTCACTGCTGGGAACCATCCAGAGTATCATTTTGGGTCAAGCACTGACACAGGGAAAGCTAAAAGCTACCAAAAGCTGCTCACTCTGCCAGCTGCCAGGACAGTGGAGCGCTGGGTAAAGGCTTTTTAGGGTGGTGAGGCACTGGAATAGGTTGCCAAGGGAGGTTGTGAATGCTCCATCCCTGGCAGTGTTCAAGACCAGGTTGGATGAAACCTTGGGTGAGATGGTTCAGTGTGAGGTGTCCCTGCCCATGGCAGGGGGTTTGGAACTGGATGATCTTAAGGTCCTTTCCAACCCTAACTATTCTATGATTCTATGATTCTATTCTATGATTTGGCAAGAGGTTGGACATCCTGCTGGGCAATGGCGTCTCCTCTAACCTATACAGAAAGAGAGCACAGCTGTAGATGTCTGTACACAACCATCAGATGATGAGTTCTGAAGGCATAAATGAGGCTGGCACAGATTTGTGAGATGCTAGCAGGGGACTGCAGGAGTGTGAGGTGCAGTCTTTGCTGCACAGAGAGCTGCAGCTTGTCCTGCTGCTGGGATCAACATTTTCCCTTTCCCTCTTCATGGCCATGTGCTGCCACATTGGTACTCCTGCCTTATGAGAGAATTGACTCCAAGTAGTACCGGTGGAGTAGCTTGTGGTACGTGCTGTGCTCCTTTGGGAAGCAGCATACTACACAGCAAAATCATCATACTGGTAACAGCAGTAGCTGAGTCTAATACTAGGACATTGTGAACATCACCCTGACGAATGTTATTTTCTCTCACTGATTATTCTCACTAGATTTCAAACCAGAACCTCAAATCAAGGAATTATCCATACATGTTTGTGGAATGGCTTCTTCTATCTGCCTCAGAGTTACCTGGTTTGGGTTACTGTCACTATCAAGATAATAGATAAAATGCATGAGAAGCCTAATCCTAGCCATCAGTTCTTACTCTCCCGTGCAATGTGAGTTTGTATCTGTTCATGGATCCTGAGCTGGCCCATCTCCAGCTGGAACCAATTCCTAAATCAGAAGGAACATTGGGTCCCCTTAAGCCCTGAGCAATTTAAAAGTTCTCTCCCATCACAACAGCTTTGACCTGGACCGCCTTCTTTAAACTGCCTCCAGAGTATTCTGTTTCATAACCAAATTGTTCATTATTCTTGCTCTCTCTAAACTAGCTTTCTGAACTTAATGGGGCTCTTCTTCAGGATGTACCTTTCGCAGAAGCAGTCTCGATGTCTTATTTTGGCCATTCTGTGCTCGAATGCCCTCTGTATGGGAAAGTTGGTGACAACAGAACAGCACCTCTCATGGTAAAACTGCTCCATATCCCTTCTGTGTTTATAAGTGCACAGTAACATCACGCTACTTTAATTATATGTTTTTCTGCCCCTTCTCTTTCATCTTTCTGTAACTTTGTCAAGGTTGTAAACACACCTAGGCCTTAAGGCTCCTTCAGCAAGAACTGCTTTCGAATCCATCTACGCCTTTTCCTTCAGTAGAGCTCAGTGTTCTGTACCTCTCCAAACTGCAGGGCTGCAGTAAATGCCTGAGAATAATGCATGCAAGGGAAGCATATACTATAAAAGCAGAATCGTGTGACAGTGTTAGCAAGCATCTCTGATGAAAGATGAACACAGAGGTTGCAAGAGGCTTTCTCACATGTAGTTTTTGAGCGCTGGCAGACTTTCCATTGTTTTGATGCTCCGGTTTATTAAAAACTCCTTGACATATCAGCTTGTTTCACAATGGATTACCATTATTCACAGACCGATTCTTTTTGTGTTAGCCTGACAACTCATATGAAGGTTTCCTGTCCCATACTGGATTGCTTTCAAAATTGTTTTAATTTGCCTTGTGGGCTTTTTGGGTTAAATGAATGTAGAATTGATTCACTGGGAAGACGTAGGATTTTCCTGCAGTATAGCTATTATTCTTCAAGAAATCCAAGCTGCTCAAAGATGCTTCCCCTTTAAACAAGACACAAAAAGAAATCAGCCATTGCCTGGATAATACCATTCTCATCAACATGCAAGGAGCTTGCTTGTCTGTCAAGTCGCCCACATCTTCTCAATCACTCCCTTTCATTTATCCTATTATGTCCCTGTTTTAACTCATGCTGTGGCTGATACTCAATGACAGAAAGAAGAAACCCAGCTGAGCATCATCCTTCCTTTGCTTCCCCACTGGAGACGCAGTGTATGACCTTACCTGAAGGAGATGAGTACCTGGGCACTTGGCGGAGCTGGAGCAGGGAGAGACATTTACAGCTCAAGTCAAACACTGGCAACTCAGAGGAATGTGGGTGATGAGATCTGTTGTAGGCAATTGTTTTTTCTGGCTTTTGCCCCCTTCTCCATGTGTGAAGAGATAGTAGGTGTTTTGCAAGCATTCACGGTTTGGAAGACATGATCATAAACCCTGACTAATGTTTGTGGTTGGTGGGTCTGTGGCAACAAGTGCTAATTGCTATGGCTATTGCTGCTATTTTATTATTTAATTTCACTGTATTAGTGTGGCATTGTAGGGCTCTAACCCGGAGCCACAGCCCCACAGGCAGGACACTATTCAAACACAGGACAAAGAACAGTCCCTGCTGCTAGGAACTTGCAGGCTAAACATATTGGTTTATTGACTCCTGACCTGTAACCTAGAGGTGTTTGAGCCTCCTGACTCCAGGGATGGCAGAGCTCACGTTGGTCTGTGCCAGAGTGCAGTGGGGCTCTGTGGTTGAGCAATAGTGTTACTGACCCACATTGCCCAACCTGGAGGAGGTACCAGCCCAGGTGCTTGCACATGCAGGTGGGGAGACCTGTGGGAAAACAGTGGGTCTCACAGATAAATGAGAAAACTGAATATTTCTGGTCTTCAGCAGGAATCTGAGGCTCAAATCTGAGCCTGGAGCAGTTCGATCCCGTTTAGAAAACACAACCCCTTTCGAGTGGCTGATTCATGCCACTGTCTTCCTCAAGCTGTCTAGCACATGTCTACAAGTTGATGCAGTGATATGCAACAGCTTAGGACAGAGTTACTTCTCCCTGGCATGCATCTATGTGAACGGCAGCCAAAGGAAGCAGCCAGCTCCGATGGTGCTCTCTGATTGATCCAGTTCATGAAGACCTGCCCAGTGATTTCCATGCATATTGTGTGAAGATTAATACACCATGCTGTCAAACCGTGTCCCATAGCGCTGCAGGAGAAACCCTCTGGTTAACCCTGTGCACTGCGAACAGCTGGAACTGGCCATTTTAATGAATCTGTGGGGTTTTCTATTCTAAATGATTTAACAGCATTCTGCTAATTGTGTTTCTTAGTTTCCTGGGTATTTCTTCAAGACATGAAACAATGCTGAGAGCCCATGGGTCTTTCTTTCATTTATGTCAATTTAAGACACTCTGAGCTTCCCATTCTAGTGAGAACCTTGCAACTGTCAGCGATATTAATAATAAAAATACTTAGTGTTGCCATTTCTGTCTCTCCCTTGGTTCAACAGAAATATAATTACCTGGAATAATTTCTAGTGCATGAAGCAATTTGGGCCAAAATCCTGGAGGCACTGGGTGGGAATTTGGCCATCAGTTTCCAAAGGAAAAGAGAAATTCTTCTCCTGTACAGGAAGACTTATGCCTGTTGTGAACAGTTTAGAGTTTGCTGTTGAAATAAACTTACAAGGTTTTATTCTGGATTAGGCTATCCTTGCTGGTAATTCAGATCCTTGGGTTGGGAGGAGACAGTGACCGATAGGATGCGCAGATCAGGTTCAGACTTGCAAAGGCTGGTGTAGTCCAGCCTCACTGCTGCCTTCAGGACTCTGTATTCAACATTTGCTTCTCTTCTTCAGCCATTGCTTGGGTATGTCACAGTCTGAGGGAAGGGAGTCCATGGGGATGACAAAGGGAGGGAGAGAGTGCATAGGGAAGTCAGTGTTAGTGTGCTCCAGTCCCTGCCCTCCCAACAGCCCCACAACTGGGAAAAGCAACTCCTGCCTGACATCAGTGCTGATACCTGCCAGGTTAAGTGAGGTCACTGGCTCCCGACCTCTGGAAGGGAGGAAGAGAGAAAGCAAGCACAAGATCATGCCAGGCGATGCGCTGTCATGGCTTGTTCCTCAAGCCCCAGAAAGCTCCACACCCATTGCACTCTTCACTGTTTCCTCACGAGCCTTGCGTGAGACTCTCCTGGGGGATGGATTTAGGAAAACCCTGTCATTTGCACCATAATGGAACATGGGGAAGCAGTAGCAATCTCCACGGGAACGGGGCTACCCCAGCCCCGCTCCACCCAGCTGGTGAGGATGGACAAACTGCCAGCTCATCACACGGAAGCACACTGAATTGCAGGGATGGATGGATGGATGGATGGATGGATGGATGGATGGATGGATGGGTGGATGTTGCACCTCTGGGAAGCTCACTGCTACACTGCTGCCTCTTTACTCTCCATAGAGAAGGTTTCTCTCTGACTAATTTACAAGACAGCCATCTGGCGCATGCATAAAGACTATGCGATGGCTGATCACTCTGAGCGCATTTATCTTCATGAATGAGGAGGAGAGGGTTATAGTGGCGAAGCCCCAAGGAGTTGGCCTGTCTCTCCTTGCGAGTGAAGATTAATGTGTTGTGAGATGTCGGCTAACATGTATCATGCGTGCACAGTGCACCTTTCCCTCTACTCCCCTCTCCTTCCCTCAGCTCTCTTCTCATGGAATAATACAGCTTTGACTGATGACCAGTTACAAGGAATACACTCCCTCTCACCACAAAATGTAAGGGAAATCTGTGGGAAACAAAGCGCTTAAAATGGTTGGGGGAACTTTGATATCCTGTGTTATTAACTACTAACTGAAAAGAAAAGCAGCCTGTGGAAGGGATTTCACATCTCTCTGTCTTTAGTACAAATTGGATGGAGAGCATCCTCTCTTTTCAAATACATAGCCCATAAATTAAGTTCCTGCATTTTTTTATGGCACCCAATTAAAGAGCAAATTGAGGTTCCATGTTTCACGTTTGCATCTAAACCAGCAGACTGACTTCCTTTGAACGTTCAAGTATAGAGGAGTGTTTTCAACTGAAAACAAAGATTTTTGAAGTTGGCCAGTAAGAAACTGCATCTGATATTGGCTCTGCACATCTCTTTGCATTGTTTACTTCAATAAGAGATCTGCAAAATTACTCCATGCAAAGGACAGAAATGAATAAAGGGAAATTTTATAAGAAAACACAGTGAAATGCCAAATCTAAGCAGATAACTGCTTAATCTGTACCCGGTATATATTTTGCCTTCAGAAACACAGGTTCAAGTTCTGTAGAGGCAGAAAAGCCTCTTTTTTCTATGCAAAGCAGCTCAGTTTTGAAAGAATGCATTTTACGGGTTGAATTAATGCTCTTTGTAGTCACTGCAGCTCCAAGCTCATGGAGACCTGTGGCTTTTCAAGCATGGAAAAAGCAGGGAAGCATCTGTCTATCTCCAGGCCCTGATCTGGACTACTTCGGGCAATGGCAAAACTCCTGATTTCACTGGTGATGAAATATCTGGCTGGTCCTCACAAGTCCAGAAGAGAGAAACTAGGGAAGCTGTGGAGATACAGGGACGAGGGAGTATGCAGAGCCTCTACTGTGGGAATGAATACATTCGATGTGACAGCAAGCACACGATGGGAAATTAAAGAAGAACTTAAAAGATGTGAGTTTGTGGCTGAACTGGGAGAGAAGTACCTGCCTTTCAAAGCGTCTTGAGGCAGAGGGAGCTGCCAGGGCTGGGAAGAAGCATTTGTATTATGGTTGAAGATGACTGGCCTTTCTCCAGAGCACAGATATCCTCACAGGAGTGTGCCCTGTCCACTGCCCTCCTGCCATCTGCTGCCACACAGACATGAGATTTCCAAGCCCTTCTGAGCACATACAGGAGACAATTATTCTGGAAAAGGGGTATTTCTCATCAAATCCATTTTCTCCGCTAGTCTATCACTTACAAAGTCTCAGGTAGGAAACTGGTAATCTACATAAAAGTGAAAGGCATGTCATGCAGAATAGCTTGAAATATGGATCCCCTATCACAGAGCCTGTCATGTCTTGCTACTGTATTTCCATCACTGCAGACAACATAATGCCACTGCACCAGTCATGTTTCAACTAACACCTCAAGTCAGGTAGACACATAACAGGTTAATTAGGGGCTTTGGCAAATTGAGTCCACGGGCTGTAATTACCAGCACTCAAGACCTACAATTTCTGTTTTAATTAAAATAAACAGTGTGGAGAAGCTGACATCACACCAGAGTAACCAGCGTGCAAGTCACAGTTAATTATATTAAGCTGTGGCCTCCGTCATAAAAAATACTCAGTTTGGATCTGGATTTATAGAGACTGGCTTTACCATTTCGGTGAAGTTTAATTGCTGCACAGAGGCCGACTGGTCCGGACAAGTCAGTCTGTTGGGGTGACTGGATGTTCCGTGTGTGGAATTGCTCCTTCTCTTCTCAGGGTGGAAGCAGGCAGTGCCAGCCTTTGAATCATCCCTTTGCTTCCTCCTGCCAGGCTCTTGCACCCAAACAAGCCCCGGTAGTGCCCTGTCCGTGCTCGAGCTGCCCCTGTCACATCAAACTGGAGCGAGCTCTGCCGCCCTTCCCAAAGAGCATTGCCAGGGAATTGAGCTTGGAGGGAGAAAGCAGGAAAGTGGGATTTGGGGAAGAGTCTGGGTGGTGGAGGCACAGGGCACTGAGGTGCTTTGGGCACTCCTAGGTGCAGAGAAGTCTCCAGTGATGGGGAGCCAGGCTCTTTGTTCCTGAGCACACCCAGGGCATGGGCGGCGCATTTGTCCGGGGCATCCAATAAACGCTCCTGCTCTGGCACAACTCTTGCCTTTCTCTCCACACTCACTCTCCAGCTAATTCCTTAGGCAGCGTTGCAGAGTACGTAATGGTACCACGGCCCACACTACAGCCTCTCATCTGCCACCTCTCCCGCTTCTCGTCCTCCACCCAAGCTTCTCTCCCAACCCTGCCTTTTGTCTCCTTCACCCACTTTCAACCTTGTGCTTCCTTTGATGCCACCCGACAGGCTAGGTGCAGCCAGATCCACCCTGCCCAGCCAAAAACACGCCTGTTTTGCAAAGCAATCCAGGTCTATCGAACGTACGCTGTTCTAGGATGGCTTTTATTGCGTTACACAACCTGTGTGAGTCCCAGCCTGAGCAGTCGTGAAGGAGCAGACGTCTTGTGGGCTTGCCAGGCCTGCCCAGCAGCACCACGCAATCCACGAGCAAATAATTGGACACGCAGGAGGGCAGATGTGACAGATCTCAGGCTTGCACTTTTCCAGTCTGGTTATGAGAACCTGGCAGGTGTCCCCACAACCATTCAGTTACCCACAGGAATATGGGGTGTCCTCTTGGACAGTGTCCGCTCCTTGCAGGGGCTAGGTCCCAGGGAGCTCACCTGAGCCCCTTGCTGCTACCCGGGACTGCCAAGGATCAGCAATAAAATACTGGAACAAGCATCTGAGCATCTCCTGGGGAATGTGATGGTTACTGCAGCCAAAGCTGCAGGATAGCACCACGTGCCTTGGCAGTGCCATGTGGGTGACAGCGAGCACCCCCTGAAGTGTCACATTCAGCTTTTACAGTGGAGCTGGGAAGTAAAACACTGACTATGCGTATGTCCTTATATCTTGAAATCAATGCACTTTACCTTTAGGACCAACCTGACTGCAAAATCCCTGGAAAACAGCATTTCAGTGGAGCTTAGATGACCTCATTTCCCTGGGGAAAGAGAGAAAGAAGGGAGCATTAGGGCCAGGCATGCTCCCGTTTTCTGTTGTGAAAGGTGTGGGCTTTGGTAATGGACTCAGGCTGTTGGATGGACAGCTCAGACTCAGGTTGGACAATATTTTTTGTATTGCTTCTCCTGAATAAGAGAAGGTTTTTTTAATCATTCTTTATTACAACCCATTTTCGAGCATGAAAAAAACCATGGAGAATGAAACTTGTTTGTTTTTGCACAAACTTAACCTTTCATATTTCTTCATGAAAACATAGAAATATTATGCTCAGGCCATACCAGTGGAAACAGTTGTTATTCACTCATTCAGTCACTTCAGGATTGGTCTCTGACTTCTGCTGATACTGGCTGATCCTTATTCAGTTACATATGTTACGCTCAGTTCACCTTTACTCAGTTAAGTATGGTTTCCGTGCCACCTCTCCAAATGAAATTTCGACTCCCAATGATGTTTTGATTAGCATACTATTAACCAATGATTTTTACTATGTCAGAGGCCTCTTACTGAAATTCTTCTTTTCAACTTTTCTGTCATTGTTCTGCCATTGTTTCCTAACAGCTACTGCAATCTGCAGCCTAATGATTTTCATTTCCATGGTATTTTGAGACTGACCGAATAGCAGCAACATGATGAGTTTTAAATTCGGTTGTTAATCTCTAAAACAGATCTCACTAAACACTGCTGTCTAACTGCTCATGGGCATTGCTGTTTACTTGTAGCTCATCTACAAAGCACTACAGAAATATGGTGTTTGTTTGTTTGTGTTGTTTTGATGCTGGATTGCTTTGCCTTCTTTGGTAACCAGGTGAGACACCCTGTGCAAGCTCAGACACTGGTGTCTGGTGTAGGTCTGCGTGTTGCCCAAGAAGGCAGATTGCCCTGCGCTGCCCATTGAGGGTTGTTAATGCTTTTGGCTTCAGCAGGTGAAAGCAAAAAGACAAAGCAAAGCCACTCATGCCCAGCCCTGAGACGTATGTGTTTTGACACTGCCTGCCATCAGCAGGGACTGATGTAGCTGACGTGACCACAGAATCCCAAACTGGTTTGGGTTGGGAGGGATCTTAGAGATCATCCAGCTCCAACCCTGCCACAGGCAGGGACCCCTTCCACCAGAGCAGCTTGCTCCAAGCCCCTGTGTCCAACCTGGCCTTGAACACTGCCAGGGATGGGGCAGCCACAGCTTCTCTGGGCACCCTGTGCCAGCGCCTCAGCACCCTCACAGGGAAGAGCTTCTGCCTAAGAGCTCATCTCAGTCTCCCCTCGGGCAGGTTAAAGCCATTCCCCTTGGCCTGTCCCTACAGGCCCTTGTCCCAAGCCCCTCTCCAGCTTTCCTGCAGCCCCTTTAGGCACTGGAGCTGCTCTCAGGTCTCCCCTTCAGGAGCCTTCTCTTCTCCAGGCTGAACAGGTCCTGAGCCCTCCTGCTGCCACCCCTGGGTTCCATGGCCACTGCACCAAGCAGAAAGTGAGTTTTAGAGCAGTATGAGTGGGGCAGAGGGCCTGGGGCAGCAGCAGTGCACTGAGAGCTGGGGCAGAGCCACCTTCTCTCCTGGAGGCTAGCAGCCAGGACAGCGGCTTCTAAAAGCCAGGACACCCAGGTTACTATTCTTTGTGCTGCCAGGATACCGCAGCACTATTCCGGGGGACATGGGCCATTCTGCAGCCCGACGTCCTGCCCGGCATTTGGGCTTTCACTGGCTCTGAGGATATGTAGTTTTAAATAATTTTACCTAACCGTAAAGAGACATTTTGGCTTCTCCTCTTCTTTTAAGCGCTGTTGCCAAGCAGTTTGTCCTGAACATGATAGTTGTGGTACTGTTTGTTTTATTTCTCCTCCTATCGGAGCAGGATGACAAAATCGCTGTCCTGACTCTAACATCCTCTTTCATATCCTCTCTTCCACACTGTGGGAAGAGCAAAGTGCACAGACATCAGGCCCTTGACAGGTCAGGTCAGAGCGGCCAGCGAGCAGGCAGGAGCACGCTGCAGATCATGCTCATGAAAGGCTCTTACTAAACCCCATTGAAGTGACAGGAGGAGTTTTCCCTGATCTCATCAGGTTTGGGAAAGGGGCCAATATCCTCCTCGGAACCGCTGTCCCTACATAAACGGTACAACTTTCATTTCATGTTCAGGGCTGGGCCACAGCATGGACAATGATGGGAGGGGTCTGAGGGGCTCTGAGTAGCAGTTTACACATCTAAGACTTTAATAGGGAGACCCATTGCTTGAGAGGAAGATTGCAGAGACTGGAAGGGAGAGGATGGGGAGGAAGGCACAGAAGCAACATGCTCTGACTATGCAGGGGGCTGCTGCTGGCACAGGGGCAGAAAGTCCTTTTCATGTTACTTAAGTTTTGGTGTCCTTGAATGATAATTCATTTTAATTCAGGTCACACTAAAAAGATACTTACATACTCATTAAGAAATGAAGATATACCATGTGTGTTCTCCTGTGTCTGCTCACAGGGCAAGGTGTATGATGGGACCATGGGTTTTGGTAATGCTACAGGGGTGCATCACTCTTTCTGGGTTGTATTTACTACATCCTAGGTCTCAAGGAGTTTTATTAAGTCTGATCAGAACTTTTTGGGAAAAATTAAATACATTTACGTTTACTGAAGCTGTTAAAAATGGTTCCCACTCCTGCTGTTTTGTCCCTGAGCATTTTGCTTTGGATACACTCTCAGGCCTTGGGCTTTTATGACAGAAAACAGCTCCCAGTCAGTGGAGGGCTGAAGCCATCTTTCCCTCAAATGCTCCCATAAACATTTCCAATAAACTAATATAACAAGGAGGCACCTGTGTTCCCAGGGCCCAGCTTGGCAGAGAAATATCACTCCTGCAATCTTGCTTTAGAAATGACCTGGCTGCAGTATGATAATGGGTGAGCTGCTCCAACCTCCTTAAAGCCAGTGGAGAGCCTCCCATGGCTTTCAGGGGCTGCCTGTGTGCTGACGCAGGACCAGACCACTTGCAAATGTCTTCACAAAGGTTAAAAAAAGAACACACAAACTACACTTGCTGGAAGCTTTATAAAAAATTAGCATTGTTCTAATTCCCAACACAAGCAAATCATCTTGGGATTTATGGCAAGAGTGTTACATCCAACAGAGCCTACACCATCCTTTTCTGGAGCTCAGTGCCATCTCTGGAGCTGGAGGCAGCAAGGAACCCCAAGGAGGACCACTCTCCCTTACAATAACATGCTTTTTATGGGGCTTGCATGCATTGGGCAAGCAGGCTGTCAGACAGCATCTCTGACATGTTAAGAAGCACATCCAGGCTGCGACAGTTACAGCTGCTTTCCCAGCCCAGCACTAACCAGCACCTTCTGGCTAACCCTGGTGCTCCCACAGCCTGCAACGTGTTCCCAGAGACACGACAAACAGCAAAGCCACAAGCCTGAACCCCGGACTCGAGCAGCCCATTGCGATGGGCTTCTGCCCCCAGTCTGCTCACCAGTACAGCGCTTCCAGCCCTTGTGTGGTGCTGCCAATGGCCGTGCCCTCCTCCAAGCTTTCTGCTGACGCTTGATGGGTAGAAACCCATCAAAGCAGCCAACGCCACCACCGGTGTGAGGGAAGGAAGCCAGGTGTGAGCAAACCACCACAGCCGGGATGCACCCCTGCAGCTCCCCTGGGGATTTCACTGATGCTGGCAGCTATTTGGAGGACAGCCCAGGGTTTTTCTTAGCTGTGTCACCAGGTGCCCCGTGTGGCATTGCTCCCACAGATATTATGTCATCAGCTGGATTGCCTTTGGATTCAAAAATGGGTTAAAACTGGCTTGGTTTGGCTGTGATGGGTCTGCTGGTGGGAAAGGAAAAGCCCCCGTTCCCTGCCCACTGGGTGTTTTGGAGACCTTGTGAGGCAGAAAGCCAAGGTGTGTGAGTGAGGAGCTTCATCCTGGCTGCACTCAGGTGAAGCCAGTTGGGAAAAGCAATGCTTTTTCATAAAGCCTTCTTCCACCCCAGCACCAACATGTTTCACCATGCTCAGGGGAACTTGATGCAATGACTGACATAGATGCTGCTGAGAAACCACCTAATAAAACTGTATTTTCCAGAGTTACCCCAATAAAGAGGACAGGAGTCAAAGGGGCTGAGGATCTCAGTCCAATGAGTTCTTTTGAGGGAGGCAAGGAGGGCTTCAGAGAAATTTAACATTTCTGTGAAATGATGTAGATATAGGATGAATAGTAGGAATATCCACACATGTTCTGCTGTCATTGAGAATACTTGATTTCTGAGAGTTTTACTTCCAAATCAAGTTTTACTTCCAAAATGAAGTTTTACTTCCAAATGAAACTGAGAATTTTACTTCCAAATACTTTCTTTCTAGTGCTACTCAGACACACTTCCAGCCCATGCTGTGGGTGAGAGCTCAGGTACCACATCACACTGAAGATTTTATCACTGTTTGCAGTAAAACCCTTTTTCACTTTTTCTCTCTGTGAGAGGGGCAGGACGTGACCTGCCAAAGCCACCCTGAAGTAAGCAGTGGCCCTAATTCCTACATGAGCAAAATACTGGAAATTTGCAGCATCCAGACCCCTGCAGACACCCCAGGCACAGTGCCAGCCCCTCAGAGGTGCTGCTTTCCTGTCCAAACACTCAGTACTCATCCCATGAACAGAAGGGTTAATGCTCTCTTTTTCCCTGTGGAAGTGGCTTCTCTTAAAATGAGCACCAGGCTGCCTGCTCAGGTTTTTTGGCTGATCCTTCCACCTTTCCCCCCTGCTCCATTCAGTAAAGAGGAGCTGAAGGAAACACCTTTGGCTGCAGTGAATACGTAGCAGGTTTTGCACTTCCCCTCGCTGCCCTTCCCAGCCTGGTGACGTGGGGATTCACAGGTTTCCTGAGCAGCTGCTGGATGCTGCACCTTTTGGAGCTGCAGCACTGACTCCTCCACACCCTTTCCCCTTCAGCAGAACTCACACAAACCAGGGGATTTAAAATAACCCAGCTATAAAAGCCAGCCTGGTGTTCATGTGGACAGAGGGACTCTGCTCCCAGCCACATGTGTGAATCTGGTGCAACCCCGGGGTCCTGGGCACACTTTTGGTGTGAGATGGGCAACTGGGGTGTTCAGACAATGTACCCCACACCTCCTCAGTTTACTGCCACGGCTTGTTAAATTAGGTGTGGAGGATTTTAATTAAGCTGGGGGCTGTGCTAAAAATACCTCTTTTTTTTTTTTAATGCACAGACATGCTGTCTTACTTCTTCCTTTTTTATATATATATACATTTCTTCTAAACAAATGTTAGGTTCCAGGCCGTCTGCATATGGGGCCAGGTCAAAGCAGCCCTGGGCTTGTTTTGCTCTTGATAGCTGCTCCTCTGACACCTCTCAGATCACACTGACAAGGAACACTTTTATTCCTCAGCCTGTAATTCCTGCCTCTGTGTGTGGGACAAGCTCACACACCTTGTAACTATTTAACTTCAGTTCAGAACTCATCTCCTCATCACCCAGCTATAATTACGTCTGACAAAAGTATTGAATGCACCAAAGCACGACAAGCAAAGACAGAGGGATTAAACTGATACAGGCCTTTCACACCCATGAACATTGTGCCCCCAACAAAGAGCTTGAGAAGGAAGAGGGTGAATAATTATTGAAGGATCATAGCCGTGATTGAAGGGTTTGATGTCTCATCCGGCACGTGAAGAGTCAGGCAATTATGGGAATTAGAAAGAAAGATCAATTTCAATGTTGAGTGGGAGTACAGAGATTTTTGGGGGTTGTTATTTATTTTTTCCTTTTCTAACAGCAAACTAGATGCCCTGCAGTGTGACTTAACCCAGCATTTAACATTACAGGTGGGTTTCCAGAGGCACTCAGGGACAGCTGCCACGAAACATACGGCTAAAAAAAGAAATAAATAGAAAAACATTTGTGAAGCATTAATGGCAATAACATTAACCCTGTGCCAAGCACTTCTGAGCACAGGGTCGGGTGGGGGAGTGTGGGGTTGATGCCTTTGCTGGGGAGCAATGACTTGCCATGGTCAGAAGGGCAGGTGGGGTTGGTGATATAAAAGCACGGTGGGTGTCTGGTCACCCAATACCCCCCCTCCACCAGGCTGACCCCATCCTGGGCTAGGGAAAAAAGTCAGGACTGGAGGAGAAGCTGTGGATTGCAGGCTGAAACTTGCTTTTTAATTAAAGAAAAACCCCCAAGAGAAGTATCTCCTTGTAACAAAAGCAGGAGCATCGATAGCAAACACATAAAGAAAAGCTAAGAAAACTACCTGGGAAATTCCAAAATGAAAGTATTTTGTTTAGAACTTTCAATGAAGGTTGCTGAGTAACAACAGTGTATCTACTTATCAGCTCATTTACAAAACCTAAGCACTGAAAAGCCAAGACATTAATAGTGGTGGATGTCATAAATCTCATGCTGCCGACATAATAAACGTACATGCATTATTCTTATCAAGTGCAAAGAAAGTAAATACATATTTCATCACAACAAGCTTAACGCTGACCTCTAAATAAATAGCTGTCTTTCATTAGCAGTCTCAAAATAAAACATAAAGCAAACCCTATTAAAAAGAGCCATAAAAATTATGTATGTAGACACTAATGACACATATTGATCAGCTTCATGTGAAAAGCCATACACATGCATAATTCTGCCACAAATCAACATGGTTATGCATTTTTTCCCCCTCAAATCAGGCATTCAATAATATTCTCCAGAAAATGCAATTATAAATAATTAAATAAAAGTCAGCTGTCAGTTTGATAAATATATTTTTTTTTCTACAAACACACATGTAAGCCTCAGTATTCATTGTATCTCGTTAAGAGCACTTTACTGTTGTAACTGGAATAACCAAACTGATATGAATGTAAAGGTCAGAGTTAAGGCTGTTGGGTTCTGGTGGGATGTACTGCAGAGCTGTGTTTTATGCTTCATAAAGCTCCGGCTCTCTGCTGGTGCTAATTAGGGTAGTCCCTTGCAATCAGTGGCGCTATTCCAATTTCCATTAGCTAAGTTTTGGGCTTTTACTTCTATGGTTGTTCCATTTCAGTCGAGCACTTAACCATATGCCAAGCCTTCTGCAGGTACTTAAGCTCTGAGATGTGCTTATTTTTAAGTGTTGTGATGGATCACAAGGGCAATGCAGGAACATGGAAGAACACATGCTTGTCATACTTCAAACCCCCAAATCCCAGGTCCTTTGTCAAGCACTCTCCATATCTGTCTTGGTGATTTCCAGAGGACAGGAGCTAATCCTCCAGCCAGGTCCATGTCAGCAGAGCCCCGGTGAAACCAGGACCAGAAGGGCAACAGGCCGGTGGCCTCACACGAGGATGTTCGCTGGGGTAATTCATGGTCGGAGCAGACAACATCGAGTTGTTATAGGTTCTTAATCAGCATTGTTGGGACTCCGGCTCCCTGCGTGCCCAGGAGCCAAATGCCTGCCTCTCCTGAGGTCTCACAGCTGAGCTTCTCACCTCACATCGATGGACTGTGATTTTCTGCTGGACGAACAACTGATTTTAGCTCCTTATAGGTAGCATTTGCTCTGCAGTTATTGCCATAATATAGCAAATACTTAAAAAAAAAAAAATCACACTAAGTGCACCGAGGATCATATTGTCACTGAAAGAAACTTCTGAAAACTCGCAGATAATAGTTAAATCCATTCAGCTTTGAACACTTTAAAAACTGATCAGACCTCTTTCTTAAAGCCCTGAAGTGCTTTTAACTCCCACTGAAGCCAATCAGGGCTCTTTGAAAGAAGTGAATGGCAGAACTAGCCCCTGAAACATGTGAGCCCTGCTACGGAGAGTGGAAGCAGAAAATAGGTTACCCCTCCCAGCACAAAAATGCAGATGTGAATTAACTCCACATATGTAATGACACTTAAAAGCTACATTCAGTGAATCTTTTTCAGAGTGAGGAAGAAATATGAAAGAAATCCATCAACATTAATTTAGCTCAGACAAATAACTATTACTCAATGTAAGGCAAATTGCAAAATGCAAAGACTCATGCATCTAAGTTTTAATGATTCCCCCACCCTCAAAAATGTTTAGACAAAAAACGGATAGAGTAGTCCTTTCATTCGATGCCTCATCTGAAAAAGCTGGAGCAAAAATATGCTGAAATTTGAAATAAAGTGTTCATTTTGAAGTAATGAAGAGCTATAAAAATCTCTCCTCTCTCAGGTTCTTAACTTCTCTCCTCCTGGGAGAAGAGAGGCGACGCTAAAGAAGTGTGTCTGGCTGTTCATATTGTGCAGAAAGAGAGGCTTTTTCAAAGCATTTCAGCACTGCTGATGAGGAAAAAAGTTTTTCTTACATTGCCCCTTCCCTGCTTTCTCCTCGCTGTATTTTTTGGATGGAGAACAGGGGAATGAGGGGTGAAGAAAGTGTCTGTGTGCTCAGAGAACAACCAAGAACGGTTCCTCCTTATGTGCCTTTTGAGTAAGCCAGGAAGGGATAGAACATGGGGGAAAACAGGGAAAACCCCCAGGCTTCTTGCCCAGTAACACTGACTCGTTCTGGCTGCCTTCTTTTCCCAATAAACCCCTTCATTTTCTCCATTGACATCAAACCATAAAGCCTGTGCTCCAATCAGCAGTGATGATAATGTGAGCAACATTGGTTCCAGATGAATGCTGACCAAGGTATTATCAGTTAAAATGGATAACTTGCTGATCCCCACCACAGCAAGCCACTTTCCTTCACCACTGCTGGTAAGAGCACAATGGCTGTTGGCTAAGGATGCACAGCTATGGGAGAAGAGTATTTTAAGGCAGATGAAGAGGAAAACATGTGTGTGTGAGAGATTTCCATATTAAAACAGAGGGGAATACCCTGTGTAGGCAAACGACAACATACAGCAGCAGTATGTATATGTCAAAGATTTTTTTTTTAAAATAAAAAATATGTAAAATGATGCTATTTCAACCTTAATAATTTTATAGACTATAATTAGTTCACATCAAACTGTCTAAACACTTCAGTGATGACAGCACTTCCCTAGTAGCCAGATAATAAATTAGGGTCTAAGAAGCGAAGAAATTCAGAGAATTTTTACTTGGTATGATCTGTACAGTGGAAGGAGTCATTTATATCCGTTTGGATTCACTTGGGTGTATTCAGGCTTGCATCTGAATTGATCTTTAAAATGTTTATATATGGGATCCTGAGAGAGCAAATGCTTTACACTTGTTGATACCTGCCCAGTGTCTGTGCCACTAACATTGTTTATTTTGTGAAAACGTGTTGGGGTGGTTTTTTTTTGTCATCCCTTTAAGAGGGTGCAGAACTAATTTTTAGCTCATTATGGAGGTAATCTTCCCTTGCTTATTTGACTTGGGCTGTTTCCATAACATCTGCTTTCGTGCAGAGGAGCTCTGCACTATATGGATGTAAGCAGTACTATATGTGGTTACATTCACATGTTGTTCACTTAATGAAATCCTGGCAATTGTCCCATGTTTGAAACACATCTGAACCACAGAAAACTACTCAACATTGTTGCTATCCAGGAACCTAGAGAGAATTGAGATGGCTTTGTCTGTGCTTTCTTAAGGGATCTGAGCTAAAAATATTAGGGAAAAGAGAGTGCACATGCTTTTCTAACACAAGAACACAGGGCAATTCAGGATCGTGTGCTAAAACATTTTCTTAAATGGGGACTCCTGTAAATGTTCTTGCCAACTTTTTTTAATTCATTTACACTGATTGTGCTGCCCCCTCCCCTGTTGTGACGGCTCTCGGTGCCCTGATTGGAAATCTGGCTTTTGCCATGCTCAGGGGCAGATGAGGATGAATTTGTTTCCAGTCCTCTGAGTCAGCCTGAGCCTGAATGCTCACCCTGCCTCTGTCCTCCACTCCTGACAGTGATCAGCACCCTGCTGGGCAGTACAGGAGCTTTCCCTGCACCCTGTCCTCTGGAACGTACTCTGGTGCATTTATCTCCCTCTTCATATATAGTCTCAAACTTATTTCATTTGGGGGAAAAAAACCCACCATAAAACAGCACACAGATTTGTTTTCCCCAGTGAAAACCAGAGGAAAATGGAAATTCCAAACGTTCTCACCCAAAAGCAAAGACGTCATTTCGTTCCTTGTGTTTTTAAAAAATATTTCTATAGTTTCAATTAAACCACTTAGGCTGTGAAGTGGGGAAGGAGGCAAGGAGGTGCTGATGGGGAGCAAGAGCTATAAAAGGCTAAGTTAACTATTAAACACTTATAATAACTTTCTGGGGAATAAGTAAGTTTGTGCAAGGGTGTTCTTCCCTCCTGGGGCAGTGCCAAGGTAGGAGCTGGCTTTTCATTCCTCGCTGTGATACAAACCCTGTTGTGTGCTGTTTGCTGATGTAAAGACGTTTGTGCTCCCCAAATCACAGCAGAAATAAACTGATATATTCTGAAGCCAACCCAAACCCAAAGGCCTCTTTATGCACTTGCTCACAAGCTGCTGTTTTATTGCAGGGCAGGTGTCAGCCTGTTCCAGGGATTTCATGCTATGGGAAGTAATGGGAAGTGATGGGGTTTGTGAATAAGGCAGCAGAGAAAACCAAACATCTGGGGCTCTCAAGAGTGGCAGAAGGATGTAGCAGGGAGAGGAGGGTGGTGAAGAGGCAGAAAGCTTCTCAGGGCTCATGCTGATTGCATCATTGCTTAGAGTGCCACCTCATCAGAAGATAATGCAATCCGCACGTTGTTGCCTCACAGGGCTGCATCATTACCAGGAACAACAGAGCTCAGTGGGCGTTCAGGTGGAGGTGCCCTGAGTCAGAGGAGACGTCAGCTGATGGAGCAGATCAAGGGTCCACTTGGGTTTTGTTAGTTTTATTTTCAAGATGAGAGACCTTAATCTCCTGAACTGCATCTTGGCGCGATAAAAGTGCTCTTGTACCGTACTGCTCCCAGGCTGTGAATCCAACCCAGGCACACACAGAGACACTCAAAGTGCTTCATTTTTCCTTCAACTGAGGCACTAGGATTTCCCCTGTTTTTGGCACTTTCAGCCCAATTCAGCAACTGCAGATTTCCAGCAGGATTTGAATACACAGACTTGCAAGAGCAGGTTTTGTTTTCCAGCGGCGCCCAGGCTGTGGCAGCAGGAGCTGACTTCCTTGGGAACCCACTGTCTGAACTGGTGCGGGGCTCCAGCCACGGGTGCTGTGCACTCATATAACTGACCTTGAGATCGTCTGAGATCTAAACCAGGAGAGACTGTGGCTGCACATGGCTGTGTGTGGGTAGGTGTGTTTGAGAGAGATAATTATTGGGAAAGGCAAGAAAACATTTACCCACTGCTGTAAAGTGTTCTCAGAAGACAAGAAGAATCCCTATCCTTTAGCCTTTTAATTGATTTTAATTATTCAAAGCTCTTTCTCTCCTTGCTCAAATAGCAGTATGATACAATATTGTTGCAAGTATCTCGGTGCCTTCTGAGGTACTTAAATATGAATAGCAGGGAAGCTGGTGCCTGCTTTCCCTCTACAAGCACACAGGAAAACCTTGCTTTGCAAGGCAGAGCCCACTGCACAACAGCCAGATTATTCTAACAGCTCTCTTAATTTCAGGGGGATTTGTTTAAGTGGATTCCACACGATACTCTAAAAATATTATGAGAGATGACTCTAATAAGGCAGAAGCCACTACAGCATTTAAGGGGAATTTAATCTTATTCTACTACCACATAAAAAGCAGAGAAGTGCTGACATTTCAGCTCTCCACTGGCCTACTTCACAGCGTTTCAAACTGTGTTTTTCCATTATATAGCTGTGTATTCCACTTATACAGGTGCATATTCCAGCAAAACCCTCGCTGTTCCTTGTGATCCCCAGTTCACCCTCCTCCTCTTTGGAAAAGGCACAGAGAACGGTCTGGTAGCAGACTTCTCATGCAGATACTCCAGTTTAAGAAGCTGGAGACCTGGCAGTGGTACTGCAGCAGTGCATGGGCAGCATGCTGCATTGCTCTTGATGCAATCTACGAAGCCATGAGCATGTAAGAAGTGCATGCTGGCACATGAGGCAGCGATGTTCAAGCATGCACAGGGTTACTGCTGTGATTCACTGCTGGATAGGCATGGCTATCCAGTCCGCCACAGGTATGACACTGGAAGAAACATGCTGAATTCTTGCTGTTCCTTCTCTCAGCCTTTCTGGTTTGAGCTACGCTGTAAGAAGTCCTCCATGGGAACCTGTCCCAGTGCTGCAGTGCACCAGGGCACTCACATTTCTCACCAACTGGTCTGTAATACCTTGAGCACAAAAGTGAACGACGGAGGGTTGCCAAACCCAAGGACTCGGCAGCTAAAGGGTGCTCCTGAAACGTTTGTGCTTACTCACAGTTCACTGGAAGAGTTTGCAAAAGAGGGAGGCCAAACTCATCCCGAGAAGCAAAACCTGCAGTGGAAGTAGCTTGGCTGCAAAGGGCTGCCCAGGCGCACAGCTTGAGGTGCGGGGGGCTCCCTCAGCACAGCTCCTCTGCATTTCCTTCCCTCTCTCATAAGGCTGAGCAGTCTCTACACACAGGCTGGTTTTCTAAAGAAGGCTTTTGCCCCCACAACCTTCCATGCAGTGCTTGGACTTCCCTGCTCTTGGACACCACTGCTCTGAGCCACACATCGCCCAAGGGCAAGGCACGGGGTACCTGAGGCATTGGAGGGCTTTCCCTGGGTTCACTCTTCCCACTGCTTTTCCCATTCCCTGTTGTGCAAAGCAGCCCTCCTCTTTCTTGAGGTATAGACCTGCCATTATGCTTCCCGGGAGCTGGCTTCCTGGGGCTGCCTTTGTCTCTGTGATTGAGTTGACTTACATAGCCCTATTCTTACTCAGCCCTATTCTTACTCCTCTCTCTGATAATATTATCCTATCTATTGCAAATCCCAGCTGTAAAGTTACAAAGGTAGTTACTCTTCCAGCCGTCCTCTGCGAAGACTGCTTTTCCACTTCTGTCTTTCTGGGCAAGCCATACCTGAATGAAGCTCTCTAATAGTAGTGGGGTCAGTACTCAGCCAGAAGGTGCATATACAGAGGAGTTTTTGAGCTGTTAAAGATAAGGACCATGTTTCATAGAGGTTTGCATAGTATCCACCAGAAAAGGTCTTGCTCTCATTTGCATTTCTAGGCACTCCTGCAACACTGATGCCAAAAGGATTGCTAGTACCAGCGTTAGCTTTTGTTCCTTGTGAGGCAGTGATGCTGCTGGGTGGGGATGGTAGCATGGGTGTTTGGCTAGGGGATGCCCCAAATGCATGACAGGGAGTTCAGGGAAGGGGATGTGACCGCTAAGTTTGCCCATTCCTACTTAATCTGAATCAACAAACACTTGTAAAATAGCTCTCTTGTACAAGGGGAAAGGGACAAATCCAAACTAGGATCCCCAGATTTGAGTCTTGGCTCAGATGATTTTCCTTTCATCCTTATGCAAATCAGACAAGTCCTGCTTATTTCATCATGAAGTGTGAGGCAAGGTAAGGCTTATGTAGCCTACAGTACATCCCAGGAGTATTAGGAAGGTTAATTACTTAATGTTTCCAAAGTGGTGTTATACAAGTGCCAAATAAAACTAGTAAGAAGAGGAAAAAATGACATGACAAAGAAAATAAACATAAAGCCAAATTAAACATAGTTAAGGGAGGTAATTCTATGATATTAAGTGTGATATTGTAGAACAAAAATAGAGATTGATGTAATGTATATGATCTACACAATGCTGAATGCAAAACTGTTTGTTGGTTGAATTGTATGACCAGACGGACTATTCTAGAAGGCAACTTTTAATCATGTTTTAGTCTTCAGTGACAGTGATTTGTTTTAATGATAAGCAATACTTCACTTTGCATTTGTGATTTCAAGACCTCTATGAGTTTATGTAAATTCTAGCTGCAAGGGCACAAAATAAAATCATGGCTTTTACTTACTTTTATAGTGTCACATAAATGTGAAAAATTGAAGAGTTGCTCCAGGCCAGCATGCTACATTTTGACATTGTGAGAATCTCTGTATCCTGCCTACCCTGCTCTGACCAGGGAATATCTGTACTGAGAAAGAAACAGAAAGCAAAGGACAAAGTAGCTCGCATTACCGAGGAGCCAGAAGTGGTGTTCCCTCATTGCAGTATTACTTCACTATTCCATGAGGAAAAGAGGAGAAAAAGAAAGGAGTAAACATTTCAAGTGTATGAAATATTCTTGGTAGGGTTCAAATAAAATCAGAATATTATTTCATGATTATACTACTTGGCAAATTCAGAATCGATCCTCTCTCCATGCAATCCCCAGGCTGAAAGGGGGCTGGTTTAGAGTGAAATTGCATGGTGGAAACATGCCTTGCTCTGCGATTTTGCCAGGTTCTGTAATCAAATTTCACAATAATGAAAACTGTAAGTCAAGAAATTGAGGAAATGTCATGAAAAAGAAACTCTGAAATAAATATGCATTGAATAAATCCATCCACATTAACTTGGAGCAAACAAGAATAGTGGCTAGCACAGCATGTCTGCTTTCTCAGCTGATCACTGAATCACAGTCTGCCTCTGAGCACATCACTTGAATCTTGCTTAGCTTTGGTTTTCTCCTCCGAGAAGGGGACAGAACCAAGGACAGATGTGCCAGCCTTGCTCTAAGCAGAGGCACAGTATGTCCTGGCCCACTGCAGATGCAGAGGATGGCCAGTGCTCTGCTGACCACAGATGCACAGATGCAGCCCATGGGATGAGGGAGAGGGATGTGCATTTGGGAGGAAGCTCTTTTAGGACCACATTTCAGTTGGCTGATCTTCAGGAGTGGTGACAAAGGATTGCCAGCAAGGGCAACACCCGTTCGCACCCTGGGGTGCCTCTGGGCTCTTGGAACCTCTTGTACCTTTGCTTCTGCCATTGCATGTTTTTCCTAACAAGCCCCAGGCCAGCTCTGCACATGCACAGGGAGCTGGGGAAGGCTCTCCATGGGAGGAGCTTGGTCTGTTTCTGCTCTTACAGTGATTGTAAGTGACTGCTGTTGGCTTTGAAAACATATTTGCATTGCATTGTGTGGGACAGTGTTTCCTTCAAGGCTGAGGAGCACACTGAAGTCTATGCTGATACCAGTGCACTGTATTGTTGAAACCACTGAGACTCACTCATTCAAAGTCCTTGCAAACTCCAAGGAATGTGCCAAGCTGTATCAGTCACACTGAGCATTACCCTTGCAAACCCCGGAAAACTGGTCAGGAGCATTGGGGTACTTTTGTGCTTGCAACAGTTTCTCCCCCAAAAGATGAGCCTGGCAGCCATGCATGGGTCTCTCTGCTTTCCTCAGGGCCACAGGACAAGTATCACTGGTTATCGGTGTGATGTATGTGCCATGCAAATTCAAAATTAGTCTGACACCAAAATGAAGCCTCTGGACACAGATGAGCCCCTCTGAGTCTTTCTGGTACTGCAGGGAATTCTTTGGACAGCCCTGCTCTGGCTTACTGCACATGCTTTGAAATCCAGTGTCCCCAACCACATGATGTCCATTTTTGCCCAAAGGAACATTTCCTTTAGTTGATCAGTATTACCTGAATGTGACATTATACACACACATAACCCTATTCCACACTGTACTTCTTTTTCCTCCTCCATCCCATGAAGTTGCTGTTCATTACACTGCAATTACATCCAGCTGAAGTCCCATACACCAAGCTGAGGTCCCATACATCAAGCTGAGGTCCTATAAAAGCCAAGCTTGATTCACCTGGGCAGTCCTGTAGATGTAATACAAGCCAAGGAAAGTGCAGGACAGACTAAAGGACACTCTATTGAGTTTGCTCCAGTCAGGCACACTTCTGAACTTGGCCCATCTTTTGTCTCTGACATACCAATGCCTACACATATTGCATACCTGGTAGCAACACTCAAAGCACCATGCAAAGGAGGAGAGAGGAAGGGGAAAGGAAATCTGATTGTGAAACTCAGAGTAGATCTGATCATGTCAAATTCCTCTGGAGGAAAAGACAGAGAGAAAAATTGCCAGCACGCAGTGCTTGAAGTCAATAAATGAAATCTACCCAGTTCAGCAGAGGCATCAGGGAAATCACTCTTGATTTGTCTTTGATAGGTTGACAAAATCTCTGTTAAAGTTGTTTTAATGCTTCTGTAACTAGGCTTCCAAGTACATTGAACCCACGCCAGATCTCAGCTTAAAAGGACCAGCCCTCCATGTCAATCAAATTTGTAGCTGGTGAGAAAAATGAACCTCTTTTTGTGCCCCTTGTTCTCAAGTTGGGCAAAGAGCCAAAAAATGTCTGAGGTTTTACTTTGCCAAGCTTCTGAAGGAAAATTTACTTACAAGAGTGAAAATGCCCCATGGCTGTCTGTTAGCCACATCGGGCCAAAAACTGCCCCTAAATGTTTGCATGAGGCATCTGTCGAGCTCCGCAGTAGTATCGTGTAGGTAAGCTGAGGGCTGAATTTAGCTTGTTGATAATGGAATTAGGCATTATGAAATGAAGGTATGTTCTGCTTTCTGTGAGTCGGCAACGTGAATGAATTAATTTACTACTTAATTAATATACAAAGCCTCAGAGTGCTGTTGGCAAAGACACGCTGCTCCAAGGGTCACTGGGTATTTCTTTTTCTCTTCACCCTGCTTGTGTCAGGGCCAGGGATCACGTTAGGTGCTGAGTCACGGTGGTGTAATGGGAACTGCTGGGAGCTGAGCTCTTTGGAAAAGAGCTGTTCTCGTCCTCTCCATCCCAGAACGCAGGCGATAAAGGTCAGAACTTCATCCAGTGTGAGAGATTGCAGAAGCCTTCCTTCTTCTTTCTAATCCTGAAGTGATACCCAGACAGCCACTGCACCCTCACCTCCACTTGCTTTATGGTTGAGAAACAAGATTATTCATATTAAAAAAGGCTAAATACACTAAAACTCAGTGTCATAACTGAAAAGAAGAGCTGAAAGTCTAACTACAATGGTATTGTGTGAATCTGTGCCTGAATTTTCCCCAAATCTGGACAGTTTTTAAAAGGGATTTAGATTCATAGTAAAGCAGAATCCTGACTGCTTGCCGGTTCAACAAAGCTGGTATTTGTGCCTCAATACAAGTGAAATTCATGCTTGCACTTCCCAGAATCGCTAGAAGTTCTAAACAGACTAAAACTGAATAGGAAATGTCAGAAGAGAAGACGGTCATACAGCTCTCAAATTCAGCCCAAAAGTGAATTCGGAGCTTGGCTTTCCTCTGTTCACAAATGAGTACACCCTAGCTCTCACAGCTTCCAGTAAAGCCCAAACTTTCCAGCCTGTTTCTGCAGAGATTGCATGAAACAGGTAAAAACTGAGCTCTGGTGCACTTGAAAGGTTTAGTGAATCTCTGCTAAATTGCACGTTCATTAATCAAAGACGAAACCTGGCAGGGGAGAGCCGGTTGATTGCTCCGTGTGTGCACTGCACCCAGTCCAAAACTCACTGAATCCCCTGGGAATCATTCCATGAATTCCTGTAGACTGCGGACAAATGCTTGAATGAGAACTATTCCAGGATCTCTCTCTGTACACGATACAGATGAGGGCACTAAGGAGAGGAGGCAGTTGTTTACATGGAATACTGTGTCTGAGAGCAAGAGGAAGACATGATTACAGAAAAAGAGATGAACCAAGTGTTTTGCAAATCTGATTCTCTATCAGAAAAGCAATTTCACAACTATGTAAATACACAGTTATTCTGTGCAAATTTTTTTCTAAAGCTCTCTCTCTAATTGCACAAGAGGCTCCTTTGCTGTAATGAAAAACATCTGCCATTATTTACCAGCAGACTCCAGCGTGCTTTTGCACTGTACTCTCTCTTACAAATGGCAGGGAACGTGGAGTGGAGGAGCTTGGCTTGTTGATTGCACAAGGAATTTCCACAGGGCAAATAGGGTGGGGGGAGCCCAGGGAGAGCTCTGATCCATTATACACTCTGCTCAAGACCTGGTACCTCTGTCAGAGCCATGCGTGATCAAGCGCATGACAAAGCCTCCCCACCTTTCAAAATATATCTCCTTGGACTTTCTGTATTCCACATACAAAAGGAAGATAATCCCCTTTTGTAGTAAATCTTCAGATGAAACAGAGTCCACTATCCTTTTAGAAGGATACTGCATTTCACAGAATATTAAAGCTGAATCTGATTAGACGCTCAGCCAGAAAAGCAGAGAACCACAGACACAGGTGGACCCTGAACTGGCTGGAGGTGACTGGTACCTTTGTTTCGACTTCAGGGAGCTCTGGACAAGACCTAAGGTTGACAGGGGCTTGTATATTTGAATGTTGAAACATCTTTGGCATTAAAGCATGGGATGAATGAAAGATTGCTTAACACTGAGCAACTATAAGAAAAATGAGTGGACTGAAAACAATTCCTCCACAAAATAAAAATAACTGACACTTAATGAAGTCTTTCTACTGGGTGAAAATACTAATTATAGGAAAGCTATGCAAGCTGATACAACTGAAGTGCTTTCCTACCCTCGTTGCTTGTCTCCTTGCTTTGACAGCAGTTATAACTTAAAAGGATGTGCTCCAAGTCACAGCTGCTATCAGCAGGACACTTTTTAGTCATACCTGCTTGACAGGCCTCCAAAAATGTAAAGGATTTAGTATGAGGATGGTGATCTGAGTTTTTTATATTTAATCATAATTATTTTTCTGTATCAGAACACTACCTCCTGCATTTCAAATAGGAGCAAAACTACATTTCTAGCACACAGAAATAAAAATAATCTTGGTAATCAGAAGCTCATCAAGGGGAGAGACTGGCTGTTAATTTAACTCATCTGCCATCAGTGAAAGACAATAAAGATTGTGTTTTAGAGCTGTGAGCTGCACTACTCTGTATGTGCCACTGATGGAGCTGGGTGTGCGGAGCTGAGCCGCAGTCCTGCAACACATCCCTGCTGCTCCCTCCCTGTCCCTTCCTGGCCTGCAGGAAGGTGTGGACTTATTTTTGCAGTGGCTGGGGGACAACAGGGACCATTTTAGCTCAGCAGTTTCTGGGGAAAGGTGCAGAGAAGGGAGAGCCAGTGTGAAGGATTCAGGTGAATGGTGAGTGTAAAAGATGATCCTCTCCAAGTATGGTTGGTTTTGAAAAGATTGGCATATGCATTCCTAGTATCTCCACAAAGAAGAGAGTGGAGATGTAGGTGGAAGAAATGGACAGCAATGAAAGTTTTGAAATCTAAACCGAAGGGTTCCCCATGAAGAACCGGTGGCTTTTATTTTTAATAGTGTCTTAAAGAACAGCTACTTCAGAATCAGGAAAAAAACCCAAATCTGTTCTGAACTCACAAGGCTACAAGGTACCATTGATTCATACCTTCAATTCACACCGGTGTCAAACCTTGTTTGTCAAACCACTACTATCAACATGCTTTCTCTGAGAGACAAATAAAAAAAGCCCAGTGAAATCTCCTAATCTTCTGCTAGTTGGGGCTATTAGCAGCTTCAGAACTAATGATGGGTGAACCTCCTCAGGTCTGAGATGTCAGTGGGAGTTACATGCCAGGATCAAGGACATGATATGACCCAGATAAATTTAAGACACAAAGGTAGATCAAAATGTGGGTCAGGCAGTCGTTAGTGTTTCTTTAAAGGTGATAGAGGAATGGTTCTTAACACTTCCGAGGAGTTTTGTTGATGTTCTTATGTAGGCTCTTTGTTTAAAAAAATAAATACATTTTTCATGCCTTCAAAATTCCAAGCTGCAGAAAATTTCCTCTTGTGATGAGAAGCATTCAAAACAAAAACATGTGGCCTGATTTGTCTTTTATAGAAATCAAAGGCTGTATTCTAAAGAGACTTCCTTTACCACACAAATGTAGCAGATGTTTTTTAAGATTATAGCTGCACAAGCAATCTACGGTTTGAATCTCAGAAGCATTTAAAGTTTTTTTTAGAGGAAGAGTTTTTGTGTTATACTGTGATAAACTGCAAGTGAGTAGGAAAGGGATTGTCTGAGACAGGTAATTAAGGTGACAGTGTACAGTAAATTTGGCCAGCATTGTTTTCATTCAGGAAAATAAAGTTAAAAATGATCAGACTCTCTCAGTCGAATGCTTTGCTAGTGTGTTAATTAAAACACGTTTTCAATGCCAAAGGTGAAGAGATTAGATCTATGGTAGAAGCAGCCCAACAGAGTAATATAACCCAAAATGTGTATTTGATATGCGTTGTTAATATGAAGTTTTATGTTTGCATTATTGTTGTCCTCAGTGAAGCCCTTGTGTGTACACTGGAGCAAGCAGTGCTAGAGCCAAGGGCTGGGCTGAAGCAAAGGGGGTGATCCGAAGCAAAGGGGCTGATCCCATGCAGGTGCATCAGGAGGCACTGTCAGTGGGTTCAGAATTGCTGGGACAAGCTTCAAGCATTATGTCAGGACTTAATCATGCTTTCTTGCTGTAGTAATTTTCTTTCCTCTAACTGTGAAAGCTCTTGCAACTCCCGAATGACTGGCTGAGTATCTCAAGCAGCTTTGAACCCTGGTCACCTGTGGGACACTGCTCTGACAGCCTTAAAATATTGGCTTCTGAAATGGGAAGGGAGGATGTAAATTATCTCTACAGCCTTAATAGATTTAAAGGGTATTGGTCACTGCATATTCCAGTGAGATCATTTGAGAAAAGCAAAATAATAACAATAAAAAAGCAGGCAGGACAAGATGAGGAGTGAAAAGACAGATTATGCAAGGGGAAAGCCCTAAGGAACTGGGTGCATTTCGACATCCAGGACTCTCTGCAGTAATCAGCTGCATGGGCTGTTGCTGGGTGGTTACACTGAGGAAATTCAGCCAGGGAGCACAAACCCTGTCATGCCCTCCATCGCATGTGCCCAGGGCATAGGGACAGTCTTGGCTGTTTGCTTTAACCCCGCCAGCAGCTACAGCCTTGATAGAAAAGTAACTGCTGGTAACTTGCAGAGGAGGTGGAGGACTCTCGGTTTGCAGTCACAATCAGATAACGCAGCTTCTGCTCTCTAAAAAATGTGAGAGTATTGCAGGCAGGAAAAAGCACTCTGTTACTCCAGGGTGGCTCCCCCATCACAGTGATCTTCTATTGATTTTTGTGAACTATCAGCCCACTCTTTTCAGGAAACGGTGATGAATGGTGATGTGGGTTACTCCGGCTTCTCTGATGAAAGAAGATGTGGGCATTACCTTGCCCAGTGCTCAGTGCAGCATGACCCATCACCCCTGGGTGATAAGTCCTGAACCACCACAGTGTACAGGCCGGGCTTGGGAAGCTCTTTCTGGTCTGTGCTTATCCTCTGCAAAGCCATCCCCATTTTTCATTTGACATTAATTTTTTTGAGAAATGTGTAAAGTAGCATTTCTTTCCTATTTTGGAAGAATTAATCACAACCTACTTACTGGACAAGAGGAAAGCAGTAGGGGGAAGAGAAAGGTGGACAAGGGAAAGCAAGAGCAGCCTTTAACAAGACTTTTTGACAAGTCACTCATGATGTCTGGCGGAAGCGTAACTTTCGTGCTTTGCTTCTCTCAGTGTTGGGCAATCCACCCTGAACACACTGCAAACATGTTCTTGCCCCTGTTTGCACTCTCACTAGTTTTTCTGACCCTCGTGGTTGTACATTAATGGTATCTTCTCTTCACAGATGGGACTTTCTGTTTGTTTGTTCGTATGTTTGTTTGTTTCTCAGGCAGGATAACACCAGAACAATCTGCAAACCGAGGGCAGGTTTCCTGGTGCAGGAGGTCAGACACAGGGAGGAAGGGAGAAGTGGAGACAGGGGCAGGGAAGCAAAGGGCACTGTCGCTTCCCCATTAGCTTCAGCACTTCTGATATTTGGTCCTCATCATGTAGTGGGGAGTGGCTCCGTGACTGCCCCGTCTTCTCTCCTCAAAAATGAAGTTTAACCCAGCTCTAAAAATATAGGGAACACATTTTGTTGAAATGAGGAAACTTCTAATGCTGGAAATAAATGTGAAAACACGAGATGGTTTGCTGCACCAGAAAAAGCATCGGTAGGGAAACTTCTTGTGTGTGCTGATGCTCTGAGAGTGTGTGTTTTGGGACAGAAAGCTGGGCTTTAATTAACTTTTCTTTTTCAGTAAGGATGAAGGTTTTGTCACTTCTGAAATGCTCTCATTTATGAAATTGTCAAGTGATGGCAAACACCACCCAAGGAAAATTATTCATTACCCTAATGATTGCTCCATAGTACAGGTTGGCACGATTTTGGAAGCTTCAAGTGCAGTGCTGATTTTCAAAAGCACCAATCTTGTAATTGCAATGCATCACTACCAGTACATCATCTTCCACTGCTAGAGCCTTTTTCTTATAAACTGGAGAGGAGCACCATTATGACCATGAAATCTCCAGCTACTGGACAATGCTGTACCGAATTCCGGCTTCAGTTACATCAATCAGAATTATTTCACATTCTAGACTTGTCAGATTGTCTTCTCTAGATATCACATATAGATCTCACATCCTTATTTTCCATATCACACATATCCATATCACACATCCTTATTTTCCACTGGTTGCAAGACGTAACATAATTTATTAACAAGACTGGACAAAGATGACGTGGTTTCTAGTATGCCTTTGAGCCTTTCTCACTCAATTCACTTATATGAGGTCATAAGCTGTGGCCCTAAATTAAGAGCAAACACCTAAAAATGAGCCACAGCCCAATCCGAAGACCATCACACACCTTCATTGTGGATCATTGTTCACACACTGTTCAACTGTGGGAAGAAGGTTTGTCACGACTCTGGCAGGGCTGAACTGTCCACAGCTGATGTCTAAAAGACATCTCCATTAACTCAGGCCAGCAAGAGTCCCTGCCCTATTTAATTCAGGCTTCCTCCCTCTTTAAATGAGACATTTACTGGAAGACTTTACAGTGCTGCTTGCAGGCTGCTGAGTGCAGAGAAACTGTTGAGGGGAAGAGCGAAAATGGAAATGTGAAAGGAGGCAAAGTCATCTCAGAAAGACGGTGTTGGTGGTGATCAGGGGGAGGTTAAGAGAACAAAGCAGAGTCCTTTGTATCGGTTATACTTTCCTTCATAAATCTCTATAGACATGATCTTGGAATGTGTCAAAAATAAATAGAAATTATCTAGTCAAGTAAATACTGAAATAAAGTAGGATTTAGAAAGTTAATATTCTGCATGTCAAAGATCTAGCTTCTACCTTTCCCTGGTAAGTAAAAAGAGACTCGGGGTACTGATGATGAGCTTGAGAAAGAGTCAGAGAGAGTGGAAACAACCTTGAGCCAGATGGATTCTTTAAAATCAACCTCAGTGCTACCAGAAAAGACCAGTGAGAATTGCTAGAGATGGAAAGGTGATAGATTTCCTTGTGTGATTCCAGCCTTGTGCCCATCCCTTATCTCCAAAAACCAACCCTACAGATGAGCAAGTAGAGCCAGGGTATTTCCCACCTAAATTTGATTATGCAGTTGGAGCAGTTAAGGTATGCACTGGCTGTTCTAGCTTCCTATTGCAGTTAGTAAAGAGACCAGCCTTGGCAAGTTCAATCCACCTGGGATAGCTTATTTTTCTCCATTGACCAGATAAAGGGTCTAGACTAACCATGTCACTAAACCAGGTATAATGATCAGCAACAGCCCAAACCTCCATCTGTAACTATGAAACTTTTGTTGGCAAAATATTAAAGAAAAATCATTAAGAATTCTGCTCATATTCTCATTTACTTCTATTAGTTTCCCAGGAATACTGTAGCAAATTATTTTAATGAGAAGGAAGTCACGGGAACATCTGGGGTTTTTATTGAAAGCAGGAGAATTCTTTATGGCTTAAAAGAAACACTGAATAATTTTCTAGGAGATAACACTTTGCTTGTATTTATACATTCAAGCATGGGGTGAAAGAACTACCTGGAACCTCCGGCCTGTGCCATTCAAGGAGGTAGAGTGAGTGGACTGTTATCTCTTCTGGGCTGAAAGACTATTAACTGAAACTGCATTCTGGATTCTTACCTACAAACACAATAATTCAGAAATCTAAACCTCTTTCTAATCAATAAGCCAAAAAAATCACTATGTCATCAACCGAGTCTAGTCAAAATAACATAGATTGCAAATAATTGCCATGAATCATTCAAGAAATTTCTATTTATGAAAAGCATGTGTAACAAATGATTTGAACTGCATCATAATCTGTGGACAATTTATGAAACAGATAAAGCAGTAAAATTCATCGATTAATTGTCAAAGATCATCAAGAAGCTCCAAAAATGAGAACCTTCTATGCACAGCAGTGAACAACGGTCAATAATGTTTGCTGACCACTACTGACCACAGCAGGTTAAAAGCAACCTTCCAGCTGAAGAAAGCCTGACCTTTACTGCAGGACTGATTGCCTTATAAAGCAGACTGTGGAAAAACCTTGCTTCACGGCTCTCCTGGGGCTGTATTTGGGTCAGGCCTTGAGCAAGTGAAGGGCAATGGCTCCATTCTGGCTGTGCAGTCAGCTCTGCTGTGTAACAGTGAACTTGTACAGAACCAAAAAAGGATAATGGATTATCAGGCAGTATTTAAAAAGCCTTGTGCTCCACGTGTGGGAGCGGTTTTGAGGGGCAGCAAGGTAATAACTGGCTTCTGCTTGAGTATGCATGCTGAGGACATCGTATAACGAGTCTACACGTTGCTCCTCAATTAATTTTCCATTTACATCCTCCTGTACCTGACAAATTCTGTTTACACTGAGAATTAATATTTGAAAGACTGATGGAACCATCTTGGTCATCGAGGAGGAGAAAAAAAAAGGTGAAAAAGAGGGGAGAGAGACCCCAGGGGAGGGAGAAAAAGCGATAAAGTATGTAGTCCTTGAACAACTTGCATTCACAGTAAAAGCAAGAGTTGTGTCCAGCAGCCATTTCAATTAATTTGGCAGCAGTGAGTTGGGCTGGTGACTACACATGGTTTATCTACAGAATTAGATGATCCCTTCAGAGTTATTTAAAAAGAATAAAGCACTCTGGCAAATTAAAAAAAAAAAAAATTACTAAAACCCTGTTAAACCGTCAGACCCTCTTCTTTCCGCAGTTCCTCTGGCACTGCTTCCTTGGCAGAGTGTTTGAGCCTGATACTGCGACAAGAGACATTAGTTGTCAGCTTAGGGCCTTGTTTTCCCTGTCTTCATTGTGCTCAGCTTTTGCACTATTCAGACCTAAGTGATATGTGCCCACAGTTGGGACGGTGAGCTTAATTTTGCATTTGCATCACCTTTTACCGTACATGATAGAGGCTAATTCTGGACCCTGCCATGTACAACATTTGCCTCAAATTATTGTCATTCTGCAAAGAAAACTGCCTGGGCACCAAGTTCAAGGCATTCTGGTTCTGCCCCATCATGTAAATAAATTACACCCAGTAATAAGCACCAAAGGCAGCTGGTGGACAGTGGCCAGCATCTATGCTAGTAAATGCATTTATCCTCCAAAAAGTGGGAACTGCATGGGTACTGCCACTGGGACTGATTCCTGGCCATGCTGTGCCCAAGAACCATTCAGGGGGAGAAGGAGCTGGAATGGTCCAAATTCATGCCAGAGAACAGCTTAGCAGTTGACTGTATAAACAGTTTTGTTCTAGTCCTGGGAATGCTTCCAGACACTTTTGAATTTGCTGATTTAAATGTAGCCTTGAAGTCCCAATGCTTGCAATGCCACTCCAACATTTCCCTTGCAAGCAAAGAGAGAGGTCACATGGGCAAGATCATAACCACATCACTTTAATAAACCAGACAGTAGAAAGCAAGCAATTATAAAAAGGCAAAACTTACTTAACAGGATGGGAACTGGAACACTTTTATAGAGTAGGTTTACATTTTCTGCATAGCAATGTAGCTTGTTCTTACTGGAGAGGGTTACAGCCTGTCCTAGTTAGGGGTGTTAGTAGAGGGCATATGTTGATCTCTGAAGTGTTACCCGAAATCACGTTATATGCTATTTTAATAAACATGGATTCCGAGATGCATGACAGGACATAAAAAAGGAAGTAATTCAGATTAAAATAAACTCTCTGGAGCTCCTGGGATTGAGATGTTTAGTTAAGGTGTTGGGAAACCCAGAGGAAAAAGCAAGATGGAAAGGTGAAAAGGAGAGAGAATCTTCATAAGGAAAAAAAATCAAGCAAGCCTGGAATTTGACTTAGGACCTGATTTTTGTGGTTCCCTCAAGTTCAACTTCTAATTTTCTGGTTACTTTTCTGATGCAGCAATGTTTGCATTTTCTATTTCAGTCTGAAGAGTCCAGATGACAATGGCAGTGCTAGTCATTGTGGTAGAGTTTTTTACAGGTTATCTTCAATTTTTGCAAACAGGTCTGGATGCAAATATTTGTAGTCTGTAGTAGTAGTTTGGCAACCTAATTTTTAAGCATTAATGGATAATTGTTAGCAATTACATGTTTGATTACACAACTGGGCCTACAGATTAGGTTGCTAGATTTCCATCTTCTGATAGCTGTGTGCACAGGGGATCATGGGACTAAAACTGGGAGTGAAGACAAGAGTTTACAAGATGCAAAACTGCACATGCGAACATGAAACTCAATTTATTGATGAGCTAGAAAACTTGAGGTTTCAGCTGTCTATCCTGTTTTCAATTCTTTGCATTCAAGACTGCAGTGTAAATGTCTTCAGATTTAAATATCATCCATTATATTAAAGATCAATGAGTTAGAGTGGTGTGTAATTTGAATTCCCTCTTTGCCTTTGTGGGCTGCATGTAGGCCCCTTCTGTTCTTTAGTCCTACATAACCTTCCCACATTTAAACTTGCAGATCATGCAAAGGCAAGACCCTCTTCTGGATCTAGCTCAATTCCTCCAGTAGGTGAATCTGCACACATGGGGACGGGTGAAGCTAGCCCTGACTTTCAGGGAGGGCACCAACCCTACCCAGATGAGCAGCACCACAGTGAAGGTCACAAAGCAGTGCCCAGCAGTGTTCTGTTCAGTGGCTGAACCTGTAACTCTTTTTACAGCTGATGAAAGGCTATTTGTTTCCTTCACAGGGACCATTAGCCCCTGTAGCATGCCTACAGCTAAGAATACCTGGTGGAGCTAGCAGGGATAAAAGCCTAATTATCCCTAGTTCTCTTGTTGCCCTCAGCTCACAGGTTGTTCTTGCCCATCGTGGGAGACCTGTACAGCAGATAAAGAGCCCAGAATTAGATAGGTTGAAAAGGATTTAAAGAGATTTCTGTTTGTCTACAGACGTGGATGTTACGCGATGATTTTCAGGTCTGTCAACAAAGATTTGGCCTATGTCAAGGGTTTAAGCAATTGTCCTTCACAGCCATGACTTCACAGTGTGCCATTGGCTCATTTTGTGTGTTCTTCCCCTTTGTCTCAGCTGAGTTTCCCTCACTGACAGCTGTCAGCAAAAATACAGAGCAGGAGATACTAATAGCACACTCTACTATTGGGCAGTGCCTATTAATACTTGGTTATTATCTGGATGCAGTGAGATCCCGTAGGAAATAGATGACTCACTTCAGAGGCAGCAGCTCTCTAATATCCTCCTTCTAAAAGGGAGGTCTTGTTAGACGGTGGGAAGATTCTTGAAGTCTGAAGGAAATCAAGATTCCCATCCTTGGCAGCATGGGAGCAGCACAACCATTCTACATCAATAAGTAATCTTATCATGAGAAGCAAAGGTTAATGACTAATCCCTTTACCTGAGCTCCATTAATCAAAGATTTACTACAATTCAGAATCCTATCTCTGCTCAGGCACAGACAGCTTTGCTTCCAGGTTAAAGAAGACAACTACGCAAACTGCACAAAGCATGTAACTCAACACAGAGCAGTTTTCCCAGTGTGTGAATGACAAAGGGGAGCATCAAAGAGAAAAGGCTCTAATCAGAAGGGATTATATCTGGGCTGCATGCAGCAGAGGGAAAGCCTCAGTCTCCAGTGATGTGAAGAAGAGTTCGACTATGCCTAGCAGCAATATCATCAACCATCTGAAATGATTACGGGGTATTTTTATGTCGTGAAATATTATCTTGTTCTCTGTGACAACTGACACCTCAATAATAGACCTCTAAAGATCTAAAAGTTGCCAGAAGACAGTCAAAAACGTTTGGCTAAATATCCAGCACAGAGATCTGGGAAACATGGTTAATATCACACAGACAGAATCACTGGAGAACTGCCCTGCCCACCCTTTCCTTAGGAACTGGTATGAGGCATGCTGTAAAATATAGCTATTTAATGGGGTTATTTAGATCTTCATGCGTGTTGTGATAATTAATGTCCACATTATGGTTCAAATTACTATCCTGAGGCTAAAGGCACTAAAGGAAAAATGAATAGCAACTTAGGCTCCTGGTATTGACTGTTCTTTGTTTGTTTAACCCAGTAGTTCTGTCTCTCCAGCACTGCCAGAGTAACAGTTCAGTCTTCCTAGAGAAAGCACTAGAGGCAGAAAACATCCTGATAAGCCCAGTTCTCCAACTCAAAGAGTACTGACAACTGAGTCACTGACCAGTTTTAGCTCCAGGGACTGAAAATGTGGACCTGAACAGAGCAAACCAGATCCAAACAATTTTTTCCTCTGCAAAGTTGATTCATTGAACTCAAGGACGGTAAGGCTGCTTTACATGGGGTTGTCATGATGCCAACTAATGTTGCATCATATATGTGAAACATAGACAGGTTAAAAAGAATATGGAAAATACTTTCCCAAGCTAGATAGTGCAAGGCTCTGTGGTGGCATCCTTTATCTTGGTCTCTTGTCATGTCTCATGATTCCGTCATTGTTTACAACAAGGAAAGAGAACAGCACTAAGTGGGGAGTGAGTTAGTTCAAAGACTTGTCAACCTCAGGCTTTGTAGTTATCATTCCAGTCATGGTGGAGAGACAACATTGCCAGTGCTTCACTGGGACCTGCAGGTACTGCGGTCAGTTGAAGTAGTTAGTTATAAGGTGCTATAGAGATGCAAAGCTGCAAAGGGGCTGTGGGGAGTGAAAATGAGAGTCAGAAGAATCAAAGGCCAGACCTATTCCAGGATACAGCTGCAAAGCCATGTACTTATTGGAATACATTTTTTTTCATGCCATGTGTTATGAAGTAATTAATTCAGGGCCAGATTATGATTTCCTTTTCATTACCTTACTTCCTCTATTCAACTATGAGGCTTAGAAACCCTTTTGGTCTGTGTCTGCTATCCGTCTGCCTTACCCATATGTCTCGAGGCTCAGGAGAAGGATGTGCTGGGAGATTTCCCAACTAACAGAGTCCCAAACTCAGCTGGGACCTGCACAGACAGTCGATCAGTATGGAAAGAGGAAGTGCATATGTGCTGCATTTAACATTTTGAAAGTATCTAAAACATTTCTGAACTTCCTTTTCTTTTCCACCACACAGCAGCCCGCAGACCTGGGAAGGGCTGTTGTTATCAAGTGCAGCACTTCATTTTCTTCAGTGTTTTTCAACCACCAGCACTGATGTCTTCCTATCACATAAAACCTGAGAGAAAAATGTTGGTTTGCAGAGGAAGACATCAGCCAGGTGCTCTTCCTGCTTTATCTGTGCACCAGGCATGGATGTCATTATCAGCATGTGGCAAACCTGACATCATTTTTTGGCATCCCTCAAGTTCAGCAGGAGCGATGTGACCTGACAAGGAAGATTCTGGTTTTAATAAAACATATTTTGGCTATAGGCAATGCTTCTCTTTCCCTGGAGAGAATCAGTTTCACGTGAAGCTGCTTTTCGCATGCATGGAAGAGAAGATATAGAACTGCACACACCAGGAACACCCCGTAAAGGTGTATATATAACCACAAAAACACCTTTACACAAGAAATTATTTTCAAAGACATAATTTCCCATTTTAACATTGAAACACTTAGCATTATTTTAACATTGAAACACTTAGCATTATTTTAACATTGAAACACTGCATTATTTTAATGGTCTTTCTCCTCTCCATATGTACTTAGTGTACAGCTCAAAGAAGGCATGCAACTACCCCTGTCAAAAATAGACTAATAAAGGTAGGGAAATACAATTAGATGCGCAATTGGAATTTATTTTGGAGTGTTTGAATCTAAATAAGAGCAACACAAGGGTTGTTTTACCTGGGAATGGGTCCTTTAGATCGCCAATGGAGTATATCCAAAAAAGGAAAACACATTTTTCTTAGTGAGGAAGAAAAAAGATGGCATGGTCTCCTGTGCAAGAATCAGGGCTTGGTTTTATGAAGATAGAATGGGAACTGCATGAAGGAAAGACTTAAAGAGCTGCTTTGGAGGTGGCTGGCTGAGATTTTGTTGTATTGATCATTTAACACCACTTGGCCTTAATTAAATGCTACCGAATTAAATTCTTCACAGAAGTTTCTTTTTTTCTTTGTGATTTAAATCAAAAAGCATATATATATATGTATCTTCTTCCCCAGAGACAGTTACAGTATGTCTGGCAATAGGAATCAATGAAAGATGCTGCAATCCTTGAAATCAATGTAGTTACATCGATTTATACTGGTGTAGAAACTGACCTTTGAGTTCAAAACAAATCTAGTGATGTTAGAAGAAAAAAAAAAGCCCTAATAAATATACATAAGATAAAATTATCAGAAGTGCCTACGTCAATTAACATAAAATCAGACTCAAGATTATTTTTTCTATTATTTACTGTAAAATCTTGAAAAGAAGTCTCTATTCTTCATCAGGTGAGAGACACCCAGAAGGGACAACCAGCATAGCTAAAACCCCAGCAGCTGGGGCAAGTACGTAAGAGGGAAATAAGAAAATACTCAAGCTTTTACTCAGTCTAGTGTGGAACCAGCCTCTCTATATTCCCATGTAATTCATAGTAATTATTTGTACAGAATGAAACCTCTCTGAAGCAAAGAGCTGCACCCAGCCATCCTCCGGCACAGCTGGGAGCCTGGTGAGGATATTCAGAAGCAGCAGGCTCCCAAGAGCTGATTATCTTCTGCATTCAGGGTATTTCTTACATGGTTTCGGAGACTCGTAGAGAATTCAGAGAAGGAGAGCAATGTCTTGTTCCATGTTGTTCATCGCATGGATGCAATCAGCGGTATTATACCTGAGAAGTGACTGGTGAGCATCTGCTAAAGGGACGGTGAAATGATACTGCCATGGTGTTTTCTTAAAGTCTCTGCTGAGGGTTTTTTAAAGTGCTTTTTTTCATTGTCAGCTTACAATGTGCTTTCTGTCAAAGTGCTCAGGAATAGGACTTGGTACCAGTTTTTGTAGCTGTTGAGGGCCTGGCTGTGGGTGTTCAGTCTACCATTACCCGTGTATTCACTTCATTTCAGTCCCAGAAATGGGAATTATATACAGACAAATCAACTTGACTGCTACCAGGCTTTGACTTTTTATATATATTAAAAAGGCTTCCCATAGCTACTTCTCCATTCCATGATATTCAGGGAATCAGCCAAAGAATCAGCCAAGAATGCACTGATAATGCAATTACTAGTAGATTGATGTTTTTAAATGTACTGTTGTTGACAAAAAGCCCTCAGAAACCTGAAATGTTAATCTGTTTTTCTTTTGCAAATTGAGTACTGCCTGCTGTGTACATCCTTTTATTACTGTAGGGCTGCTCATAAGCTCCAGGCTGCTGGCATTTACTTATGAAAAAAGAAAAAGTATTAAAAACCACTACTGAAACATTTTTCAGTTGGATTCCAAAACAGAATAATTGGCAGATAGAGGGAGGAAAAAAATCTCCCAAATTTTGGTTGAAGAGTACTGACAGAGGAGAACAGAAGGAGCAGTGTCCATATCCCCAGGGACGCAAACAAAGCTGACTTTCACAACTAGTTGTCTAGACAATCAAGAGGCTTTTTACAGAATGATGCTTAAGTTTAATATAAGAGGCCAAACTGCTCAAGTCTGCATGAAGCTCTAGGAAATAAAAAGCAAAATTCCACAGAGTGGTGCAAGAGCAGTGTAATATAATTGCAGGGGTTTCAGAACACAATCTTTATGAAAATGGGAAGCTTTCCTAGCCAAAAGACACCTTCTGGTGTCATTTATCAACAGCTGCTTTAGAAACCTGAGGTATGCTACAGTGATCATTCATAGGAAGCTTTGCTGTCGTTAATGACCAGATTTTTTCCACTTGTTCATTTTGCTCCTTTGAAAGCAGCGCTAGAATTCATTTTCTAACTCTAAATGTGCGAGTCTACATACGTGCTTTAACATAAGCATTGTAGAACTTACTCTTTCTGTAAATATATCTGAGTAGCACCTGTAGTGTAAGTTTCCCCCCGATAGCTCCACCACCGATTTGGAGTGAGGAACGAAGGGAAAAGAGAACTGAAATTTAAGTTGCAATCCCCATTACACTGTTACGTGCAAAGAACTGCAATTCTTAAAAAAACGGAGAAATGAATCAGCAGCAGTCACTTACTTGTCCTGAGATTTAGAAGTGTTTATTACCCTGCTGAATTCTGCCTCTTTTCCTCTTTGGTTGGGAAAGTATTTTCTTGAAGGACTGTCCTTTACTGCTGTGCCTCTTGAATTTCTTTTCTTATAGTATTCTTTTATATAGAAAAACTTTTTGTTTATTTGCCAAAAAGAGCAGAAAATATTGTCTGCATCATCTGGGTAACCGACCTGCAGTTTTTCAATTCCACCTGCCTTTCACAGGAGGAAACTAACTACTCAAATAAGACATGGCACCTGAGTGCTGCCTTTTGGAATATGTGGCATATGACAAGAGAAAACACTAGATTGCACTCAGTTAGTACTTATGTGGGTTTTAGTATTCTTGGAAAGGACATGCAATTACTGTGCTCTTTCTTCAAGTCCACAGACCAAGGTTTGAAATAACGCAATATGTGCTGGAGATGTAGTACAGCTGGAATGAACCAAGTGTGTGTTAAACTGTACAAGTGCCCTGGGATATCTATTTTTACAACTCCTTCAAACAAATCACAGACAAGACAAATATTAAGAATTGCTCCAAAACACAACCCTGTACCCATAAAACTCCATTTGGGCAGGGACAAATATGTGCATGGCTCGAAGGGAGTATACCTTATGCCTTCTGTAGTTTAGAGGCATGTGTTTTATTTTATTTATTTATGTCAGTAATTCCTCTGGGTCACTGAGATTTTGAAATCTAAGGCCAAGGGCAGTGGCTACAATAGCAGTTGTTGGGGTCTTTGTAGGCAGGAGGTGGAAGGAATGAGTCTAATTCCCCAATGACACCAGTAAGATATGGGAACAGCCAAGCCAGCCAGACTTGCCAACCGACCATGAGGACTCTTGTCAAAAGGGAAGCACTGAAGGTTCCTAAAAACAGATGCTTTTACTTTTTTTCTCTTGCTGTAAACATTGCATGCAGTTTGCTGCCAGCCTGCACACAAAACCCTCCCAGGTCTGCTGGACTGATAACTTGCTTACGTAGACTCTGTGGTTATGGTTGTACTGCAAAGAGTGTAACACTGAAATGAGCATGTGAAAGGTAAAATACCAGTGAATCTGTGATTCCTGGCTTGACTAAATCTCCCAATAATTTGAATATTTGTTCCACTCTGATTTTTACTGTTCTGAATTATTCTTTTCCCTTATACTCCCCTTGGCTTCGTAATTTGGCAAGTCCTATTTACTGATTAGTTTTTGTTTCCTTCTAAAAAGGAAGATCAGGGACTTTGTGTCATCATCTAGGTCAGCTGGGTCACTATAAACATAGCCTGAAAGCATGGAATGAAATCTGCACAGCCAGCCTCACAAGTGCACTTCTGTGGAGCTGGCTGTCTGCAGGAACAAAGACAAAACCTATGTCCAGATGTATGCAGAATCCGGACTCTGCTTCCCAAATGTTACTCAGTAGCTGACACCCTTTGGCAAGCGAAAGAAACCCTTTTGATACTATCCTGAACATTTAAAAAGCAGTACTAAATAGATGGTAGCCTTAGAGGTGTGATTTATTTGTTTTATGAATCACAGAAGAGTCCATAATTCATAAAAGATTAAGGCTGAAGCAAGTGGAGATTAATGTCTTATTTCATGAAGCACCATCATTAGCCGGTCCACACTACAGTACTTTAATGGTAGTGACAGAAAGAATTGTCTTTTAACATTTTTTAAATATTCTGCATTTTGCTTTGTCTTTGCCAGGGGGATTTCTCCAACACCTGAAAGATTTTAAAGGGAAGAAATCCTCTCTCAAGCCCTAACATTGTTACATACACCTGCACCCCACATTACTGTTACAGAGATCCGCAAGATCAGCAAGATAATAAGGACAGTTTTCTCCCTGCATGTTGATTGCTTCAAGCTTTTGGGACCTTTAGTCATGCTGGGTCACACTGAGAAGACTTTTCTTCAGTATATTGTCCCAGTTCACAGCTCATCTACCATGACAAGAGTGGCTTTTGGTACAAATGCACTGCAAAAATCTGGCATAGCTCTCCTCATCCACTGTGCCTGCTTCTGTTTCTGTCAGACCAAATAACCTTGTTTTATGCTTTTAGGGGCTTCACCCTTTCCAGGACCATAATTAGTTGAATCTCATCTTTTATAGGAATCATCATATTTATTTTTGAACCACAAGTTATGTCCACAAATGACTTTATCTTTCATCATAGACTGCTGTATCACAACACTACAGTACTGAATACAATATAATTTACTCAAATCTATTAAAACACTCCCATTTCTGAAATCCATTACAATCTTCCTTGTTGTTATTACCATATTCAAGAATGCCAACACAACAAGAGAATTAACTTGATGAACAGTCCTGCAAAATGTGCCATTACAAGCTGTTTCTAAAACATCTTTCAAGGCATCTCTGTCAGTTCATGGATTCTCTTCGGGTTTTTTCCTTTCTAGAACTATTTGCTAGCCCTTAGTTGTGGTAAGTGATTATTTGTGCTTTCAAACAAACTCCATGAAAAACGTTTTTCAAGTGGAGATCAAAGAGCGAAGGCAAACATAAAAGCAGTCTTATAAAAACTGTGTATTAAAAAAACTAAGCTCCATCCATATGCCAATTACATCCAAACCTCATGGCCCCTTCTCTATAAGTTTTCCTAAAGGTGATAGAAATGTCAGATGAAACAAAAAGGGACACATTATATAGACAGAATTTATCATGGAGATGGGAGCTGGCTCTCAGTAACCTTCTACTGAAGATTTCTGGTTGGAAAGTGCAACTCCGTAGAGCAATGCTTACAGCGCAAACTGTGGTCCCCAGTTACTACACTCTGAGGGCTGTAATCATTTCTAATGGCTGCAGGTGCCACTAAACAGGGCTTCCACAAGCCTGGGGCTTAAAACGATGCCCTAAACCTACAGAACTGCAAAGTCCTCAGCCCCTAGGAGGGATTTGTTCTTAAGAACTAAGGGCTAGTGTTACTCTCTGAGACCACACATTTCCAAAATTCACATCTAAAATGAACTTATAGTCTATCCTCCTGTGATTTCCCTTAACACCTCTGTACCAGTTGTTCATTTTATTGGCTTCTGCCAGTGGTGGGATGGTAAGGCACAAGCAGGAAGATTTCCTCCTAGGGCATAATGTCACTGACCACTAAGGACCCCAGCTACTCAGGTGTCTGGAGTAATGATATGGCATCAGCACTCAGTGGACTTAAGTAAACAGCGTAAAAGACTTCAAGTGCAGTTATTTTAGATAATTAAAAGTCTTGCACTTGCTGACTAAAGTCGGTCCAGATTGTTCTGCAACATTCATGCAACCATAGCAACTTCTTTCTTGCACTGTGTCCCAGATTAATGGGAACACCTGGAATCAAAAACCTCAGGCTTGTGAGTAAGGTACATAAAACCTTATTGATCCTTCGCGTATGGCATGGATCCAGTCACACAGCAGTGATTCACTTTCCAAAGCTCTGTCTCAGCAAGGAGCAGTGGTGGGCTCTCCAGAGATCCTTCTCTTCTTTGGCTACTTCAAAGTTCCAATCAGGAATATTGTAAGATGATTACAGGAAATTACACATTCTTTCAAGAGATGTGGGCTTTCGTCATTTAGATTTTAATAGATTCAGGTTTTTAAAGATAGCTAACAAATAAATATAGTTTTGTCTTGACTATTGTGTTTATGGGCTCATTTCAACACTTTAAAACCCCCAGATGTCAAAAGGGTTCAATGGCAGAAGCCTGTGGGTAATTAAGGTTAAATTTTAGCTTTGGTCATATGTGACTGCTCTTATAAATGTGGTGAAACACAGTTGGAGCACATATCCCCAGAGAGTAAATAGGCAATGTTTTAAGGAAGCCATGGAAAGATAAATGGATGCAGAAGAGGCTCTGGAATTTTGCTTGAAATAATTTTTGCTTTGCTTTTAATGATCAAAACCATTCCTCCCACTGAACCACATAAAAAATAGTATTTGTGTCTGTGCCAAAGGTGGAGCATAGTGTAGACCCACTGAAATAAAAGACAAGTGAAAAATTAATGAGAAACTGGAAACCAGCAACTCGCACCCTGTGAGCAGTAGTCTTTTATATACTTCTTCCATAGTGAGCATTTCAATGGGGCTAAAATCACAGTAGCTCTTCTGACTTCAAAGGAGATGTACCAGTTGGGAAGTAGAGAAAACAGTCTGGAGTGCGCTGTACCAAGTCTGCACAGCTTAGGAAGAGAAGAGAGCCCCTAATAGAACAATTAATCACTCAGCAGAGGAAGGAATATTTTTATCATAAAAGAGTTTTAAGTTAAGAGTAGAAGCATCTACAGGTGATCCAGCTTTGACTGAGGCACTCATTGCCCAAAAGGGAAAGCAGCTTGGAACTTTAGTGGTGATTTCTAGAGTCAGGAAGGCACAGACAGGTACAACAGACAAGCCTGAGAGATACAAGCAGTCTTTTCCTGTAAACTCTTCACCCTCTAGTATCTCTTACAGAAGAAATCAGGAGTCTGAGACTGCTCTTTCACAAAGCCTGCTGACACACATCTCTGGAGGCATCACAGACCTGGATTATGTCCTAACAGGGTCTTTTTCCCCCCACTACTAACTACAAAGAACCCACTAATTAATTACACCTTTTTTATCTAACTATGTGATGTTTACAATACTGGTTCCTCATGCTCTTTTGGGAAACTTCAATGAAATAAATGGAAACATTCTCTCTCTCATCTGTTTAGCAGTCATGCAACACAGTTTTCCAAAAAACATTAGAATTTATGGGGCGGACATCACAAATCACTGCAAATATTCATGTGTGTTCTGTTGTTATTTATGAGCCAAAAGAAGCTGTCATGCATATGATACTGAATCAGAAATCCGAGGGTTTTTCCTGATCTACTGTTTTTCCCTTTATATTCACATAATAACATTTGTCTTTCGTAGCATGTTTAATAAATTCATGCTATAGTTTGGAAACGATGCATTTGTAACCTAGGGAGTTCATTGCCACCTGCATCCTGTAAGTAGCACTTCTCTAAACCCACCCTTTCTGAGGAGTTAGATATATAGTGTTTTAATTGCAGGTCATTAAATGCTTTACCTATGCTGAATATTCTCTATGAAGTCTATGGGGCCATAATCTCCTCCCTTGAAATTAACTGCGTTCACATAGCAGCACTGGCAAAGTATCTGTTGGAAGGCAGGGAGGCAAATAGGATCTGCACTAGATCTGAGTGAGACCCTTATTTGTACTGATACCTGAGTCCTGGGTTTGTGGGTGTTATGATGACAGAAGTTATCAGTATCATATCACTCATATCCCTGGCAGAAGAAACTTCTGCTCGGGTCAGATGCTCCTGAGCCCAGTGGAGCTCCTTGTCCTAAGACTCTCTTTGACCTTGCTTTTACTGCGTGTGATCTCAGCAGGTACGCTTCTGCGCCACCACTCGGTTTTTGAAAGGCTGTTAGCTAATGAAACCTCCCAGATTCATCAAACAGAAATCAAGTAGGTGACAGTGCTTGAGAGGCTAATTATGAGTGAGTCAGTATCCAAAAGGGAGAAGCAGGACATGAAGAGCCAAGAGCTGTGTGGACCCACCACCAGTAGCCATGACTGTAGCATTGCCAGACAGCTCTGCTTCAGCACTGAGGTCTCTGCATTTCCCAAAGCCAGGTTTGCCATGAGCTCTGTCTCCTGGCTTCCAGGGAAGATGGAATTAAGCAGTGTTTTACATAGGTTAGGCCATTTGTACAGGCTGCTCCCCAGCATCCTGTTAGTTTGGCACTTTCTGAAGCCACACAAACTCTTGCTGCAGTTGCTCCTGACACAGGGAACACTTGTAGACTGACTCTCCCCTGCTGATTTTTACAATGCTTGCAGGACCAGCAGCACCCCTGGAGCCTCTACCACCCCCCCACCCCCATCAAAATAGGTTGAAATTGAGCAATGAGTCCAAAAGTTATTGGGGAGGGAAGGAGGATGTAGACACAGCCACACAGACAGCACTATTGCATAAGCCTCGTTCCCATGAGAAACCAGGCTGAAAAACAAACTGTCCTAACATGGATTCTCATAACTCTGCCTAGTAAGTAGGTCATGCCAGGTCTCAGACTCATGTTAACTCTCCCTTTATCACCAATGGGCTCTCCTCTAGGAGGCAGTCCTATTTTTGGCAGATTTGACCCCTCACGTTTCAGCTCATGAGACAACCTTAAGGAAAAGGCAAACAAACAGACCCTCTCACGGGCTGATACAATGCAATGTCAAACCCCACCGTGGTCTGGTACTACAGCAAGATTTATGCTGTGGGCAGAATCAGGGAGCTAATAAAACATCAGGGAACAGGCATCACACTGACCAAACCTACCTACCTGCTCCCACTGCTCTAGGAGATCAGGGCTCTAAAGTGATATCCTAGATCTCTAACGGGTCTGTTCTTCCCTTGAAGTAGGAGAATCTTCCCCATTAACATAAATGTGAATTATGTGTCTGCCCTGAAAACAGAGTGGACATTAGGCCTGTTCCCGAGAAATAAAATCTTTGCATACATGATACAGAGGGGCTTAAAGACATCTGTGCAGAAAATATATGAAAAAAAGTAGCCTTTCAGCTTAATTCTGAGGCCTCACCCTCATCTCTATGCATTTATCTCCAAGCTCATGAATAGATCTAAGAATACACTTTCCTGGAGAACCCCAACAGACAAAACCAGTCTGTTTTGTCTGCTCTGAGTCTGATTTTCAAACTCTGCAAACTCCTGGCACCGGTAACCCTCAGGCATGGACCAGGCGTCTGGTAGTCCAGCAAGGCAGGACTTGCCATTGGAGCAGCCCCGAGCGCTTCCCAGAGCTACAATCTCTTTGCCTGTGAAGGGCAACTTCATTTTGCGTCCCTTTTGTTTCCACATCAGCTCCTGTGTGTGAGAGGGGCTGCTTGGCTACTGACCAGGGCACAGCTGAAAGGGAATTCTGCACACTGGTATGTAGAATAATCAGGATTTCTGCAGTGGATCAAAATGTTTCTGGATCCCTTCCCCCTCCATCAGTGGGAGTTGCAGTGCTAATTGCTGTGTCTTGTGCACGGGCCAAATGTGAGATGGGGTGACCCACTCTGGGCTATCCTTTGTCATCCGCACACTTTGGTAGGCAGCAGCTAGATACACAGCTGTTCCAGGGTGCTGAAATCCTCCTGCTTTTGAGTAGTGCTTGCTGGGAATGCTGATACAGGAATATCGTCACACCTCCGAAAGCCAAGCGGCTGTAGGACTTGTGAAGGAAGTGGCTCTGATGGAAAACAAGAGCAGTGCAAATGCACACAGGGAGAAGCCCCCCTCATTTCAGCAGGTACCTTTACAGAAAACCACTTCTTTTTTTTTACACATAGAGGAACCTTCTTTCCCTTTCTCTTTCTTTTCTCCGAAATCAAAACAAAACCAGAAACTTCTTCACCTTCTGTATGTCACCAGTTCTCTTCTCTTGTGGGAACTCTTCACAAAAACGATCTCCTCTCAGACTCCCTTTATTCCCACCAGCTACTTCCTTGGTCAAGAGCTGCCACATCATAACATCGATCTTTGTGTATTTATCCCTGCAAATTTCAAAGGAGTCAATCATCAAAGTAATCAGGGTTTGGTCAATGGGGTCTTTCTGTGTTTTTCTTCTTGATGTTTGAATAGGAAAGGTTGTCACATATATGTCTGCTCCCCACACAATCTGCCCTGTTCCTGTTCACTTTCTACATATGCTTTCCATAATGTTCCAGTGACAGGCCACAGCTTTATCCAGTGTAACTGCCTGAAAATGAATTCTGCAAATTTTTTGTTTATAAATTGGACTGGCATCTCAAATTAAAGAGCTAATGGCTTTACAGCTCCGCCTCTTGCAAATTGCTTTGTGAGCACAAACATTACAGGAGCCAAATACCCCCGCATAAAGGGACAGGCATAACCACAGTAATGATAATAAAAAAAACAACATGAATGCCTTTTAGGAACAATTAAAAAAAATGGAAATGCATGCACTATCATGCTCACTTTTTATTTCCATATCGGGTTACTTAAGTCACACATGGGGATTTTACAGGTGATACTACCTGTCTTGCATGCAGTATTACAGCTGGATTTAAAACACTTTCCTGGAAAAAAGGCAAAGAAACTCGACGGAAAAATAAACATTGCTCTGAAAAGTAAAAAAAAAAAAAACACAACAAAAAAAACAAACAACCCAAAACCTTCTACATTCCAAGATAAACTGTAAAGGAATTGCAAAAAATACCTGGGAATTTCCTAAATCCTGAGATTTAGGAAAAAAATGAGATTTTTCAAGTTTTACCTGACCATGGAAATAACCAATGTTCCTTCAGCTGATTTGTTCTCCATAAACCTCTTCTATTTTCTGTCACCTAAAAATATCTGGCTCTTTCTGAAAATCTGATGAAGAACCAGGCTCCTTTCTCTTCTCCCAACATGCCTCAGCTTGAAATCATCAGAGCTGTGATGCTCTGCTTCTCTCCTCAGCAGAGAGTGTGAACAGCGAGGATAGGATTTCTCTCACCTAGTTTTAACCACTGAAAAAGTGAGTATCAAGTGCAAGGTACAGCTCTAGGTGCTTTTTATGACCAGAATAAAGAGAATAGCCCTTTGGAAGTGCCACTGACTATTGATGAGTAATTTAGACTAAACCCCTAAAAGTAGGTGAGATGAATCCCACCCACAGAGTTTTCTTCTTCCTTGAGGCCAATTAGATATAAATGTTGCTTCACCGTGATCTAGTTTCAAGACTTTGAAACAAGGCTTTCAGTCAAAAATGCAAATTCAGTGAAAACAAGACCTTTTTGTGGGAAAGGGCTGGTTTCTGATTCCTGTCTTAAAAAGATATTTAGGAGAAAACAATAGGTGTGGTTTCTACATTTTCAAAAAGCAAAATTTCCATTTTATGTTTGAAATGAGTCTTGCGTTTGAAATTCACATTTATATAAAAGTCATTAAAAAATAAAGGGTCAATATAAAAAAAGGAATCCTTCCATTGGCCCAACCTTTCCCTTCTATTTAAATCACAGATCTGCAAAGAAATTTCAAATTTTCCCTTTCATCCTGATTTAGATGAGGAAAAAAAACCCCAAACCCCAAACAACCAAAACTTCAAACATCTATTTGTGAAACGAAAGATATTTCCAATACAGCTTTAAAGCTTCATCTACAGCTGAATCACCCTGTGCTAAAAGGGTAGAGCTGATTTCACTTGGGCCAGTCACGCTGCTGTTTTTGTCTTTTGCTGTTCAGTGCCCCACTCCAGCCCTGGTTATGAGTACCCCAGATTCATGGTGGGGTGCTGCTGCCAGTGCCTTGGCCATAAACACTACGAGAGGTGCTGGGCACAAATGTGGCTGTTTTGTTCATGCTCTGAGCCAGAAGGACTTGACCCAGATCCCATCCGAGAGCCAGGCGAGCAGGTCAGCAATGTGCAGAACACCAGCTCGAACACCTACCTCTGCTTGGACTTGGTGCCTTGCTGCCACAGCCAAACCAACCCCTGGTGGGTGCTGAACTAAAAAGCCAACAAACCCTTTAATAGACGCACAGAACCCAGAGGGAAGATTTGCTGTGACTTTCCTTCTGGGTGAGCTTATGCTGGGCTGTGTGGGGGAGTTTGGCAAAGCATCCTCCAGCTTCACCTGGTCAGAGCAGAGCTGTCCTGTTCCTTGCAGACAGTTTCCATGCCCACAAAGTCCCACAGTGCCCTTTGAGCTGTTGCCACTCCTTAACGCAGCCACATGAAAACCAATATTGAAAAAGAGTTAACATCTCAGCATGAAACTAAGCTGTACAGCATATGCTTTTAACATTAGAAAGAGGAAACAGTTCAGGGAAAAAGATGCAGACCTGGCAAGTTTTTCTTTGTGGGGGAGAAAAAAAAGAAGAAGAAAAAACTGGTGGAGAGTTTTGCCTTTCCTGAGAGGGAGTGGGGACAGAGGAGCAGCAGCGCAGGACTGAGGGTGCAGAGTGGTGCCTGAGAGCTGCTGCGGCTGCTGTTGTGGGGTTCAACTCACACAGGTCCCTGCCCCATTTCTGACAGTGACTGCAGGGTTGTTTTCCCAGTGACAGCCCTTTCCTACCGCAGCCTCCATGGCTGCGAGATGGGTTTTTCAGTGCTGTGCAGACCAGTGTGAGGAGCGGCACCAGCTCCATGTGACTCAGGAGCGTGCAGAATGGTGCTGACAACAGCTCTGAGGTTTGGTGCATTTTTACAGTCCCCAGCTCCTGCACCTACACAGAAATCTCAGCCTTCATTTATTTCAGTAATTAAGTTAGGAGGGTGTTTTGGCTACAGAGAGGGACTTCAAAATAGTGATTGTGTGGATTCCAAAAACAATAAGCAAATATGTGGAACATCATTCCCTTTTTTCCTTTATTTTTTTTTCTTATTTTTTTTTAAACTGGAAAAAAAATCCCTCTGTAAATTTTTAAACCAGTCAGTATCTTGTGATATTAGAAAGGCTGCGGTTGATAATCCTCTCACAGGAGTAAGTAAAAAGGCACACAGATCAGCCCTGGAGCACCAAACCTTGTTCTCATTTCTCCAGTGGGCCAGCACGGGTGTAGCTGAGAGTAAAAGCAGACCCACAGGCACTGACTGCTCCAAGAGAGGAACGGGATATTGAAAACAGCAGGCCAGAGCTTCATTTTTTGGCCGGTACCTTTGAGACGAGCATTGCTCACCCATCAAAGCCACCCAAGCTGCCATCTTGGATTTTCCTTCTGATTTTTAAGCACTGTCATTTGCAGGCCTGCTAATCAATGCCAGGCCAAAAGCCCTGTGTGCAGCTGGCTCACAGGCAAGAGAATGGCAGAGCAAGAGGCTGCCCCATCAGGCAAAGCCCTCGGATGGTCCAACCCTGCTCTTCTAAAGGCAAATATTTCACTGTGAACCATTGAGAGCTTTTGAGTTTGTGGGATAGGGTAAGGGCTCCTGTGTTCTTGCTTCTCAGGGAGATAAATCAATTATGTGTGATCTGAGGGTTTATTGGGAGTTACATACATCCTCTCTATGTCTTTAATAAGGATAGAGCTCATACTTTGGATCTACTTCCCTCCAGCTCTTTTCTTCTCTGCCGCCTTCCTATTTACTGCACGTGTGTGAACACACGTGTGCACAAAAACCACAGACATGTGGACAAATAACCCACCAGACTCAACCTGTTTGAAAGGGACTTTCAAAGAGAATGAGCCCCTTCCCTTCACTGAAATCAGAAAGAAAATGGGACCCTGAAATGCTCTGGTAGGAGACCAGGAATGCTTCAACCTCACTGAGATGCTCTTACATCAGATTAGTGCCCATCTGTGCTGCAGTGTTTCTAAGGATTGGCTTCCACGTGTGGGCACCCAGCTGAATCTCTGTGAGTGCTACATTTATCTTAGCTCCTGATTTCCTTTTTCTTCTTGTTTCCATCACTTGGGACAGCTTGACCTTCCTACTCCATGAAGTGCACACCCAGCACCTCCCTTCTTCATCTGTGGCTCCGCACTTGCAGGGGGGGCAGGAAGGGGACAGGCAAACCCCACCAGTGTCAGTGCGTCCTCATTGCTTATGGACCTGCTCTCACACATCTGAGGATAATTTGCCAAGGTTCTTCATGCTTTAAGGGAACTTTCTCACTCAGATGTGTAAACAACAGGGTTTTTTTCTCTCTGGAAGAGCTGAGGGAAGGCAGGTGGTTAAAAGTTTTGTGTATAGATCTAGATTTTAGGGAATCTGGGCTGAAGACATTTGAACGAGCCTAGGCCAATACTTCAGTGTGGCTGTGTGAAGTCAGAACAAATCCATTTCTTTGGTTCATGGGCTCTGTGCACAGGAAATTGCACAAGATGGACCCTCCCTCTCGTCCTCTGCTCATGTCAAGGATGCAGAACGGAAACTTTGCATGTGAGAAAAAAAGGTTGCCTTGAAGTTCCATGAATCATTGTGAGGGGCATTGCCCTACCTTGCCTCTTCCAAGTCATCTCCTCTATTTCCTCTTCAAGGTATCACGTGAAAGCAAACCACAACAGGCTGTGCCATTGCTTGCTCAAGCATCTTATTTTTATCCAACAGCAAACATCTTCGCTTCCCCCTTTTCAGTAGATCAATGGCTCTCCCAAAATCTTCTACTGCAACAGTGCACCCTGCAAATTTAACTGTGTCTGCACTGATGGCATCTTTAAGAGCCAAATAACTGACCTGCTCTCATTTTTCTTAAATGGTGACATTTTATCATTCGAGAGATCATGGAAAAAAAAAAAAACAGAGAAGAAAATGATGTATTTTCACCTCAGATGATGGTCTCTCTTGACACCACAATTGCTCTCATGCCTCTGTTTCCAAACTTAAGATGGCCAGTACTGAGCAAAATCAGTCAGTTTACTCTCAGGTTTTCTCCATTCATTTTCATACAAATTTAATTGCTTTGAATTTTGGCTCTCAAGGGGTGAATGAAAATTGGTAAAAGTATCAGTAGCTGACTTCTTTTATGTTTAGAAATAAGAAGGTGCCTATGGTTCCTCCTCTACTTTCATGTACTCAAAAAGCCAAACCAGTTGATAGTATTGTAAAGACATAAAATATTGGTGAGTGAAAAGTCAGACACCGAAAGAAATGTCAATGAAAAATGCATGTGCTACCCACCAGGTCATGTGGCCTGTCACAGCACTCAGTTATGGGCCAAGGAATAAAGTGCTAGTCCCTGATCTTACATCCTTAACTAAGAAAGGAACTATTTCAGCCACAAAATAAACTAAACCCAAACAGGAATGTGCTGGGAAGAGAAGGATTTCTGGCCATGCAGGGCACTGATGTTCTCTCTAAAGGGCAAGGAGCAGCAGAGTGTTTCATTTCTTTTCAGCCAGGTCTTGATCCTCCTTTAGGCACCTACAGCACAGTTGTCAGCAGCTCTCTGTGAGCTCTCCCTGAGCCTGCAGCCTGGATTCATACTACAGTCCGTGTGAGGAGAAAACATTGATTTTTTCTCTTGTGCTAACTGGGAAATGGGGAACGCTGGAATCGAAGCAAGCATTCATTTTGGTGTGCAGTTTATTACATTTAAGCAATTTACTATGAAGACATAATAACTTTCCCTGTCCCCCGCCACCAAAACAAAGATGCCATAAGCATCCCAGCTCAGGAAGGAGACAAATCTTTTAGAGTCTTCTGACACTACTAGAAACCTGGACATCTGGGCAACCTGGAGTCCTGGAGCTCCCAAAATGTGTGTTTTTCCTTTTGTTTAAGACAGGGACAAAGCACAGCTCCCTGCTATAAGTGACTGCTCAAGATTTCAAGCCAGACACCCTCCTTTAGTACATAACATTGTGCTCTTCCTCTTTTATCTGAGCCCAGAGCAGGTCCAAACTGGAACTTCAAACATATAACCAACAGATGTTGTGAACATCTAGGGCCCCAGAAGGCAATTCAAATCTCATGATCCCAAAAGAGGAACTTGCTTCATGAAATGTTTTCTTGCACATACCCACAGATACTAGAAATCTCACGAGGACAACTGTAAACTGCTAACATTTCCACTGTTCAGAAGGAATACTTTTCCAGTCAGAACAAATAAGGACAGTTTAGTAACTGCAAACATAAACCAGAGTCCTGCTTCAGCCACACAACTGAAATGCTGCATCTTCGCCTAACCGCAAACCCCATCTGGATCCTGCCATCACCCTTCTCGCTCACATTTAATTCTAGCAGCTATCAAATCACTTCTCTGACCCAAGTTTTGCCTCCCTGTACCTGTTAGTTTCACTGTGCCCACCCAGTTTTCAGCTTTTGGAGACATCTGCAAAACATCAAATGACGTTATTAAAGGTTTTATTAGTCAGAAGAGGCAACCTCTTTAAAAGGAGAAGCAGGAGGGGTTTCTTTTTCCCCAGGCTGCTGAAATACACAAATATTGTCACATTTGCTGAGGCCATTTCAAAATAAATAGATGCAGCCTGCAGGCTGGATGGTGATGGAGATCTACAGCTGGAGGGTGTAAAATTGGAATCCCCATCTATGGACATGCCACAGGGCTGCTCCCCTTGTGCAACACGCAAAGGAAGGAAGTTGAAAGGAAGCAATTTATGAGTTAGCCCTGAGTAATACAGTGATATGGTTAGCAATGCAGAGGTAGAAAAGCCTGTATGGCAGAGTGAATATACGCGGGCTTGTAAATCAGTGCTGAATAGGAAATGAATGCGAGAAGGAGAAAAGCTGCCTAGTATTATTAGTGTGCATCCAGTAAGGTCGCGGGCAACAGTAGAGGCATAGGATAAGGGAATAGAGGAAGAAAGGCTGCTTTTTGTATTTTATGTCTACACCTCAAGTGTAACATAAATGGACAAGCAGTGTTGTCCTTTCCTTCATAGTTTCCTCAGAAGGAGGCAAGTGCTGTAGAGCACAACTATTAACTCCTAACACCCAGTCTGAGAAGGATGGGATATATTTACTTATTCAATAGGCAGAGTCCTGACTCAGAGGTAATAGAAGGGTTTTTTCTTTTATAATTTTGCTTATCCCTCCCATTTACTTTTTCACAGTTCTTCATAATGAACAACTTCAGATGAAACAAAACACATTCAGCTCCTGTGCTGAACTTGAATACAACTATACAGCAACTTTTGCTGGAGATCAAAAATGTTGAATGAGTTTTTCCCCTCATTTGGCATTTTTGCCAGATTAACTCCTTGGACCCATCAATGATCAAAGATGTGATGAAGCACATGAAGGGGTAAAGGCTGCCCACTGGTGCAATTCCTTTCTTTTATTTATTTTCTGTTATACTGAAAAAGAACCACACCTCTGGTACTTACTTGAGTTTTGATTAACCTCTGAAGGTTTAGACAAGGTTTGGGGTATTTATTGAAACATATACATGAACTTCAGGCTTTTAAGATTTGGTAATCAAGATTTAATTTATTTCTGTATAGACAGTTCCAGCCTACCAATTGTTATGCATTTGTTTAAAAGAGGAGGTCTAATGGCAGCACTTCTGGCTCCAAAGATACAGTCCAGCATTTAGAAAGGTACAAGAAATGTAAATTGAATGAAGAGTTTGAAACCATCTGCTGAATTTTTATTTAATTAAGGCCTCATCTGCATTTAAAACTGAAATTAAGGTAAGGGGTGAATTTAAATGAAAAAGAGATTGATGAATAACTCCATGGGCATTCGAGTTTGGGAAGAAGAGAACATTGTCCCGATTTACCTTAACACACTTCAAAATTATGTCATTCGAATTAGAGACACAGACTTCCCTATTCAAGAACAGGAACATCAATACTTGGAGTTAATCAGAAACACTTACTAAAGAGCAATCTATATGCAAGACAGTTTATGAAGAAAGCTAGCAAGGAATCCTGAAGTAAGCTTTGTGTTCCACACGTAATTCATAGAATTGCAGTTTAGGGAAGTTTCAAGCACACAACTTACCAAACCTCACACAGATTGTTCCTAGTAACATCTTCTTTGGGTGTAAATCTGGTGTAATGAATAGAAATAAGGGTGTGTTGTTTAAGGACAGAAATAATACCAAACACAAGTGTAATCATAGGCAGTTTGGGGTCACATGGGTCTTTTTGGTCTTGCCAGGTAGGCTCAAGCTGAGCACAGAGAAGTTGTGAAAGTTGGACACCACAGGGACAGTTTAAGGCTGAAAATCCTGGTCCAGCTGAGCAGAGGAGATCCAGAAACCCGCCCCGAAAGTCAAGATGTCCTGGGATCCCTCCAGACGCAGAATAAAGGATCTGTCTCATTCACTGTGGCACCAAAGAAGGATCTTTTGTAGTTTTCAAAACAGGACTTGCACCCATGCATTGAGAAATCTCTCCATTACTTGGAACGAGCTGCAGCAAGCCTGAAACTCCCATTGAACTGCCCTATGAAACTGATGAGACATTAGTTATTCTAACAAAAGCCCCAATGGTGAAATGCACTGATTTCAAGTCACACTTTAGCCATACTCAGTTTTTGCTGTCATCAACAATGTTTCCCTGACCCCCCTGCCCTGTAGAACAGGACCAACTTTATTAGGCCTTAGATGACCCAAAATTTTTATCTCTGGATCTTCTCCCACAAACCACACTTTAGTGATTCCTATAAAATAGCCTTCGGAGCCAAACAGATGCAATTTTGCTAAAGTTAAAGAATCCCTTTTTCATGGCTTGTCGGGACAAATAGAAGCCAGGGCATTCAATTCAACCTGTGCTCGACCACACAGATTTGGGAAGTGATACTGTCTTGCTTGGCTCAGGGAGCTTAGCCATGGATTTCAAGGGAAACATGGAAATGGAGACTGACTCTGAACTAACCCAGGTTACTGGCCTGCTTCTAAAAAATGAAAAGAAATGTAAATTTTTAGTTCTTAGAAAACCAAAATATCACATTAACAGTGGGCTTACATCAGGCATTTCATTACAGGTCACTTATGACCATGTTCCTCTTCCTTTGACAGTTGGGTGGACCACCATATAGGCTGGAACAGTACTAACATAAAAAATTAAAATTAAAACCCCGACCACACTAATAGCCCCACCAGGGAACAGTGATGAACTCACAGTGTAGATGATAAAAAGAGCAGCTGTGGCGATCTCATATTCATTGCTGGTGCTTACAGCATCCTGCAGAAAGTAGGAAGCACTTCGCTTCACCACCCGAATACATGTAATTTCCCCCCCCAAATAAACAAACATTTATCTTAGTTTGAAGTTTTTGATTATTTCCCCCCAAATTCTTTCTTCTCGGAGTCACAACTTACCTCAAGATGCATAGAGCTGAGAAAAGACACTGCAGATTGCACAGGAGCCTAAAACCTGCCTGTAAGTGAATAAAATCAAATAACCGTAATAAAAAAAAAGTTAATTCTAGGCTTTTGTTTGTTTCCTTTGTAAAATTGCCATGGGACTAAGGAAATATAGTAGCGCTTAATTTTAATAGTTCCATCATTGTAGATTGGCTGGGTATTAATTGTGTTAATGGTGATCATACTGAATTCATTTGGTATTTATTGAGAGACCACCTGTGCACCCATATGGTTTCCATCATTATTTAGGAGTAGTTAATGGACCCATTAGGAGTTAGCAGAAAGATGTGGGCTGGCAATACTTCCCGAGAGTGGTAGAAACATTCTGCTGATATCCATTGCGTTTTGAGGATTTTCCAAGGAGCTATTTGCTTCCCACCAATTTTCCTTCTCTCTAAGTTCCACATAATCTCATCTTAGCTTTCAAATGCTCCTGGAAAAATGAATTCATGTTTCTTGGCCTCTCACAAACCTAGGGGGGCAACCTTTAGCCTTCTGATCTTGCAAAACGTCCTTTAACATGTTTGTGCGCAGCTCTCAGAGCAAGGAGGGCACAGGAAAGACTTGGGGGGGGGGTGCACTTGTGTGCTGGGGGGAGAGGGAGGGGAAAAGGGGAAATGTTGACTGTGACTCTGCAGTGTGACAGATTTGCCCACGCAATATGTAGCCTCAGTTGTGCAAGACCAGAAACCTGTGGTGGGGAGGGGATGGCGGGGGAGTCACATGAGGGGAGTCAGCCTTGACTGTCAGCAGAGAAGGAAGAATGTTTTGGCTGGGTGTGGTGGTAACCAAGGCTGCTCGCTGACCGCAGTGACCTCCTGCTTTGATCCACATATCTGAAAAGGCACTGCTGAAGCTCCGCTCTGCACAGGGCGAGTAAACACGCACGAGGGTGTAGAAAAGAATTTCCATTTTTGGTGCCACGACAATGGGCAGATGGAGGAGCATCTGTGTAGCTTCAGTGCAAAAGGACAGTTATTTTGTTCAAACTGGAATCTCTGGAGCAGTCTGAAGTGAGTGAAGTGAATTATTTCCCCAGAAACAGGGAGCCTCACTCCCCCCCGAGTCTCCTACCTAAAAACTTTAGGTGTATTTTCTGTGTGCATCCCTAACAATACAAGGTTTGCAGGATCTCTGCTCTGTACCAATATCCATCTGTCAGATATCTCTAATAACTTTTGAGCTTACTGGCCAATTGCAACCAAATTTGATAAAACATTAGATGTCTCAAAGGTTTTAGGTTTTGTAAAAATGGGGAGAGGATAGAGGAAGGGTCCCAGCTAATGCTGTGCAAGAGGCTCAGTCTTCCTCAGCTGTAGCCCTAGACAACAGACTTCACCCAGGTTTTTTCTCCTCAGGGAAATCTGTAAGTTTCTCTCTCTGACAGGTGTCTGAAAAACCTTTCCCTCTGTTGAAAGAATTTTAAAACTCTCTTCTTCTCACATAAAAAATTAACAAGGAAAACATTAATGCTGCATCTCTTCTAGAGTTCAAGTCAGGAAGCCACATGGTACACATCATGAGCATCCCAAATTCATTAGTTCTCTTGCTCATGGAAATACTTGTTTTAATAAACAAGGAAGAGACCAAGCTGTCTTCTGTTTTTGGTAGAGAAACTATTAAATTAACAGTTACTCATTATAAGTGTATGCACAAGGTGAATGAGGCCTGAAACAATCATTTCTGCATGTGAGGAATATAATCAGGGTGCTATTGGTATGACTCTGGTGATTATTCATACTTATATTCACAACCTGATCTTGTTAAATGAGGCTGTGTTCTCAGAAATAGCACACTTGGCATTTAAAGGAGGCTCTTTTCTGCAGCCAGCTCAGACTTCAGTGCATCTCTTGACAGGACCCCTTCCTTTTCTAATCTGTGGATATTTGAGCTGTATTCTTAACCTCCTATTAATACCATAGATGCATCTGTGTTAGCATTTTCATAATTCCCTGTTGAGGGAAATCTCTCAAGTGTCTTCATTTATGATGCTTACGTTTGAAATTCACAAACTAGATTATGTTGGGGAAAAGTAAAACCAAAAGATGTGCATTGAAAGGGCTTCAACTGCTAGTAAGCTTTCAGTCCAGTGTATCAGACTAGATCTACTGCAAAATAGCCTCCTAAAACCAATATGATACAGAGGTTGGGTTCTCATCACCAACAGTTTCACTGCACAGAACTGCCTCCATTGCATTGCTTCTCTGGTTTTTGTTCCCGTGTCAGCTCCCTGTGGAGGTGAGAGCATTTGTACAGAGTGGGTTATTGCACTTCAGTAGAAGTTTCTTAACTTCTGATTTATGATATTATGAATATTTGTGATGTTTATGATATTATGAATATGAATATTAAGATATTATGAAGTTATTTCCCAAGATTTAAGAAGGTTGGGTCTGGGCTGGTTGTTACAGAATTAAGTGGCATTTCTCTGATAAGGAACAATTTGAAATGCAAATAATTTCTGCCATGAATTAATTGCCTTTGACTCCTCAGATGTGCTCCAGTCCCCCCTTACCTCACCACCAGGGAAGAACTTCCGCCCAAGATCCCATCTCAATCTATCTCCTCTCTGGCAGGTTAAAGCCATTCCCTTTGTCCTGTCCCTACAGGCCCTTGTCCAAAGCCCCTCTCCAATTTATTTATTAATATTTATTTATTTGTATTTAGTTTATTTATTAGTGAGGGGCTTGCACAGTGTGCCCAGAGAAGCTGTGGCTGCCCCATCCCTGGCAGTTTTCAAGACCAGGTTGGACACAGGAGCTTGGAGCAAGCTGCTCTAGTGGAAGGGGTCCCTGCCCGTGGCAGGGGTTGGAACTGGAGGAGCTTTAAGGTCCCTTCCAATGCAAACCAGGCTGGGAACCTATTTCACTGCCTCTTACTTAAAATCCCTCCCTTGTACATTTTTTTTTAGGGTCCACACAGCTGAGGCTGCACCTGAAATGCAAAAGCATCTCCAAGCCTTACCTCCTGCTTTATTCAGTAGCAAAGCACTGAAAGGACTGGAAACAAAGCAAGTTGAAGCTCTTTTCAAAGGTGTTGAAAACCCTTGCAGCATCTCTTTTAAGCTAAGATGAGCAGACAGTAGATCTTCCTAGAAATCCACACTGAAGCTGCTCTGTCCTGTATGGAAAAGCATTCAATCACATCTTCCACCTACATGTGTTTTTAGTGGAAATCCATTACTTCCTTTTGATGTGCTTTTGGGGTGTAAACAACAATAATGAAAACAAGACTCTGAAGGCAGTTTCCCTGTGTGAAGCAAGGCCTACCCAAGTGACAGAGAAGCCAAAGAGAGCATTTTGAGATTATTCCAGTTCCAAATGGAAATTCAGCAAATGAGAAGTGTTTGCATACGTGCTGAACATCGTGTGAAAGCTGGATGCTGTAGGGGCTGTCTCTAAGGCCACATAGCTGTTCCCAAACAGTAGCTCTGTGTTTAGAGGTCAGTGCTGCACTTAGCAAGCTCCTGTGCAGGGATCTGTATGAAAGAGGCTGTACGTCTTCCATACTTGCAGCACTGGTACTGGGGCACCCAAAGGTGACAGGAGAAAGCTGCACACCTGTGGGGTGGTCAGGATGCTCCGTCTCTGCAGGAAAATGCAGAAGAGGAACTGAACTGCTTGGGGTAGGTCTACACCACCAGTTAACAACAGATTTAGGCATGTTGTGTCCAGCTGTCTGTGTGTGTTCCACACACACTGCTCAGTCACACAGCATAGGAAAGATTTCCCCCAGCCTTTGATATCTCCTGTGTCTAAATACATTTGAGTAACCAATGTAAGCCTCTGTGCAGACACAACACTTGAGCTAGCTGGCTAGTGTGGCCTTGTTTATAGCTATTAGTGGGCAGAGAGGAGTGCTGCTAAAGCATGACTCTTCTGACCTGCTTTAGAGGGTCCTTCTTAGAAGCAGATAGGAACCCTAGAAATGCTTGTTCTTCTCCTTTGATTATACACCGCAATTAGCTCAGCAGCAGATACCTGAGGTTTAATGGAACCTGAGGTTTAATGAACCCCAACTGCACTGAGGACACTCAGACGCAGAAAGATATTGCACATGGTCAGGGTATAAAGCTCTTCCATGAAAGGTCATAGACCTTTGGAGACAGACACTGGGTGCAGCCAGGTTCACTCCTGCCCTGTATGAGGGATCAGGCTGAGGCCAGCATGTACTATGGCTGGTCCAGCCACAGACCGTGATGCTGGGCTAAGCACTCCTTTTTATGTGGCTTGTGCATTAACATGGCAAGGATGGAAAGATCTAATCCTGAGACTGGGTGTGAGCCTACACTTTCCTGACAATCTTCAAGGTCTTTTCCAACCTAGCTGATTCTCTGATTCTGTGACAGCACAGAATATTCCTGAGCCACGTGGAGCCAGTGACACACAGCTTCACACAGGGGTTTGCCTACAAATGGGGTCTAGCTTCGAGCTGGTGATATTTAGTACTGAAATAGAGGGTGATCTCTGTCACAAAGCTTGGGAAACAGAAGGTAAGATGTATGGAACCAGGAAAGTAATTGCCACGAGCCTTTGATCCTTAACCTGTCTATCAGACTCCACAGGAACTCCCCCCAAACCTGAATACTCATTATTTATTTTTATGATTATGTTTTTCAATGGACTTTTACCCTTCCTTCCTCTGGGTACAATCTGTGTGGCCAAAAATAATGTGAGATCTGGTCTTCTACCATGTTTTGACTCCCAGGGAACTGAAGAACCGTGAGAAGATCCAATCTGATGTTATTTCAGCCCCACAAATGCTCCCTGAGTGACTCAAAGTGCTTGGAAAAAAGAAGTAAACACAAATACCTGAAACAAAAATATAAGTCCCCAGAGCCACACGCACCACAGTCCATCAGAGCAGGAAGGACAACCCAACCCCTCCCGGTGATGTCTGTCTGCAAGGTTCTCTGGGTTATTTGTCCACATTTAATGCAGCTCTCAAGGGGAAGTTGAACAAGTTGTGTTGTTCCTTTTAATGAGTTATATTCATCTGCCTATTGCTCCTCTTCTTCTCCAAGAGAAGAGACTGAACCAAACCTCAGAATCTAAATCAGTGAAGCTCCATGACTGTCAGCTATAGAGCTGGATGCAGCATTTTTCCCTTTCAGTCCTCTGCTCCCTCAGGCTTGCCTGAAGGATGGCATGAATTTCATTGTATCTTGTGTGCTGCTTTGAATCATCAGTGCTTTCACCTCTAAACACTGGGCTCATCACTGTGACCAGCCACACTTAAACTTAACACAACCCACCTGCTCCCAGTGCAACTGCTTGCCACTGCTTATCCCATCCCATCCCATCCCATCCCATCCCATCCCATCCCATCCCATCCCATCCCACTCTGCAATCCACATGTTCATGACCATGCCGGAAATCTTATTTTACGCAAAATTTGTGTTCTCACCTCAGAGGAGACACCACCACTGTGTCTCCTGCCCCTTGCACTTAAGTGGGTCTTTCAATAGACACTGTGGGAACCCATCTACAGCTGATTATGGTGCAGACCAACATGAGTTTTATCCCTCTTTGTGGGAGACAGAAGATATTTGTTAGGATGCGTAAACTACCGCACATTAATCATAAATGCTTAGTCATCTGCAAGGGGTGCTATGCCCCCTACATTCATTACCTTATTGCAAGCTTTATTTTCTTAAATGCATGAATCTTTATTTAGTTTTCTTTCTTTTAGACATGAATATGTGAGTCACACATGCAGCACGGATCTGAGAATCTATTGACACAAGAACTAGCTTTAAAACATGGAGTATCCAAATATTACAGAATGGAGAAGTCATACTGTGGCATAGCAAATTCCAGCCAGTAAGTGTTCAATTTAGGATAATACTGAAAAGTCTGACCTCAGTTTTACCCATGCAGTGTCAGTGTTCCAGTACAAACCAAGAGTTATTTACAGTGGTGCCCTGGGAGAGATGGGATCTTCTGGGACTTTCTGGCTGCCACTGATGTACAGTGACTATTTGGGTTAGAAACAGTATGCCTGGACCACTAGGCTGTAGGTCATAATACCAAAGATATTGCTGTCTTTTTGATTGCGCTTATTTCCCCTTAACATAGGACAAACCCTTTTACCTCCTTGTGTCTCCATCCAGCTCTTGTCTATTCAGCTAGCCTGGGCACAGCTTAGCTGCAGCAAGCAACAGGTGATTTTGTTACCCGAATTGGGTGATCTCTAAAATTAAAGGGTCAATCAGACCTTTGAATCTGAAAGACAGCATTTCTATTTCGGGAGGAAAAAAACTTTTTGGAGATGGGTTGCAAAGCCACATCTCAAATTCTCCAAGTTTCCATCTAATTCAGGCTCAGGTTTTTAGCTCAAGCACATCTGGAACTATTCCTCCTTCAAACATGTGGTACATGTCCTAGAAGAAAGTATTTTTAAACAAAATAGTAATAAGAAAAGGCCCCAGACCAGGAGCAACCCTCTGCTTTTCCACAGAAGCAAGGCAGGGCTGCTACCCAGGGCAGTGCCAACAAAAGCCCAAAACAAAGTTATGTAATAATGACAAATATCAAACTGAAGGGAAGCCGGGAGGGGGGAATGTCGCTCTCCCTCTTCCCGCATAGCTCCCTCCTCCTGTTTTCCTGGCCCACTCATGCGTAACTGACTCCAATAAACCATGAAAAGAGCAACTTGGCAGCAGCTGGCACGCTGGACCTGGGCAGATGCCAGCAGCGGGGCTCCCACTGGCTTTGAAATTTGCATTTTCATATATATATATATATATATTAAAATACACGTATGTCAGTCTGAATGGCTGAGTGAGCCACTGAAATGAAGACAAGCAAAGGCAGCGATTGGCATACACTCTGCATGTTCTCCAGATTTTGTGTCCCCTTACTCTGTCAGGCTAACTCCTCTAATGAGGTTCTTATGCAACTTTACTTACAGGGAGCCTGAGTCCTTCTGCTTTAAGTCAGTAGGAAGTTTTCAGCTGATTATCAAGACTAGTATTTTGTCATATGTTCATCAGGCACAAGAAGCTACAGCGTTTGACTTTCAGTGTCACAGTCAGGAAGATTTCTCTGTGCAATGAGCAATCAATTAGATTTCTCTATGCAATTAGATACATAAATATGCCATTTTCTTGTTTGTATCTATTATTTATCCTGTGGAGTATCTCTTTCCTGAAGCCACACTTGATGCTTTGTGAAAAGGGAAAAAAGGACAGCCTCAGCCCCAGAGGAATGCCCGGTGTGATGCTTGTTGCTGACTTTCCAAAGCAGCAATAAAGATCTGCAAAGAAGGGGATCCCTTTGAACCAGACTGTAGTGGTGAGAGCCCTTCGGGAAACAAAAGGCTCATGTGGGTCATAGAGGATGAGGCAGCAAGGCAGTTGCTATCAACATCCAGACAGGAGCACAACCTGTGCTAAACTCTCTGTACCCTGTTATCACAGTTCCTCCACTTGTTTAAAGGGCAACCAGGATCTGCTTGAGCACATCTTGGAGTCACACCAACATAAATGTCGCCTTTTGCTTCTCTGACCCCTGACAAGTCTTTGAGCATCTGCCCTGCACAGGCATTCAGCCATGTCTGAGAAGAGGACTCTTCAGAAAAACAAAGTGTTTTCCTGTGTCTTGAGCTGGCAAATGGAGCAGAGACTCCAACAACTCACAGACTAAACAGCAGAACCTATTATTTCTTTTTTGTTTTAGGACTCACATCAGTGACAGAGAATGGAAAAAACGTGAGAATCAGGTCATTTCCAAGTTACGTGATTCACTCCGATAGGATGTTGCATTTCTTTGTCTCTCTTCAAAGAATCATGTGGAACAAAACCACAACATGCTGCTGACTTGCTATGGGGTGGGTGGAGGGAAAGAACAAAAGTGACCCTTATTTTAGAAAATAGCTATCATGCTCATGTTCTTCCAGGTGTCTCCAAGGCCTAGAGAGGTTTGACAGAATTCCCATGAATGACCCAGAGTTTGCCCACAATTCTGTCCCACTATCTCTCTCTCATGTATAATAGAGCTGGAAGCTTGTGGTTGAGTGACCTCAGCATCGTTGCAAAAGTTTGCTTGCATTATTCTCACAACATGTGATTCCATAGCAAACACTACTCTATGCCTAGCTACTTTTCATTAACTCTTTCCTAGAAGGCAGAGCACTGAAGAAACCACAGATACGGGACCCTCTCTCCATGGGACCCATGCAGGGCAGTTCTAAGCATTTGCCCACATCCCACACCCTCCAGGGTGGATTTTCTCTGCCCCAGAAGGACTAGAGGGAGCAGTGCACGGCTGCAGCGCTGGTCAAGTTTGTGTGCGTTTGAGCTATGCTGCTTTTTACCAGATGCACTGAAGAAATCTGCCCCTGCCCTCCAGGATAAGGTGCTATACACAGGAGCACTGACCTCACAGTGTCTGTTTGCCAGCCCAGAGTACTCTGGCTACCCTAAAACTACATGATTGGTATCTTAGTCCTATACATGTTAGGAGTGCACGAAGGGAGCAACAGAGTGTTGGATGAAATACATTTTTCTTGCTCTAAAACATTTGAAATACTGAGGGAGACACAACACGACGCACATAGAGAAGCACTGTCCACTTTGAACTTCTCTATCAAGTGTATGGTTTATTCCCAAAACACTTGTTTTTCCCTCCTTCTTTCTTTGTATAGAGATATTGGGGGCTGGGTATGTTAGAGGGGAAGTTGTCCTCTCCCTTCCTGAGCCCTCTTTGCTACTGGGAGGAAGCAGCCCAACTAACATGGTCACCAAAGGCTCTGGACACTGGGATGAACAGCTTGTAAAACTGCCTTCCTGCATGTTTGCAAAACACTTAGCACAGCAAGGGTCTGATTGTATTGCTACAGAGCTGGTTATAGATATAGCTAATAATGAAAGCAGAAAGAAACTGTTACTGGGTGCTGCATGAGAATGGCAGAATTGGCTATTGCTGTTTCCAAGCATATGAAGATTAGGATGAGAAATTCTTTGCATGCATAGTGAGGTGTTGCTTCCAAAACCCAAATGAGGATGTATGGAAGCAATCCTTAACATGTTTGTTTCAGGTTTGGTATGAAACCTCCTTCATATTACAAGACACAGTCCCACTGCAGGTCTAAAGGAGTCCCCAGCCAGGAAGGATGCAGTGGATAAATGCCACAGGACAGGGCAGGCACTCTTCAAATCTGACACTGAAACCAGCACAATGAAACTTCCTACTGCCATGCAGGCAAATCTTGTTCATTTAATCAAGTCCTTCCAGTGCACTGGAATATAGATGTTTCCCAAGGGATGACAGCTTCAGATAGGAGACTCTCAGCAGCAAGAAGGTAGAGCCAGTAAAAAGATGGGAATACACAGTAACTGATCACTGTGTATGGCTCTAGGATGAAGGTGTCCCTGCCATGAATGGAGGTTGTCGTGTTCCAGAGTCCCCATTTAAACACGTTAGGTCTTGTTGTACATAATCTGGATGAAGTTCAGGTGTTGCAGAGGGACAAACCATTATCTGCTCCACAGTGCGCCCCTTGTGGTGTGGGTGCTGAGCACACGGACGGGTCCTGGGGGCTGCGAGAACTTTGCAAGCCACAGGAGCAGCCGTGCTCTTCTCCCCTGAGACAGGGCCCTTGCTGGCTGCCAAACTGTACGTGGTGATTATGCAGCATGGGCATCCCTTCAGCTGCTAAGATAAGGCCTTCTGACTCATTTCCACTTAGAATCTAGATGACAGTTTGGTTTGAATTAGCCATGAGCTAAAGCCAAAACCCTGGATCTGAACTTTCTCAGATTTTGGGAAGACTCCAGTCTGGATCTGAGCTTAGTACATGGCTCTCACTTACATAGATTATAGCCAAACTGTGGATCAGAACATTCCCAGAATATGGGGAAGCTCAGAGCTCGTATTTGATGCTGGGATCATATCAATCACAGGTTTCAAGGATGAAATACTGTCCCTGCGTTAGCTTATTCTTTGTTTTCTTCCATAGCTGGTGTATAACAAGTGCCTTTTTAGCTCCGAATTGTACCTTCCCAGTTCTTGCAAACAAGAATAAACAAGAAAAAAAGAGATGTGAGTGTGTGCATGTATATTTCAACTGGGAAAGCATCTTCTTTTGAATTTGCCTATTGGATACACAAGAGGCTTTTTGGTTTCAGATGACAGTTGTGTCTCATTCATAAAATTCTGGACACAATTCCAGTGCCCTGACTACCAGAGCCTTTCAGCGCGGGATGTGGCACCATGACTGCAGTGAGAGCTTCTCAGGCATGCGCTGCCCCGCAGCTTGCCCTTGGATGAATCCTTCAAAGAATAGGACTGAAGAGTAACAAAATTCCACTTTCAAGCTGTTCAGAAGACATGGTGCTAACAAACAGCTCCCAAAAGGGGAGATCTTGCAATCTGCTGTTGTGGAGCAGCTGAAAAGCCGGTTCTCAAGTCCCGGGCATCTCAGTGTGTGAAGCACAGGCAGGGAAGCACAAGAAATCCCACAGAAGGTGTTCCTTGGAACGTCTGGAAAATGTCAAACTGCCTGCCACTCTGTGCTGAGGCAAATCTCAGCTCCAACAGAAGGCTTTGTCAACACAGTGCCATATCATTAGCTCGAGGTTTATACACTTCAGTTGACACCTCTCCCTTGTCCTACAGATGTTGCATTACATTTAGGATTGAGCCTCTAACAATACAGCTGTTTGAACACATGTGCATTTTCCACTCAACAAACCGCAAGGATATGGCAGCAGGGTTACAATGTTTGGATCCTAGGGCTAGAATGAGAGAAGCAGAGAAAGGTGTTTCATTGGGAAATCTCTGTAGTTTCTCCTGTAGTTTCTCTCTTTCTGATTTTATTCGCTGACTGTACTTAACTCAGGCCATAGGGAAGGTAAAATCTGATTGATATTGCAAGTGACAACTGAGGCCTTGAAATTATTTCCTCAGTTCATCTTCAAGAGGTGTTAAGCCCACAGCATTTTGCTAGTTCTAGAGAAGTAGAGCCATTTTGACTTTTATTTGCAGAAATCCACTTTATTCCAATTCCTGTTAATCCTGTTACTTGTGAATAAATTCCTGTTGCTTGTGAATAAATTAGAACCTGCCCCAATAAATGGGTTTAAAGAAGAATTATCAGATATGCTCATAAGTGAAAGATTTTATAATGTTCTTTCCACTTTTGCCACTACAGGATAGGAGAAGCAATGGCTAGGTTTCCCTGGGAGTCTCACAAAATCATTGAATGCCCTTTCTGCTGTCAATAAAGTACAGAAATTGGGGAGACTCGCATGGGTGATTTAATAAAATAAAGTGAGCCCCCAAATGGGCTTCTTAAGGAACACGAGGACTCAGGTATCATTCTTCTCTCTTTGCCAAGGGCATCTATTGCAGGTACATTCAATTATTTGACTCCTGATTTACATCAGTTGTTGTAAGGAGAATTGCATTTCTTTTTCATCTGATCAACATCTGCTTTTTTTTTGAAAAACAGATGTGCACAAATCAATCTGATTAATGTACTTGATTCTGCAATTACTGCGGGATAAATCAGCAGCGCGCTAAAATCAACCTGGTGTCAAATTTATCCTCCTACACCTTCAGTGTTCAGCCTGACTTCAATTAGATTTTTGCGTTGTGAAACTTCTTTAGATACAAAAGGGGTAAAGTAAAACCCACAGTGCCAGGACACGGAGCATTTCTGATGATGTGGTGTGGAGTTACCACTAACTAGAAGTGTCTGTTTGGGACTGCAATGACAAAATGCAGCAAATCTTTGAATAGGCTGCAGGCTATCTCATGTCTTAACAGGGCAGAAGGGACCCTTTCTCATAGTTACTCAAGCATCTGAGATAGTAATTGGAGTTGTCAAAGCAAAATATAAATACGTATAGTTATAAAAATGAAAAATATATAAAATATAAAAATACAGACTGATTCAAAGGACATGAACCTTTCTTAAAGCAGTGAGGGATGCAACTGATTATCTAGTGGAGAACAACAACATACTGCTGTTTTCTTTGTGGCTCCTGCTGCTCCAGGAGACAGAGGCAACATAGGAATTGAAAGTAGTAGAGTGTTCTTTACAGATTTAGTTATAACTTATTTTGATGTCCACATGAAGGGAAAGGTGAGTGGGAAAATTCACATCTTCCTTACAGGACCCTCTGCTGCTTACCTTAGCCTAGTGTAAGGTGCTATTCACAATGCCCTGTGTTGTGAAAAGACTTTCATGTTCGCCGGTGTCATGTTCTGCATCACTTTTTTAAAGCTCCTCCAGCTCCAACCCCTGCCACAGGCAGGGACCCCTTCCACTGGAGCAGCTTGCTCCAAGCCCCTGTGTCCAACCTGCCCTTGAACACTGCCAGGGATGGGGCAGCCACAGCTTCTCTGGGCACCCTGTGCCAGCACCTCAGCACCCTCCCAGGGAAGAGCTTCTGCCTAAGAGCTCATCTCAGTCTCCCCTCTGGCAGGTTAAAGCCATTCCCCTTGGCCTGTCCCTACAGGCCCTTGTCCCAAGCCCCTCTCCAGCTTTCCTGCAGCCCCTTTAGGCACTGGAGCTGCTCTCAGGTCTCCCCTTCAGGAGCCTTCTCTTGTCCAGGCTGACCCAGCCCAGCTCTCTCAGCCTGGCTCCAGAGCAGAGCTGCTCCAGCCCTTGCAGCATCTCCATCGCCTCCTCTGGACTTGATCAGCTGTAATCCCCCATGACCTGCCCAGTTCAGCACAGCAGATGTTCATGGGTCATGGCTGCAGCATTCGTTTGTTGTAGGTGCGGTGCTGATACTGTTAGCACTGGGACAAATATACTCCTTGACTTTGATATTTTTATAAAGAGGGGTGATTTAGGTGAGAATAAAATGAGGAAGACTTTTTTTCCCCTATTCACTCTGTCACAGCTGACTTTCATCTTCTTTAAATATGGTCCCTATGATCAGAACTCAAATCCACACCCAAACCTGCATTTTCCCCAAATCTGGGGGTGTTTTGAGCTGGAATCCATCACTTACTTTTTTATTTCTATTTCTTCTTCAGCTAGAACCTAATAAATGTGCTCTATAAAAAATGAGCTCAGCCAACATCTGGAGGCAGATAAAAATCCTCCAAGCTACTGTTCCACAATCTTAGGGATCATTAGCACTGCAGAATGTCTATACAGAATATTTATCTTAAGCGTATAATAAAATGAAAGCTACTGTGCCAAATTCAGAACAACCTCTGATGAAAAGAAATGCCTCACATCAACATTAAGCTAGAGCTTTTCTAGCCAGAGAGAATCTTTTCTCTAGCCAAAGTACAGCAACTTGTAGTTACAAAAACTTAACTCTAAACACAGGTATGGGGGGAATTTATTATTTTTATTGTGAGTCTTCATCACTGGTTAGTTTAATGTGTCTCTCCTCCTTTTTGTTTTAATCACCATCCCCCTCTCCTTGGGATGGTTTATCGCTTGTAAATTATTTGTCACATCGTTGTAATTCTATCCAGATCCTTAACTTTCTAATCATGCATCTTTTATGGGGCCTCTTTTAAAGAAGCACTATAATTACTTGCCAAGGGTCCCTGTAAATTTTATCAGGCTGTAAAATATTACACTTTAATCATTTGGAAAAAAAAATAATTGGAAATGTTCCCTCTGAAAGGGTACATGATCGATCCTGCGAGGAGCACGGCACTTTCGGCAGTTTTGCATTTGTTCCTGATGCATATACCTCAGGACCCGTCAAAACTCCTCCACTGCATTCAGTGTCATGGGGAAGTATTAATGGAGAAACTGGCCTTTGATTAAGCTGAAGATATTGCTTACTGCAAGTTTTAGCTGTTGCAAAAGACACTGTGAGGATGGCAAAGGGTGCTCTCAAATTCTCTCAGTTGAAGGCTCAGCAATCAGCTTGGTGAAAGAGGTGTTTAAGAGCAGAGCAGAAATGCAAAATAAACTGTAGACACAGGAATAAGCCGAACCTTCCTTATAGGAAATTGAACCTTTTTTAGAGAGATAATTCTCTGTTTACAAACAGATTTTGCAGCTATCATCTTGTCATTTAGTTTTATTTGTATCAAATAGACAGAAATACACATAACATTTCTACTTCTAATATTTCACAGAATCACAGAACTGTTTGGGTTGGAAGGGACCTTAAAGACCACCTGGTTCCAACCCGCCTGCTATGGACACGGACACCTTCCACTGGCAGCAAGCACTTTGGACTCATTTCTGACAACCTTTACAGCAGGAACTAGCAACATCCATGATGCTGTTTTCAAGAACAAGTGTGAGGAAATTATGTACGTGATAGTTACCTGAAGTGTTTTCTGGAACAGCGTTTCACATGCACCATTCCAAACATTGGTTTGCAGTTATTTTAAGTCTATATGTGTATAAGGTTTAAAATTCTATATCATGCTCATCCCCAGCACTTCAATTAAAGCCCTTGCACATTTCTGGTAAGTACGCATTTCCTTAGATAGCTGAGCTGAAATACGAGCGAGTTAAATGATTTGGTCAAGGAGCACAGTAAGCTGGAAGCAAAGTAAAATATAGATCTCACCTCAGCTCTATACTCCTGGGGACAGCTATGGGATATGCTTAAGAGGAAGGACAGCCTATCTGTACTATTTCTCTTATGCTGAAAGAAGCTCTGAAAGGATCCTCTTATCCTATCTGTCCAGTGGCTTTCAGATACTATCATGGGAATACCCACAGTTTTCTTTCTCTATATTGGACCAGATAAGACTCCTCAGTGCTCAGACAGCTCAGGTAAAGGCACTGTTAGATCTCAGCATTCCTGTTTCCCAGGTTTTCTGTAAATGCAAACTAAAAGTACTTTTCCTGAATGCCCTTTCCAGAAAATCTCTGCACCACAAGTAAACCATCCACAATCTGCACAGCATCAGCTTTGCAGCAGCCTTTGGCTTGGTGATCAGTGGCATTGAGCATGGAGAAATCTCTGTGCATCAGCACACGTGTGCAGGTAAGGCACAGAGCTGTCAGAGCTGAGAGTGATGTCTTACAGCGAAAGCAGTCCTAAGGGCCAGTGCACTGCACCACACAACAGCGTTCAGGGGACCACAAAGTAAATTTCTTTCATTCATGATTCAGGCAAAGTCAAGAGATGATTGCTCATGAATGAGACAGACCCTGACCATTATTTACAGTAGTTGTTGACCACCAGAAACTGTTCAATGAATATCCCTTATAAACCATACATAGGTAAATATAAAGCTGGCTCAAGTTGCTATATATTGTTGCTATTTTTAATAGCCGAATGCTGACAGAAGGCAGTGATGAGTTCTAGCCATCGTTAAAGACAGATATAGTTATGGATGGATGAATTAGTCACTGCAAGACAGGGGTTCAACTGAAGTAACATTTCTACCTGTAGGCAGGTTGTCCACAAAGACATCTATGTTTGTTTCATATCCATCTCCATACTAATACAGCAAATAAAGAAACTCTAACAACAGGTAGCCTGAAAAGCATAAAATACATCCACTTGCAATTAACCAGACATGCTGCAGATGTTTGAAAATCAGTATAAGAATGATTTCCACAGGCTGACATCTGGTCCTACAAGGGTCCCTGGGGACTCCTCTGCTGCTGTGTGAGCTCAGGGGTCAGGTTCATGCTCCAAGACAGCTCCCTAAACCCTTCAGCTGTTTACCTTGCTGCTGTGAGAGTTTACACCTCTGCTCACAGCTCGGAGGGAGGAAGCTGTCCTGCTCACTTGGAAACGCAAGTACCAGGTTTTTAGTCTTTAGCCCTGCTTCAGAGCCACCCTCCAGGCAGGCAGTGCCACAGGCTGAGCCAAAATGGGTTCAAACCTGGACATCAAAAGAAAAAGATAAAACAAAGAAAGAAGAAAAGACACGATATGCAGATCTATTCTGCATCCCAAAGGACAGGGAGCAAAACATGGAAATAGTTGCTTTTTGGAACCTGCGAAGTTGCCACTGCCTGCAACCAGCGTTACCCCCTTCTCTGGTTAACTCAAGCCACTTGACAACCATTTCAGCATTGCTCTTTATTCAAAACAGCCACTTCCCTTTGATTCCTCCCAGTCAGGGACAGCGCTTATACTCCAGCCTGCATTTACACTCCCTCCTTGTCTAGATTTCCTGCCTTTATCTGGAAAGCCTGGTCCCCCCTGTCTCGCTCTGCTTACCCACCTGCAGCGATGCGGATGCAACCTGGCAGCTCTGAGCCCAGCTCCTGTTGGGACTGGCAGGAGCATAGCCTGCTGTGGTACATCAGCAGCTTGCTGGAGGGCAGGCAGCAGCTGGAAAGCAAACAGGCTCCCAGCTCTGGGGGTACAAGCTGTCCTGCGGGCTGGCTGACAGCTACACATCAGCTCCATTGAATAGGAGGGCAGGGAGACACTTTCTGCGTGTCAGCTTTGCAGCCAGGGATGCGGGGACTTGCTCCTTTCTCCTTGCATGCAGACGGTATCCATCACCACCACCATTTTCTGTAGCAAGGGGAATGAAGAAGAGGAATTAAATGCAGGACCAGAAATAAACACTGGTTTTGGCGCATGTTTTTGCTAATTTATCACTTGCTCATTTCAACAACTGCTTTGTAAGTGGTTAGCAAACTTTATTAATTTCTGGAGAGTTTAGTGATCACTATCTATAATACTGAGATATGACAGTGAAATAAAGCATGTCCTCAACTGTTATGGCTATAGGCACACAAAGTAGAGTCTTACAAGCTGGACACTAATAAAAAAGCCATAACCCCTTTAATCTTCCCCTTTTCTCTTCCATCCATTACTATAAAAGCATCTTAGCTTCTGGTCTGAAAAAAACATACTTCTCAGTATGTCATCTACTAAAGATCTCTACAGAATAAAGATCCTGTATTTTTTTCAATATAGTAATTAAAAAAAAACAACAATAAAACCAAACAAAAATCAACTTGTACTGGACTGAACACCTGAGGGCTTACCTAATGGTGATGACCTGACACATGGTGTTTTGAAGATGACAGGGCCAAGATCACAGTGCCAGTGTGACACCGCAGCCTGACGTAGGGCTTTCAAGAATACACTGAACACGAAGCCTGAGCATGCAGGACTAATACATGCAATCACCAAATGCTAATTGGTTTCTAAGGCAAGCTGTATCAGATGAAATGTAAACCAAAACAGAATCTGTTTCTCCAAGGCTTTTAAAGTTAAAAGCCTGGCTAAGCTTGGGTAGTTAGAACCAATAACACTCAGATATTCCCTTTGATCCCATATTCCTGCATGTCCATTATGAAACCATCAATATCGTGTGAAGGTTAGAGGGAAGGTGTAGGCTCTCTGAGGATTGGCCAAATGCTACCTTCGCATCTCTCCCATCTCCTCTTTCCAATATTTGTCTTCATCAGTGATTTTGATACCATAAACAATGACAGCACACATCAAACTCAAGGCAGTGAGGGGATAAAGAAATAAGAGATGTTTGCTAGGGAGGATGCTGGCCCAAGCAAATGCGCAGCTGCCTGGCTAGAGATTTGCTGTAATACTGCACCTCTAAGTACTGTATTTGCCTCAGGCAGCTTCCCTCCATAGAAAGAGGAACATTAAATCAACAAATATTTATACACATTGACTTAGAATTCTGTGAATGCAAAAGTCATTCCATCTCGGGGCCCTAAACTGTAAAGAAGTTCCTAGGAGGACAGAGCATGGGTGCAGCAGCAATGAGGTCTCTGACCATCTGCTCTTGCTCCCCTGGATTAGATGGGAACTTTCTTCATTTATTTGGGATGGAGAGCAGAGTAAAGGTGTGCAGTTTGTCCCCTTAAGTATCTACCAGATTCCAAAGTCTAAGAAAATATCAGTACTGCTTTGCCAATGACTCCCAGGAAAAGATTGTCACAGGGATTATTTGCTGGGGACAGAGGAGGTAATAGCCTACTGGTGCTGTGCAATCAGTGCTTAATTAAGTCCTAAACACAGCAAAAAACCTGACAAATTGTTGGGAAATGGGACAAAACGTCTATGGCTGGAGTTTAGATTTTTTTTTTTTTACCAGATGCTAAAATCAATGAGCTGAGACAATAAATGGAGAGAGGTGTAGCTGATCTACAGGAGGTCACTGCATGCTTCTGCCTCTGTCACCGAGAACAGTAGAGTTCATGCCATGGAAAGGCTGCAGTATCTTTTCCAGCTTCCATAATGTCAGCACTGCCTTTTTTAGGACAAGGAAACCCCTACCTGAAGACTATGCTGCATAGAGGAAAGTGGCACAGGCAGGCAAAGTTCCGTGAAAAGATTCACAGTGGCCTGCTCCATAGTCCCAGGGCAAACTCGGCTTTGCGAATGGGATGCCAAAGCTCAGGTGCCTCATACACCAGGCAGTGGTTGCTTTGGGGTCCCATTAACTCTTTGCTTTTGGGTCACGTGGGTGGAACAACCATCCCTTGTATTGTCCAAGACCAGGTTGGACACAGGGACTTGGAGCAAGCTGCTCTAGTGGAAGGTGTCCCTGCCCATGGCAGGGGTTGGAGCTGGAGGAGCTTTCAGGTCTGTGATTCTATGAGCTCTTGAAGGGACTCTGCTCCTGGGCAGGTCTGAGCTTTCAGACTCATCAGGATGTCCTGATTCCCCCAAAAGCAACATCTTTCTGATACAAACAGACCTCCAGTGCTAAGAAGTGGAGCTGAGAGTGTGCTGTTGCCATAGCAGGGGCAGGGGAATCTATGGAAACCTTTGACAGGGGATTGCTGTACGTACTTGCAAAACAGCACAGCCAAAAGCAGTACCAGGGCACTTACAAGGCATGCTGTGAAGCTGGGATAATTTCCATCCATTTAGCAAAGTGCTTCCAGTCCTCGTTTCAGAGCAGGTAAAAGGAAAATACAGTAAATATTGAACAAACAAAGTTAATCTGTAGCCACAGCACTTTACCCAAGAGAAAGCTCAAACCATCTGACTGTTGCCTGCTTCTGGTTTATTATTTTCCTCTAAGGCAGGATGCCTTTTTCTGTTGTTGTTGAAAAGACTACAGCTGTGTGATGGTTGGTTGCTCTCATTCCCCTCCACACACAGACATGCTAACCCATAAGGCACAGGTGAAAATCATGGGGTAGTCAATCCCTACGGCAAACGCAGACATTTTAGTAACATGATATATATATGTGAGTAATCGCACACTTTGCTCTTCAGTTTGGCGGAAAAGTGCCCTTGAAAATTGCTTACTCTCCTACTAAAATATACTGGATTTGTACTCCAAGGGACAAAGCAGAAGTACAATGAATAACTGCAATCAGGAAAAAACAAGTAAGGTTCTTTGAATTTGTCCTTTCACAGAGATTTAGGACTCGGTTCTTAAAGTTTTTCTTACTACTGCACTGTGCTCTGTTCTTGGCTACAGTAGTTTAAATATCAACTGGTGTGGCTAAATTGGTTCTTGAAATTTGCAAGCACGGTTACCAGGGATGAATTTTATTTTCAAGGCTAATACAGTTATCAGTCTGATTTTGTCTTTTACCACTTACATCATCATGACAGTCAAAAGCGTTATAAAATGCCTGACCAGAAATGTTCTGTTGAATACATCATGAATGGACCCAAATTGCCTGTGAAGATTGCAAATCCTTTGTTTTGCCGAGAAAATGCTAATTGCTCATTTTCCATTGAACTCAGGCATTTTGGGACAAGATCATATTTCATGTTCTCTTTTCTGGGGAAATCTTCACTGGATATAAATAGTTACAGCACTCAAATGACTTCCAGCAGTCTTAGTGAAGGTGTTACTCTGGTATGGAAACGTAACTGGTTCTGCAAGTTTCATTGAGATGATTTCAACCTGCCTGCTGTTGTGCCTACTAGAGACACTTCTCATCCATTGCTAGCTACAGGGACCTTTGAAATTGCAGAAGAATTGGGGTGTTTCAGGGCCAAAAGGGCTCATTTTGATTTCTGACTCTGGATTCTTGCATTTTAATTCTCATGAGCCTTTGGTCCAGGCAGGCAAGCATGCTGACAGCAGGTTCAGAATAGGTGGCAGCAGCTACCCTCATCTTGATCAGCTCAGAGTCTCCAGGATATTTGCAGAGCAAGTCTTGAACTTGACATTCTGTGTCAGGTAGGGAGGTGTTTTAAAAGTCCTCTGCCACCATGTTTGTTCAATGTACTACACAGCCCTGTACAGATCACAGAGGGCAGCGTCATTTTTTGGCTGGGTCTTTTTTGCTTTCTCCCAGAACCAAGGATGAGTGGAGGCCCTTTCAAGAACATGCAATCTTTTGGGTAGCGTCAAGCTACCTTTTTGTTTGTAGGGATTTCTCAGTCTGCTCAAAAATGAAGATGCTCTCCCAGAAGGGAGGGAAAGGTCTCTCTCTTCCCTTTTCTCCAGAGGAGAGAAGATTTGAAAATGGCAGTTATCAGACATACAGTTAAGCAGACGGTCAGCTGTGCTCAGCACCATTTGGATCATTGTCACAGTTTAAGCTAAACTAGAACTGGTTTAAACTAAAAACATCAGTGTTATCAGCATTGTTCCCTGGCTGAAAGTCAAAAACACAGCACTGCACCAGCTACTAAGAAGGAGAAAAATGACTGCTACTGCTGAATCCAGGACAATCACATTTTCAGAACTATAACAGAATGAAAACAGTAACACCAGACCAGAGGTATAACACAGCAAACCATACAGACATGTAAGGCACAAGCAGCCATTAGGTGAAAGGCAAACATTATTTAGCAACTCACAAGTTCATAAATGGTAGGTTTACAGAAACTTAATCCCCTTCTACTCGTTAGGGGATTTCACTACAAACCAGAAATAGCTGATTGGGAATAGGAGCAATGTATTTAAAAGAATGAAGCACACTTCAGAAAACTCCTCTGAATCCTTCAAAAAGTAAAAACACTAATTAAAGAAAGATGTTTCTGTAAGAAACAGCCACAGGTTTACAGGGTGGGAATTGGCTAACTTAGAGCCTGTTCTGTGCGTCTGGCCACTGCCTGGCAACTGCAAATCTTCACACTATAAAAACTCTTTCAGTAACACTTTGAAATACTTGCCCAATCATGTTTAGTTCACTTGGGATTTATTATAATACCATTAGATGGGATTATATCATTTGGTTTATTGTCAATTGCATTTCCATATTGTGTCCAGTGGTTTTATGATGTGGACAAATATTACACCAAGGACTTAGGCTCAGGCCATCACATTTAAATTCTTTTCCTGAGTAACAGTTGGCAGAAATCCTCATCTCAGACATCCAGGCTGCAAAACCCTCCTTGGAAGCAAAGGGGAGACCAAACACAGTTTTATGCTATTGAGAGGATTGCTCCAATGGTGCTGTGTGTTCTAGAGTTTGCTGAATCCACCTAAGTGCTGGAATCAAATACAAAATGCATTGTCTATCTCTCCCTTCACCTTGACTAAAAAGACCACAGTGAAGTACAGATCTGAGATCTTCTGATTCATAATGGCCGGCCAGAGCAGGAGCATGAGCACCAGGACAGATGCCCTAGCCTGACAGGTATCTAAACTACCTGGAAAGCTGGTAATGAGCTGAAGCCCTCAGACTCAAATGTCTGATCACATCTGCTTTCATATCCAAAACATTAAATGCTTCCAACAGTAATAAGGCCCTAGAGAAATGAAATCACCATCAGGGGCAACAAGAAGGACATCTGACTTCTTGTCTCACCAGATTAAAATCCTTTTGTACTATGCTTCTCACCACTCTTTCAGGACAATAAGTAAATAACCCCTTTTCTTATAAAGTGAACAAGAACAGCTTAGATGTATTGGATTGCATAATGCATTTTCAACAACAGTTTTATTGCTGTCACCTCTAATAGAAATTAAACGTGTGCTAATGGCCTAGGTAACAGGAATGCAGGTTTCTCTGTATGGGAAAAAGTGTTGCTTTCTAACAAACTTAGTCATGTTAGAGAAGAAGGTGGATTTTGTTGTTGGAAGCTGCCTGGAAGTATTTTAAAGAAAGCATATGGCAAAGCACAGAAAACATCTAAGGAAACAATAATAAAACCAAAACATGATAGAAGTATCAGTGCTTCACAGCAGTAATAATAATAACCTTAATAATAAAAATAATGCGTAATGGGACTATACAGACAAAGAATCAGCTCTAAAACATATGTGGTGAAAGATCTTCGTGTTGATGAATCATTTGTTCTGATCATAAAATAATATCCATAATTTGAAAGTTAGGTGTTAAAAGAAAAATTAATCTGGTCAAGAGTTGGTCTGCTTGTGAAAATGACCATGATGCTCTGATTGCAACGTGTGTGCCTGTGTGCAGCACGTGAGCAGGGAACCCAACGTTCCTAATCCCTTCCACCCCAGTGGGAGGAGGCAGTCCTCCTCAGTGGAAACTTTCCCTCTTTCCCCTGTGCAAAAGCAGAATGGGGCAAGACTGTGGTGGAGTCTTTCTGCAAGCCTTGGAGAAATGTGATGTCTTCAAGGCCTCTTTCCCCCTGTCAGATTTGACCAAACACAGCTGCTGGCTCAAAGGACGTGCAATGAGCTTTGCAGATAGTCCTTTGCCTGTGTTGTCCCTGGTGGTAACCAGACAGCCCAAGGAAGCTGTGAAGAGGGTTTCTCTCAGTTGGAACCTGGCCTGTGGTGCTGTTTCTAGTGGAGAGTCTCAGTGCATCTGTAGGGAGGTTTATGCCTCCTTCTAGGCACCAACCAATATTTGGCCTGGGGAAAGCAAATGAGTCACATCTGCACAGCTCCTTGGCAAACAAAAGCCCTGTAAAGCTCTTTCTTTTAGTTAGTAGGTTCTCACAGGGAAGATATATTTTCATGGGAATTTACATTTTTTTGCCCTTGAGAGAAATTTCACTGTTTTCCTTAATCAAAAGCCGTGTCATTTTTACCACTAAACACCTCACTTCTTCCCATCTGGCCAGAAACACTCCAGTGAGACATGGGCTTGGAAGAACTTGCAAGCCTTGGAGGGCCAGATACAGCAGACCAGGCTGACTCAGTTCCTTTATGGCTCTATGCAGTGGGCTTGCCTATAAGCGCATATCCCTGTGTGGATGTAACCCCAGCATGTGCAGTTCCTGGCAGGTGTAGAGCAGAAGCCAAGAGACAGAGGAGATCTAAACCGCACTCTCTCCTGGAACAGTCAAACAGACTTCAATGGTGCTTGAGCAGTGGTGAGGACGGGTCTGGTTTTGGCAGGCCCAGAGCCATATGTGTCCTGTGACCTAACTGGAAGTGATGGATTTGCTGGGGAAAGACCGCTACTGACCATGTGGGCAGTGTGGAAGAGCTGCCACACACTGTCCTTGCAGCACTTCCCAGCACAGCTGGGCAGCTGTGCACCAGCTTAGCCCTGGATTGCAGTGAGAAGGTCCATTTTGTTTTGGACTTGGGTCCTCCCAAAGTCACACCTCAAGCATACATGCCCATGTAACCTTGCGTAACCTCATGTATAACTGCACGAGGAAGCAGTTTTGGGGTCTATTTAAGACCTGTTTTGCCTGTAGGTCTGTTGATCGTGGAAGTTATAGAGATCTCTGAAGAAGAGCTACTTGAAATTTACCATTGGATATATTTTCCACATTAAGAGGGAAGGAAACCTCAAGGAAAAATGTCAGTTTTTTTAATTAATTCCAAAGAAATAAACCCCTGTTAATTGAGAGAATTCATTTTGCATTAGTCAACAAGGGAAACATTTCTCTAACAACTGAGAAATGGAAGTGTGCAGTCTGTCATGCAGATATTTCCTGCAAGATTCAACTGGATAGCTTCTTCAGTTGCTGAAAACTGGGGGGAAAAAATCAATGGATTTTTCTTCTTGCAATGAAAAGTATTCTTAGTTTGTGCACACTCAACAGTTTTGCAGCAGGGGAGAATTTACTTGACCCCTTTTGTGTCCAGCACTACAGCAGTAAAATACAGGCTTTCCATTTTCCCTCTGCAGCGCTTTGCTTATGATCCTCTCCCTTCCCATTGTGATTTCAGCTGCAATTACCAGTTCTGGACTCATGTAGGATTGACCTGAGGACTAGAGAGACCTTTTTACCCCTAAGGAGGTTGCCAGCAAGCATGCCATGGAGAGGGCTATCACTGGAAATGAGGTCTTACATGTGCTACCCTCTGAAGCATGAGAAGTTTGCACAAGGCACCTTTATGTGTGGGGTAAGGCAGAGCTCCCTTGCAGGAGGCTTGCTGGGTGATGGTGTTTTGTAACACTCAGCCTTGCAATGCTGGTGTCAGCACCCACTGCCCTCTGCCACAGAGTGAAGGGCAAGAAATGCAGGGCAAGAAGTTCTCAGTCTGCTTGCTCTAATACCCTCACAAAACCTAGTTCTGCAAAGGCCAAAATTATCAAATGGGGAGACTGAGCCCAAGAGCCTACCAATTGGAACTGACAGGAAAGGAGACAAGAAAATGAGGCTGGATGACTTAGAGTCCACTGAATTTATACAGAGCCTCACTTTTTCTAGCCCCATTCAGGTTCTTTAAGAAGGTGTGTATGTTCCATTTCTTTTGTTAGAAAATATCCAGGATGTGGCTGATGGTTTCTGTTTCAGAGGATGTCTGAGATGCAGGGCCATAAGGTCCAGCAGGTTGTGTAAGAGGTATGTCATCTTTTCTGTTTGTTTACTTGCTTATCTGTGGTTTTTTTTTTCTCTTGAGGATAAAATCCAGTAACCATTAATGCAGTCATCTAACATGTTCCTTCTAAAGAACAAACTCAGTTGCCTTCCACCACCTTCCCTTTCCTGTGCTGTTTCTGAGAAGTGCTGAATGAAAAGAGAAAGCTGCATTTTGGTTTTGGTTTTAAATTTAAAGAGGGGGATTCAGGCTGGATGTGAAGGAGAAATTTTGCCCAATGAGGGTGGTAAAAACACTGGCACAGGTTGCCCAGAGAGGTGGTGGATGCCCCATCCCTGGAGACATTCCAGGCCAGGCTGGATGTGGTTCTGGGTGACCTGATCCAGTTAAAGATGTCCCTGCTCATGCAGGGGGTTGGACTAAATGAGATTTGAAGGTCCCTTCCAACCCAAACCATTCTGTGATCCTATGATTTTCCAAAATGACATTCAGCGTGGCTATGCACATTTGTGCTTGGTTTAAAAATATCTCTATGCTTCTAGACATGTTCAGCTCCTGCTTTGTTGAGAAAAGATCCCCAGTGGAGTGTTGGGCCACATAAAGATGAGCTGAACAGCAATGCGTACTCATGGATATATGAAAATGCTGAGCTGTCAGGGATGGAAGAAGTGTCTGCATGCTGGTGCTGACAGGGTGGCATTTAAAAGCAAAGGAATTGGAGAGCACAGAGGAGGTGGCATTATTTAATGTAGGGCTGATATTGTTAGTTTCTCTTTAAACAGTTTCTTCAGAAGTACTTCCACAACATGGAGCTAAGGACCAAGAAATGTCAGTTTAATTTGGTCTCTGATACTCAATCAGTGCATGGCCTCGGGCAAGTGACTTATCTTTATCTAAACGTCTGCATCAGTGAAACAGAGGCAAAAGTACCTTCCACTAGAGTATCAGTGAGTTTAGCATAACTCATTAATGTTTCCTTGGAGCTTTTAAATCCTGCAGCAGAATATCCTCTGCAGGCTCTGGTGGTTAATGCACTGTAGGGGTGACGGGCAGGAGAAAGCAAAGCTGGGCACCCCCATTTTGTGCTCTGTGACTGACAGCTTGTGATACGGTATTAGGTACATGGCTGGTGTGCCAAGTGCGGGTCCCCATCAGTGTGATTAGAGGATGCTCCCAGTGGAGAAGACTGTGACTGGGAGAGTGCCAACAATGTCTTGCTGAGAAACAAACAACCAAGGTATCAGCCCTGATCACTGCATTCAGCTAATGAAAATGTATGTAATTGATATTTTATAACTATATGGAGAAAGGATTTTTATTTTTTTTTAGGGCTTTAATGGTATCGATTGATGGGAAGGAAGCCAGATAGATGTCTCTAAGCTGCAGGCTATAGGGCTAAAGTGCTTTTGAGTCAAGAAATGTATACTTGTTTAAAATTCACTTCAAATTTTCACATAATTTGCAGCTTTTAATCACGTTTTTGGACCCTGACAATTAATCACGTAGCCACTCCAGTCAACTGATTGTCTCATTTCTGATCAATTATTGTTGTCAACATCTTTCCCCTATATTCTGAGTACTGACTCGTACCATGAGGCCCTGGGATACGGTTCGGAATGCTCTCTTTGCAGATGCTCTGGCGCAGAACTTTCCTGACGTTCATCACTGCTCATTTCATGTGAAGCTGCTTGGAGTAGCCCAGTGGAGGCAATACTGATGCTCTAAAATACATGCAGATATTGCTGCTTTCTAGTTCCATGAGCCCTTCAAGGCAAAGATTGTCTTTTGCTCTGTGCTAGTACAGCCCCTCAAAAAGACAGGAAGGGTCTTGATCTTTTCTTAGGCTCCTCATGGTGCCAAAATTCATTAAGTCATTTGGGTTCTGTTCATATCCAACTGTGATTACATGGGCTGCTTTTTCTTTGCCCATGGCATCACACTGGGCAAAGCAACATGTAGAAATAACAGTTCATTTTTGTCTATAAAATAAGATTAAAGAGCAGGGGATCTACATCATCAGGTTCCTACTGCAGAGAAAAAGGGATAACCTGGGCTCCCCATGCAGGTGACTAACATGCAACCCAGATCTAGATGAGCCTGTGTGAAAAGCAGGCAAGTAAAATGAGCTTACTGCAGCAAAGGCATGGTTTGAAAAAGCTTTAGACTTTAGAAAGGGTACTTTAGACAAAGGGTTTATATTGATTTTAATGGGGTTTGGACAGTTCAACAGCACTGGCTTAGGTTTAAGCTCTCTGATTGGCTTTGGTCGTTGTAGATAAGATTCTCTTTCTGTTGTGACATGGGAGGACCGAGCAGTAGTAGGCACTTAGAAGCCCAGTTTTCAGCCTGCACAGTGCATGAAGCTGTGAATTGGTTTGTGTTGTTTTCTTTGTCTTTTTGTTTTGTTTTCCTTGAGGAAGAAAATGTTGCTCATTTTGAGATATTTTAAAAGGGATCTCCATGTCCTTCCCCTTTTTCTCTTTTTCACTCTCACTCACTGGAGCAAAACATGAAACATTCACATGCAAAGCATTAAACCAAAAGAAGATAATAAAAAGAGTGGAAGACAAGGATGAAAAGTTGACTTTCCTGATCTACCTCTCCATGCACCCATGCATGAAGTGTCTTGCACATACACATCAAAGAGACTTAACTATGAACGCAATGTGAGATTTCATTTTCAGTTCTTACTAAATGGAATAGTTACATGGAGAGAGAAAAGGAACAGGCTGGATGTGAGAGGAAAGTGCAGAGTCATTCTTTCTCTTCTTGTGGTCAATGTGTCATTCCTTGGTATAGCTCTGCTTGGGACATTTTTCTGTGGAAACAGAATAAAGAAAATCAGATTTGTTTTAATACTGTTGGTAAAATTATACTGAAATTGTATGCAAGACTCTCATTTGATACCAGGTCTTAGCAGGTTGCTTCTAAAAACATAACTGGTTTAGTGTTACTGTTGTCTTCTCTCCCACCACTTCTTTTTCCAGTTCCTCTAATCATTATTCTACTTACTTCATTTGTAAGAGCTGGCTTAAACAATCCAACATTGCAAAATAGCATTTATGGAGATTGAAAGTTGTGGTAATTAATCATCTTTGGATGAAATTCTAGCCCAATGAAGTCAGTAGCAAAGCTCATGCAGCTTCAAGGTTTCAGCTCACGGCATTTTAGTGCCATGAATTACTTGTACTCTGGATGTCTTTTGAAGTTTTGTGTACATTAAGGAGAAATATTGGGGTTGTGTGTTTGGTCATTAGGAAGGAATAAACAATGGCTGCAAGAATAAAAAGTTATACAGAGAGTAACAGTGTTTGGTATTTCTTTTGTCCCTGCAGACCTGAAGCCCAAATCAGTTTTTGTGACTGCTCTTTAAACAGTTGGGGATCTAGAAGCTGAGCCCTACTCTTTCTGGCTAAGTAGTAGTCACAATTTAGCTCATGTGTGTGCTAATGATGCATGAGGCACAAGCCAGAATTCTCCGAAGTTTCACTGGTTTTGCAGAACTAACCATAAAAAAGCTTTCCTGTATTTATGGAGTCTTAGTTACAGCTCACTGAAAACACTAGTAAGCTTCCCTTACTACTAGTTGATGTCAATGAACTTTTGGCTCAGATCCACAAACATCTGATTCTCCTATTCGAGCTGGTATGACTCCATTATGCAGTATTCAAGAGTTTGTAACACTTCATCAGAATACACCATAGATAAATTGAAAACATGCTTATTTAATCCATGTAATAGGATCAATCATTTTTTTTCCCCCAAAAAATTTACTAAAGCAAAACCTAAGGGATTCCTTAAACCCCCAGGACCTGCACTAACTGGGCTGCCTGCAGTAATCCCTCTCTGGCCTTAGAAAGACAGGCTCAAATATTATTTCAAAGCACTTAATTTCTCCCCCCAACACCTCACATTCTTCTTGAGTTTGTGGCACTGCCAGATATAGACAGAGAGTGAATAATCTTTGGAGAAGCTGCAGATGTCTTCTTCAGACTCTGACAAGCCTTGGTCATTGATGAACAACAGCAACTTTCTCAGTGATCAGGTTTGGGTTTTTTCCTTTCTTAATGAAGTGGTCAAGATGGGACCACACGTGATGATAATACTGACCGGTCACAAGCAGCAACATCTCTAAATATCGTGAGCAGTGTAATGCCAAAGTTAACACCTGCAGTACCTCTCAATTTCTCACAATGGTTAAGAAGGTCCTTAGCAGACAGGAGAAGGAAAGAAACCAGGGGTACTTGTGTGATCTGCTCATGTCACAGAAGTCAGTAGCAAAAGTCATAAAACCATCTAGTAGTGGATATTTTCTCAGACAAGTACAGAATTTCTAATGAGGATTTTTCCCTCTCATATCAGTGACAATGTTGATTATCCTGAGTTCAAGGGGAAAATCCACCTTGCCTCTGGGCATGCAATAAATCATCTAATATCACTCTAAAGAATTGATCACCCATGAGGGGCCATGGTCTCATCATTGGCTTGGAGAAAGGAGCAGTTGATACAAGGCAAAAGCACTCCTCGAGTATGTTGTATAACTTTTTGTATTCATTAAGATGCTTCAGATACAGAACAACCCCCTTTGTTCAATATTTATCTTTTCATCTGCCCTGACCTGGGAAATGAGAGCACTCTGAGAAGTTAATTGAAAGCTTGCTTTGTTTCATTTTAGCTTTCAGGTCTAAAACTTCACTTTCAGTAATGGTACTGAGAACACTTTTGTCCTGTCTGCAATAGCTCAGAAACCTTTTCCAGCAGCAACTGGGAATTTGTTATTGATCACCATTGTCTTATTCCAGGAATTGTCCACTGAGCTGATTTTTCTTATCGAATGACAACAGGAACCCCCAGCCCAGGAAGAGGATTATTTCTCTCATATTTCCATAGCCAATCAATCACAAGATGCTCTACACAGGATTCCCATGTTGTCTGTCCTAGATGAGTCAGGGGGTTTTGATTTGTATTTTATTCTATCCTTCCTCATCCAAGTCTGCTTCCTGCCAAGAGAGGCTGAGGTCTGAGCAAGGATTGCAGAGAGCTGCATTCAGATCCTGAGATGTAAAAGCTCCTTGTGTAACTTTTATGAAATATTTGTGCCTGAACTAACATATATGAACAAACATACATGCATTTATATGGCAAAAATAAAGATATAATTTTGTTATTAATATGGTCCATGCATTTTTGGGACCAGTAACTCTTTCTAACAGGATTTATATATATAGTACTTTTTGCAGTACTGTCCATACCTGCTGGCAGAAGAAAATATTTACCAGGGTCATATTAATTAAATAAAAACCCACAAGATTGCAAATTGACAGTGTTATTTTGAGTAAAGCTTGAAAAGCCACTAGGTGTGGGACATGGAGGACTGAGCCATGAAGAAAGTGGTAGAGTATGTGCAGAGGTGCCAAGCCCCAGTGTTAATAAATCTTTGAGTCCTCTTTCAGGACAGGACTAGGTAGGTGAGGGCACAGCATTCCAGCATTAGCCCCAGTGTCCCTTAGACATTCTGCCCTGACTAATAGGGGATAAATACTATTAAATACTAATGAATAAATTAAATACAAATAAATAAATATTAATAAATTGGAGAGGGGCTTCGGACAAGGGCTTGTAGGGACAGGCCAAGGGGAATGGCTTTAACCTGCCCGAGGGGAGACTGAGATGAGCTCTTAGGCAGAAGCTCTTCCCTGGGAGGGTGCTGAGGCGCTGGCCCAGGGTGCCCAGAGAAGCTGTGGCTGCCCCATCCCTGGCAGTGTTCAAGGCCAGGTTGGACACAGGGGCTTGGAGCAAGCTGCTCCAGTGGAAGGGGTCCCTGCCCGTGGCAGGGGTTGGAGCCGGATGAGCTTTCAGGTCCCTTCCAACACAAAGCAGACTATGATTCCGTGATTCTATTTCTGATCATTTCTGAAGGTGGGAATTCATGGAGCAGCTGATGAATAATGATTTATCAGTAGTTCCATGTTTACATTTCTTTGCATCACACAATGTACTCAACCAGCTCCACACTGCTCCCTTATTAGCACAGACCTCTATTTTACAACAGCTCTTGTATTTATGTTTCAAAGGACAAAGTAGCAATAACAAGAAAGCAATAACAAGGAGCCAACAGAACTGAATGTGTCCTAAAACAAGGAATAAAAAAACTCAGCCAAGAATGCAGTGTGGATAAAAGCATGTTATTTCCAAAGAAGGGATGAATCCCAATACTTTACATGAAGTGAAAGATGAAACAGTAGTTATTTTGAGATTGGCCTTAATTTGCTGGTGATACTGGTGATGTTAATACAGTTATTTAAAAATGTTTACCAGTGTGTCCAGCATCAGCTGTGATATCATACTCCTTAGTTGAAAACTCAAGTTTTCCCTTAAATGAGATGTGTTCAAAGAGTTCAGAAAGAAACAAAACCAAACACATAAAAATGAGGCAACACCACCATGTTGGTGCTGCACCATTTTTCTGCTTTACAGATTTTGGTCCTTTCATGTTACATTCCTGAATTCTTCTCCACAAGCCCAAGGGTGACACACACTCGTTTTTGTCTTGGGTCTTTGCAAAAATCAGTGGGGTCCCAGTAATGGAGCTCAGAGAAATGTGATGCTCATAGTAAAACTTGGCACCACCTTAGATATACTCTCTACAGCAATACAGGGAGCTTCAAAAAGCCTTTGCCCTTAGTACTCTCTCTTGGTTCTTGTCTAAGGATTTCATGCAAATGTTTTATTCATTTCAGTCCAGAAACCACTGAGATCTTATATTTTTATTTTAATCCTTAATATTCCAAATCTCTACATGTCTTAATATACTGAAAGACTAAAAATAACGACCTCAACACCCTCACCCTGCCCCAGGCACTTTGGGTTTTAATCTTTTTCAAGGGGGTTAATTTTAGACTTGGCATCTTTGCCCCATGAACTTCCCACATGTGGTTAAAGCTACAAGCCAGGTCCTGCCACCAGCCATATTTACCAGAAACAGCAGCAGAAATTTCCAGCAGAACAGTAAAGGGGCTGCAGTTCCTGTTGTTCTGCCAGTATATTTCATCTAAAAATATTATTCATCTTGCCAACCGCTTTAATGCAATTGGGGAATGGCAGAGCTGGGAAGGCAGAAGAAAAGCTCTTTGTTAAAGAATTTCAGCTCAGAAGTGACTCTATTTTCTATACTGTCTGCTGCTCTTTTCCTTTCCTTTCTGTATGTCCTTCTTCCCTGTTTACCCTGTCTGTTCTCAGACTTTTCCCAGTTGTATTAATTAATAGTTCTATTCACCAGAATACCTACCATTTAAGGTGCCCGTGCTTGACTTTTAAACACAACTTTTTAAAGTGAACTTGAACAAAGAGAGATAGTGTAAAAAAGATTGCCCTGCTGCAGGATTAAAATCCTTCCTGATACAACTACCTGGGTTTAGACCATGGGAGTAACCTGGAAATAGTTACAGGGAGCATGGCACACAGGCTCTTCCGAGCCAACCACAGCAGCAATCTTTGGCTTTCCCTCATTTCGTTGACTCTGCCATTTCTTTCCTTTGTAGTTTTCTGTTGCTAAAGCAGAAGCTGGAAGATGATCAGAGAAGAAAGCAGAGACACTGAGGTCAAGTGTCCTTGAAGTCTGTTTGTGACTAATACAGCAATGAGCTTATTTGGGGAAAATCCAAAACCAACTTGTTCTGCACCTGAGCATGAAGGGTACCTGCTCAAAGAAGGGCAGTGGAGCTGGTGCAGGGGCTGGAGTACAAGTGTGATGGGGAACGGCTGAGGGACCTGGGGGCTTCAGTCTGGAGAAGAGAAGGCTCAGGGGGACCTGATCGCTCCCTACAACTGCCTGACAGTAGGATGGAGCCAGGAGGGGCTGGGCTCTGCTCCCAAGGAACAAAGGACGGGATGAGAGGAAATGGCTTCAGGTTGTGCCAAGGGAGGTTTAGACTGGTTGTTAGGAACAATTTCTTCACCGAAAGCATTGTCAAGCATTGGAACAGGGTGCCTAGTGGTGGACTTGGCAGAACTGGGTTAACAGTTGAACTCTATAATCTTGCAGGTCTTTCCCAACCTAAGTGATTCTATGATTCTATGGTCACACTAAAGCAGGAGTGGGCATTAAAACCAACCCACTCCTAGCAGCAGAGAAGGAAAAAATCCCACAACACTCGTAGGGATTTTTTAATGTTTGACTTCACTTTAATAACCTGACAGCCTCTTATTTACAACAGCAGAAACCCTTCCAGGTGCTGTTGTGCACCAGGCTGGATCCAGCTACCATGTCTGCTGTGACCTTGAGAGGAGGGGATAAGAGGATGGTGAGAGCTGGGATCTGTGCTCGCATAGGCATGAGCTCCCAGCCTTCCTCCAGCTTGATGCAGCTGGGAATGGGTCCTTTGGAGGATGCTTACAGGCGTTCTCTTGGCTTTCAGGCTAGCTCACCATGGTTCAACCCAGGTGAGTGCCTCAGTGAAGCTTTGTGGTACTTCGGCAGTAGAAATAACCTGTTGCCTTCTATTTGCTCTTTTACATAGATCTGTGAGGATACAAGCAAGTAAAGAAAAGCAGAAGCGGCTAGATTATAAAACAAATTGTGGTTCAAACCAGGCAGAGGAAAGCTTCTATCAAGAGAGTTTTAACCTTCCACACGCTTTCATTTATAATTATTATTTATGATGATTACTACCATTAATTTGTTTAGTGAGCTGAGTGAACATGTTATCCTGGCAAGTGTCAATAAAATAAACAATCTCTTCCCCCTCCAAATCTAATATTCTAAAAGTGGCAGGATACTAACTAGATCTTGCACAACCTGATAAAATCATTACAGCCTGAAAATGGTGTAGTACAGAGGAGTCTTTTAAGAAGATCTCTGAAGGAAGAAACTGAAGGATGCTGACATACATTAATAGGAAAGCTGCTGCAGGCATATGCACAGGCTGAAGATGTGCAATCTGGAGTGTGCAGGGGACATGAGGCAGGGTTGAGGGCAGGCATGGGGAGGAGAAGGGCTGGTCCAAGCCTTGCTGTTGAGTTAGGACAATGCTCAGAGCCAAGTAGGTGATTTTACTGGCAAACCAGTGTGGTGAATCCAGCCTCTTCATCAAGACTGCCATGCAAGAGAGATATTGCCTCTGAAGAAGGTACAATTTAGCCTCGTACCCTTTGTCCGGGAGGCAAGGAGAGAGGACCAAAAAATGAGGAGAAAGAGGAGGAAATTGGTGATGGGCAATCCACAGCACCATTAATGCCAGGTTGCAAGATGAGCTACTTGCTTGTCCTCACTGTGGTGACATACGAGGAGTGCAGTGAGAGGGTCGCTCAGGCCCCCACCTTGCACCAGCAAATCAGGTTGAGAGCTGTTCTGTATTGTCTTGGCCAACTGGCAGCTATAAATGTACACACTGGGATGATCATTGCCTCCTTACAGTCTTATCTGACGGTCTCATATCCAGTGGAGGAACAATATTGGGTCAGGCTGTGTAATAGCCAGCCCCAGAACAAACTAAATCAAAACTCCCAAGGGAAAAACATCTCTGCTGTGCTTTGGTCCACCCCTCAGAGCTGGGTGAGCTTGTGAAAACCTGTGCTGTGGTAAAGGAGTCTTACCTTCAACACATAGTATATGCACCACATGAAGTTGTGGCCATCTTACTCCACGGATTCCATCTCTGAGCCTTTTTGCTCTACAAGAGCAGTGTAAAGCACGAGAGCTGACTCTTGCAGCTATGCACAATTAGGCGGAAAATGTGGAATATGAAGAAAAAATTGTGGCTATCCCAGTGTTACACATGATGGAGTATTTCCTTTCCAGCCTTTGATAGCATCCATTTGGACTTATGAAAAAGAGGAAAGGACACTGTGTGCGTGTGTGATGGCGCTGGGGTCAGGAGAGCACTGGAGAGAGATGAATTCCCTGACCCTCTTCTTTGGAATCTTAATAACGTGTTAAGTTATTGTGCAGCAGAGGAATGCAATTAGCACAGCGGCCAACTCCTCCTCCAGCAGGTCATTACTGCATTAGTAAATGGAGGCTGTTAAGGCACACAGCATCCCTAAACATACCAGAGGGGCTGCTGGCCCAACAGGACCCAGGATTGATGAGAAAACTCCCACTGCTCTCTACCCTTCTCCATCCACTTTTCATTATTGCTTTTCTGATCAAGCATGCGACCACATCCTTCCCCTCCTCCCCCATACACTCTTCCTGAGACACGCTCCCAGGAGGCCTCTCTGGAAAATCCAATCACAACCTACTGAGAGCTGTCTGTGATATATGCAAAAGCAACCTCCAGCTGTAAAGAGCTTAGCATGGCCACGGGAAGCTTCCCCAGCCAAGCCGAGTAGGCAGAGATGAGGCTCAGAAGTGAGGTGCAGAAGCAGAGCAAGGCTGCTCTGTGTCAACTTGGATATGGAAAGAGATCAGCCCAGCCCAGCCCTGGGTGCTAACGCACTCACTGGTTTGTCCTGCTGGATTACAGGGAAATTTCTATCATATCCTGAGGTGCAGGTTACCAGCACTCTGCTGCTCAGGCTCAGTGGAAAGCAAGGAAAAGGGAAAAGGTTTCTCCACTGGAGTCACTGGACAAATTAATCCTGTGGTTTCCTAGGTCGGACAAATGCCATCATGCTTTGTATTGCTCCTGCTGTCTCTTGCATTAGCCTAAGCAGTTCCAGAGGAGCCCGGAGAACCCTGCGGATTGGATAACAAATGGCATTTGTTTTCACATGTTTTCAGTAATTCTGATTATTTTGAAACCATTCTGATTAGAATAAATGCAAGTTGGCATCTTTTTCCCATGATAAAACGTAACAGCCTGAGGTTAGTCATAACAATGATGAGAGAACCGGCGTCTTGCTCATGATAAAGACCTCCAGCACAGCCAGGTCAGGACATTGATGGCCCCTGGTAACTGATAAGTTTTTAATCCATACGCCATGTCATCCTTGAAACATTCTACAAAGTGCACCCATATTGCATGAATTTTGTGCCCACCAAAGTGCTGAAGATTATTTTCAGCAAGCTTCAGGATGACACCATCAGAAACAACCATGTAAGCTCTTCAAGGAGATGGGGAAGGTAAAAATCACTGCTACTGTTTCCTTATTTCATTGAGAAGTGAAGAGCTGACTCTAACAGATATCTGACTCCTTTGATAAGATACAACCCAATGAAATGACATCTCATAAGGCAAATAAAAACACAAGGATGGAGTAAGAAAGCAAGTCTCCTAGATTGTGGCACTCTTGACCAATCGATGTCTTCAAACAAGCACAGCCATGTTCAGGTGATCACTGCCCACTGGTCATGGAGACCACTGCAAAACAAATACTCCAGATTTCTTATTGTGCATGCCCAGCAAGTAGAAATGTCTGCAGTAACAAAGGGGTATGTTCTATACAGTCAAGAACCTGTGAATTACAGACCATACGACATGCTTATAAGTAAATAGAACTACAGTTTTAAACATATAATGACTTTTTTTTTTTACCAGAGTACTGTCTCCAGCTTCTCAGTATTAGAGACCATGTTTATATTGCTATGCAAATTATTCCTCATAACAAGTTTACAAATTTTATGTTCATTAGTAATAGCTTTATGAGCTTTTCCCTTCCTGTTTGATGCTATCTATAGTGCTCTGGTAATACATAATGAATGTTAACTGCTTGTGCTCTGGCTGTCGTGCCAGTTTACATTAGGATATTTTTCCATGCCTTTTGTTTCTAGCCGTTGGAAATTGGTGTTCAGTGGGAATGAAATAGCCAGATTACTTCATGCTGCTCCTTCCAGGCTTTTCATTTATCTGACTGATAAGGTGCTGGTGGATTAAATCACCAACTTCTCTTGTTTTACAGAATTGGGTTAAATATATGTTTAAGCTTTGGCAAGTGCAGTAATTTGCCTTTGGGCCAGGTCTTAGCCACAGACTCAAAGCCCCCCATGACCCATCTGTGTGCTCTCATAGCCCAGACTCCCTCCCCTCGTGTGCCGGGCTGCACCCCCAGAGCGTGAGCAGCAGCTCAGGGAGGGGATCCTGCCCCTCTGATGTGCTCTGGGGACAGCCCCTGCAGCCCTGATCCAGCTCTGGGGCAGCAGCAGAAGAGGGATGTGGAGCGAGGCCAGAGGAGGCCATGGAGATGCTGCGAGGGCTGGAGCAGCTCTGCTCTGGAGCCAGGCTGAGAGAGCTGGGCTGGGTCAGCCTGGACAAGAGAAGGCTCCTCAAGGGGAGACCTGAGAGCAGCTCCAGTGCCTGAAGGGGCTGCAGGAAAGCTGGAGAGGGGCTTGGGACAAGGGATGTAGGGACAGGCCAAGGGGAATGGCTTTAACCTGCCAGAGGGGAGACCGAGATGAGCTCTGAGGCAGAAGCTCTTCCCTGTGAGGGTGCTGAGGTGCTGGCACAGGGTGCCCAGAGAAGCTGTGGCTGCCCCATCCCTGGCAGTGTTCAAGGGCAGGTTGGACACAGGGGCTTGGAGCAAGCTGCTCTAGTGGAAGGTGTCCCTGCCCGTGGCAGGGGTTGGGGCTGGATGGACTTTCAGGTCCCTTCCAGCCCAGACCATCCTACGATTCTATGATCTATTGATAATACAGCCAGGATAGCTAGATGCGATTCTCAGTGGTATTTTCATATCACAACAGTCCTAGGTCGATGCAAATATATGTCAGACAATCCCCCAAAACTGCCTTTCCTAATAAAATGTATTTCTGCTGGGAAACCGTCATAAACCAGAGTACCAAAAAAAGTAGTAGAATGTATTGTCCAGTTTACATGTCTGGACAGACAATTCCCTTTGCAACAGACGTAACCTTCCAGGTCAAGCAGCTTATTTTGTGATAGCCACCAGTTTAGATTAATTGTCAGCCTCAGTTTAAATGGCTGGAGCAATACGGCAGGGGTGCATGTGTGATTGCAGTGATAGTGATGGAAGGAAGTTTCAGATGGGGACAGAAGTGCTTTGTTCGAGCCGTCTGTATCAGCCAACCTACTCCCTGCTTGTCAGGCTAAGCTCTACCTCCTTGCACAACATGGGATTGCAACCTTTATCTGCTGAATGCATCTCCCAGAGGTGTAAACACCCAGGAGGTCTGCTGCTTAGTGAAGAACATCAGCACAAACGAAACACAGGGAAGGAAAACCCAGCACTGGCAGTCTCTGAAATGGAGCCTCTCCAATCCCTCATGCTTAAGCCCTGGGAAGCTGTAGGTGTCCCCTCTATTTTGAAGCAGGATGCTCACATAAACATTAAACTCTGGAACCAACTTTTCACTAAGGCGTATCCAAGGCAGCAGCTTCCCTCCCATCAAACTACCAAGGGTACTAATAAAACTTTGGGATGCTCCTACGCTGATGTCTGAAGTGCCATTAACTAGCAACAGGCTAATAGACCCAGATGACACCACCTTCCCTTTGTGTTAAACCAATTATTAAACAGAAGTTCAAGATGGAGCAACTGTGTGGTGATGGGAGATTTGAATATAGCAGCTTCAAATCAGTCCCACGTACTGCTTCTTGGCAAGGCATCAAGATGAAATAATGCCCATTTTGGAAAATTAATTTATCAGGACAAAATTCTACATGCTCTGTACCCCTAAGGGAAGAAAGCACAGGGAAGTCCAATCCCAGAACATGGCCAGATCCCGTTGCTGCAAACTGAAAGTTCCTGGACACTTCTTCCTGCTGTGAATTTATGAGCAGAGACATCTACCTTATATACAAGAGCAAGACTCAGTGTAGAATGAAGTCGCATGATCTAACATTGTATCTGTAAAACAGGTTATTGAGTTTGATCAGGTTACAATTCAAAGCATTTTAAAAGTTCTAATCCCATCTCTGTCATTCATTTCAGTGATACGCTTTTGCTTTTGTGCAATAATAGCAGACTGTTGTGCCATTTATGTGCCCTGGCAAGTGTTGCAAACATACTTTGCAGGTTCCCTTGCACTAGGAAAATGGGGTTTGTGAGACCAACCCAAACCAGCCTGGGGATCTGTGAAAACACTCCCATGTGCTATTCAGAGGCCTAAAAGCCTGGGGTTTTTGAACAACTGAACGTTAGGAAGCCAACTGTATTGGAGGTTGTTTCATTTTAGATCAACAGCTGTCTTCATTCAAACCTCTGGGTTGATTTTGCACGTACAAACTCAGATCTGGGTGATGCAAGGGAGACTCCTTCCCTTTATTGGTGCCATCCCAGCCTCCTGCTACATGGGAATAAGTAGAGCACTCACAGTTATTTGTGCCTTCTCTCCTTGTCTCTCTCTCTTACTGTCCATGTCATGTTTGCTCAATTTACTACACAACAAGTATTTCCACTTCTTACCCTGAAGGGTCAAGTGAGTTTATAAAAAAGTCTGTCTGTCTCCATGCATCACCCCTAAGAGTGCCCATCAGGCCCAAATCAGAATCTATTTTCTGTTGCTGAGCAATAGGTGATGGCGTATAAAGGAGACAGGGGTTAATCCACAGGGTTGAGAGAGTATCAGCCGCATGTTTGAACTAGGAAAGGAGCACCAATTGCTGGGAAGCCAGTGAGTCAGTGAGCAAATGTCTGTGTTTGTGTATGTAGGTGTGTGTGAGAGAAGAAGAGAAGCATACCCAGCCATATGCAGTGCATTACTCAGGACCAGACTTACCGGGCTGCAAGTGGATGCAGCTCCCACTGAAATCAAGGAAAAATTATTCTGTCCTCCTGGCCAAGTGCACTTCTGTCGGGCCTTGCCTTGCCTTGTGCTGAGGGTGCTTCTGGGCCTCTGTCAGGATGCATCAAGGCAAAGCTGTACAGGGAATGGGACGTTTCTGGTTTTCGAAGGATGATTCTGTATATGTAACATTTCGAAGGATGATTCTATCACAGCTGATCTTTGCCTGCTAGCCTCCCTGTGAGAACTTAAATTCTTCCCCAACCCCCTAAAATCTGCATTGGCAAAACTCCAAGTGTTTCATTTCATGACTATTTTCTGCTTTTGTTTCTTGCCAGAATGAAATTGAGACCTTTTCAACATCTCTCTGGAAAGACACATACTCTGATCAATCTATAACCCACCAGCCTGAATACTGCCAGATGAAGAAGCTGCAGGTTTAGGTTCCTTTAATTTATTTCTTCTTTTTTCCTCCCAAAGAATAACTACCCAGGTGGAGCTTCTAGAAGCACAACTTTGTTTAATGACACCGTCACACATATCATTATCACTCATATCATAGCTTGGTATCATCCAAACTTGTTCCACTTGCTTTTGCTTTTTTGCCCTGTCCATCAGGAAGCACAATACTATCCTGAGCTATTAAGGGATTTGCATGTCATCTCACTCATTTTAGGAAAGAATTTGGTTCCTTTGAATTTTTACTCTTGGGTTCAATAGAAGAAGCATGGCATAAAGAACAGCCCATTCTGTAACTGTAAAGGAAACATAAATCTGTCATGGAATGTGCTTCTATGCTCCCCTTCCTTCCAGAATGTGGTCTTCAAACACTTCATAAATGTTATTGTGTGTCCTCCCAGCACACCTCTCAGTCAAGGCAGCTACTATTCTCATTTTAGAGATAGAAAATTAGGGTACAGAGATACTATGCCATTTCAGGGTCGCCCAAGAAGACTTTTTTAGAAAGACAAACCCAACCTTGGTTTCCTCAGCTCCACACCATTGTCCTTTCCCTCTGGAAACACAAATAAATACACGTTTTAAAAACGAGACATTGATAAAACACAAGAAACTCCTTTCGCAGTACAGGTTGTCCATTGAACAGGCATCACTGCCCTGTAGACTGCAGAAGGAGCCCTGCGTGGCAGATGAGGCACAACCTGCCTCTGAGATGGCAATTACCTGGATGGCACCAGTGGGTGCTGGAAGAGGCTGATCCCGTGGGTGGGGTGTGGTGTTCCTAGAACGTGCTGGCTGCATCAGGAAAACCAGCAATGCCCTGCGGCGGAGGTGCTCATCGAAGCTCTGTATTTCAGGGAGGTGTCAGAGACAGACTACAGCCTGCTCCTCCCAGAACATGTCTGGGTCTGTCTCCTCCTGGGAAGCGATATAAAAGGGCAGCTGCAAGAGGTGGCTGGTTGTCAGCAGGCAGCATTGTGCAAATCAGGCCTTTTGGGGTTGAAAAAGGATAATTTGGTATGAGCAGAAGGGGGTTTTCCTTGCATGATAACCTCCATCTTGCAGCTCCCTCAGCTTGAGGATATGCCTTGCATTAACCTGCAGACTGGATTTAATCCTGACTCCCAGAGATACAATTAATTAACTACAAAGGAACTTCAGTTTTCCTGTAAAAGTCAATCCTCCCCCTTAGTTTTCCAGCCCTACCACTGAATTCCTAATGTCACTTTGTCCTCAAAACTTTGAGTGAAAACAATAAACCATTTCATGTTCTTGTTTTCATTAGTAACAGTACAACTCTGGATTTTCTGATGCTTGGTTCAGTTGAATTTGGGGGGGGGGGGAACAGTGCTGGGGTCTGTGGCTCATAGTGGGGCAGAAAATTGCATGTTGGGGCTTGAAAAGCAATTGCATCATCAAGTGTGTGAAACTTCCTTTGAGGAAAGCTGGGGGGGGGTTAAAGAGGAAGAGAGTTTTTCTCCTCTTTGCTTGCTTAGGTTTGTGAGTGTCTCTTATCAGCATGCATCAGACTTGTGTTTATTGAATTTCCACCAGTTGCTGCGATCTACTGTGTGATTAACACGAGATGCACACAGGGAGTGGAGAGAGTGCCTTAGGAATGGGGAGGTGCTTGATGCAAGGCTGTAATGATTTTCTTGTCCTTTGCATGGAAGGAATGCACACATTGAGTGTTTGTACAGCATCCAGCACTGTGAAGCCCTAGTGCGGTGAAAGCCTCCTGACTAATAGATTCAGAGTGATAAAAGTGGTTGCTATCTACTAATGAGAGTGGTGGGAATGAAAAATGAATCCTCGGTTTCATCATTTTCCAGGAATGCAGCTCCTTCTGGCTACCCAGAGGTTCATCTACCATCCAGCTGCCATGTGGGCTGCAACTAAGTATGCAGTTAGGAGAAGAGGGGAGAAACATGGTTCTTCATCACCTTGATAGTGTGAAAACAGTATATTTGGGTATATGATATAGATGTCTTCAGATACACCAACCTCATAGTGATACTTTCCGAAAAACACACCAATTGGGTTTTCTGTGAATGTAAAATAGGGGCAGGAAAATCAGAGCTTTCAAAGATCCAAAGACCAACAATAATAAAACTCAGTCAAACTTTTGACTGGAAGACAGAGCCTTGCACCAGAGCCAGAAAAATAGTTCTTACTAACTCTCTGTCATGATAGCAGCCCTTCGGGAGTCTGCTCTTCTGGGTCATCTCTCAGTCATCTTTTGATTCATTTCTGTGGCAAAATATGGCCTTGAAGTTGCCAAGATTTGGGGCTATAAAATTTAATAGAAAATGATTTGTTAGAAGATTTCTCTTTTACAGGGGAAAACAAAGAAGAACCAACCTACAAAAAAGCTCTATGGCCTCTGAAGGTGAGAGGAGAACCAAAGCCCTGGCATAAACTAAAAGGATCCACCTTTAAAAAGAAAATTAAGAGCTTGAGTGTCTCAGCAATCAGCTGATGCCACCCAAGTGTTCAGTGGCGTACTCAGGCTCCAGTACAGAGTCAGTCACTATGTGTCAGAACATTACATAATAATTTAAATGCTGTATAAAAATATCCCAGCAGCCGTGTAACATAGAGGGGTAAATTACAACACCCATTTGTGTTTGAAAAACTGGGAGACAGAGCAACTTTCTGGTTCATTTTAATTTTAACCAAACAGGACGAAATCAGTGATATAAAGAATGCATCTGTTATCAAATCATGTGTATATAGGAGTTCTATGATATTTTCTTCCATAGGCAGCTCCCACTGATTGTGATCCGGAAAAAGATGCTGGGCCACAGATTTTCTGAGAAAGAAGCCCACAAACCCTGGTGCATTGCCTCCAAGGCTGGTCTTTGGTCTTGCCTTCTTCTGTTTTCATGGAAATGAAGGTCTATTGAAATGCCCAAGGTGGACTGCTGGCTTCAACACAAGAATGGGGCAGTGAAACCATCTGGGCAGTACTGAACTGAAAGGGGAAGGTATACCAATACTGAAAAGCAAGACCATGAAAACGATGAAAGAACTGGTGTTTCATGACACAGTAGTTGCTCAGTAAGCCTAGGCTTCATTTCCAGGCGCTTTAGCAAAGTGAAAAGAAGTTGCATTTACATTGTTTAGATATGAAATCATGCACTGCAGATACCTATCACTGAGATTTTGTCAGAAATGGCTTTCCTTTTTTTTTTTTGTATTTTCTTTTTTTTTTTTTTTTTTTTTTATAGCTTAAGTCAGTTCTTAAATCTGAAAATGAAAATAAGAAGAAGCTAAGTTCAAATGGAATTTTGTGGGCAAGAAGGACTAACCAGCTTGGAAATCCTTGATGCTTTCTGATTTCTTTTCTCTCATCTGAGTGCTGAAAGATTAGCTTTGTATTTTAACAATTAAAAAGTCACACAAATCTTGCAATAAGGAGATGCAAAGTCACAGTATCGGAGAACAGCTACTATTTCTTATATCAAGAGGCTGCCTTACATTAGAAAGCCAGTAGTAGACAACTTTGTCACTGCCTTTTCATAAATGAACTGTGCCTCACCTCTAGTGCGACACTATTATTTCCCACATATTATTCCACTTTCTCAGCTCAATGAACCACTACATAATAATCATATTTAGTCATTATACAATATTTTTCTTCCCACGTTAATAACTACAAAAGCTAAAACAGCATTTGAGGTTAGCATTTTCCAGAGAGGCTTCATTCTGGAAGCTTCAGCTTTCTGACTTGAGGGAGTCTTGGACTGATTTTTTGAAGCATCTACAGTCCTATGCTGATCGCATTTTCCAGTCATGAATTGTCAGATGTGTTTTCTCAATTTGAAAATATCTTGGCCTGCTTTTAAGAAACTGCTGAATATCCACACTCTGGGCCCTGCTAAAGCCTTGGAACTCCTCTCCCTAAAAGTTGGTTTTGAAAGTCTTAGCAATGGACTTCAACTCAAGTTGTTGAAATCTCCAACAGAAATGGCATGACTTCAGAAGTCTGATGAGAGACTGCATTTGTATGGAGTTGGCAAATGATCCATTACTCTGCTGGTTTTTGTACTTGCATCCAAGGTATTTCAATACTTTTTTTTCCCCTAATTAATGACAGGAAATTTTCCCAGGACCCAACTCACCAATACTCAGCTCCCACTTCATCTTTGTACTGGGTGAAATATCTACCAGGCCTACAATCAATCAGCCATGCAATTGCACTTCCTTCTACTCAGTTTGGATTGCACTGGACAACATGGGCAACATTTTTCAGGAACATCAGGAACTGTTTGCCAAATATGTCACAGGATACCTGACAATACTCGAATGGGAAGATGCAAATAAGATCACTGTGGGTCTTGTAGAACTCGCAAATAAGATCACTGTGGTTCCCTCAGGGGAGCCACAGTATCATATGCTCAGTTATTGCAAAATTAAAATGATTCTTCCTAGAGATATGGAAGGCATTTGGGAGAGTAACAGGTTTTCAAGGAACCTTCTGTTTTTTTATCATTTAAATACAGTTCTTAAAGAAAAAGAGGCTGCAAAGACTCAGTTGAGTGACTCTTATCAACACCAGTTCCATGTTTTCTGATTTTGCAGGGAAAGGATTGGTACTCAAACAGAAGTTCTGGAAACTCCTCCTCAGACACACAAATCAAAATATATTTTCCTTCTTCAAAATAGAATGACAGAACTAGATCAAAGATGTGTATTTGGAAAATCCCAACCTCCAAGAGTTGGATTCTAAAACCTGAAGCTTTCTGAGGCCATTGGCAGTCCATTTTTCTGTAAAAAAATCTAAATGAATGTATTTTCATTTAAGAGCAATGAGCTGAAGGACACATCCTGAGTTAGTGAGATCAGCCACATCATAGACTTCTCATCAAATCTGCAAGCTCTGCAACCGAGAATAAAACATTTTCTGGGCAGAGCCCAATTCTTTCTTTATGGAAAAGAATATTTTAGATTACTTCCCCCTTCCTCTTCCAGCTCCTCATTTCAGATATGCATACACAGGTAGCTGCTTTCCCATATACTTGTAGATGACCTTTTGGGTTTTGCCTCAATTAAGCACAACTTCTCAAACTAGAGGAAACCATTACACACTTTCCACTTTGTCTCAGCACCTGCAAAGCCTAATGATATAATCCAGGGTGAGTGGGCCATTGCAGGAGAATTTGGTGCTCAAGGAGAATGTGTTTCCTATTCACTGATGAGGTAAAAATGGAATCACCATTCTGACTCATTCAAGTAGCAAACTCCTCTGAAGATCACATGCCTGCCGAGCCAATGTTATTTTTGGCAGCTCTTCATGGAAACCTACGGGGTTTGTTTTGCCACATCTGTTCTCTCAAGTATATTTTGCTTTAGATGAGCCTGTTCCACCTTCTGCATTTTTTTTCTTGGGGGAGAATGGGGGGCCTAAGAGGGAAAGGACCTAAATTTGAATATTGTGTTGCATTGCAAAAGCACATTTTCATAGCAGAAAAAAAGTTCTCCCCTCTGGGTCTTAAACAGTATTTCCAGCTATTGTGTATACTCCCCAATCCTTACACTGTTTCTGAGAGAAATGATTTCTTTTGCAGATGTTGAAAGGGATACACACACAAAAGACTCCAACAACATTTATAAAAAATAGGGAGATGGGGCATACAAATGTACCACAGACAAATGGGGCAGAGAAAGGAGAGGATATTTTATGTTGTGCAGAATATGTGTAGCTTTGAAAATCTGATACAGTGAGGGTGCTGTTTTAGGGAACCAAGACTTGTATGGCTGAGTTCAGAGGCCAGGCTGTGTTAAGCCAGCCCATTGGGCTACCCAGCAGGAATCAGAGACACACAGTTTAGTGAGAACCATGGGCTGACCTTCAATGCTTCTTTGAAATATGATTTTTAGTTTTTAGCAGCAGTTGGTTTTGATTGAATCCCAGTTGTCATTAATGGAATGGCACATTTTTTTATTAGAAGGTAATTATTTGGAAGCTGCACATCAGTGCTTCAAAGATGCATTCCTGTGCGCCAAAGTGTGCACATAGGTGTGCTTGTGAGCAGACCTTTAATAATAATGCCCAGAACTAATTTGATGTGCAGATTGATGCATACCTCTGGTGCAGTTTATATATATTTGCTTTTTTTCTCCCCTATCAATTCTCTGATTTGTATTAGGGAAGAGGGATAACTTGGGTGTTTTTTTTTTTACTCCTTTCATTTCACAAGTACTAGCCCTGTACCCCCTTGCTGGATGACTCATTCCCTTCTCCTTCACATAAAACACCCTTTCAACAGTTTAGCAGTGAAAACATTAAGCCTGTCTCTTGGTCACAAGGTTATTGTTTTCATATCTCTTGGAGCAAGACTCTGGGATAGCTCCACTGACAAATTAGCAGTCGTGTTGAATGAACAATTACGTCAAGGCAATATTAATCTGGGGGCCTAGCTGAAGCGGGGAAGGTGCCTGATTTCAGTATAGGAAGAGGTGCTGAGAGGAGAACCTGTGTGATCTCATTAGATAAATGCACAACACATACTGGTGGGATCTCATTAAATGTTTAACAGCTACGTGTGTTTACATCAGCTTTCCTAGAGGAATGCATGGTACTCAAAGATAACTGGATTTTTTCTCGCTAAAAATGGGCTTTCTTATATTAAAAGCCCCCTGTGAGGTAGACACTTTTCTCCTCTTTCTGCCTCAGTGTAGACATCTACATAGGAAATGGGTTTACCTCCAAAACAATATTTTAGATGAATGAATGTTGTTGCAAGCCTCCCACCACCTCCAGACTGAGAGGCCTCAGGAGCTTTCCCATGAAATTCTCCTGTTTTCATGGTCCTTTTGTGAAACGCTGACGAAAGGGGAAGCTGCAGACATTCCAGCACCAGCCGCTCCGGAGCAGGAACGTCAGTGCCTGCCTTCGGTTTTCACGAGCTGGGATAGTCCAGGAAAACTGACACCAACAGTGCTTTCCTATGTACCCTCGCAGACCAGAACTGCTGAGATTCACACGGCTGCGCTGCTGCAGAGCTCTGCTTCCTGCGTGGGTGGTGGACTTGCTGACTTACGCACCAGGGAAAGCTGAGCTCACTTCCAATGGGCACATCCCGGTCCTGAGCGTAGTCCCCTCTCTTGGAGGCACCCGAGTGAAGCCTCCTGCCCCACAGGCAGTGGCAGACACCGTTACTGCTGCCAGAGCTCTGGTATCGCTGGTTACCTGCCAGACGGAAAGGACAGTTCCTGTTCTGCCAGGTTAGGGCTGCAAACCAAGAAGAGATAGACCCAGAGGGAGGGGAAAGGGAAAGGAGACAGAGATGTCTGCTCTAGGGCCAGGAACAGCTTTCACGCAGTTGTAAGTCAACATGCATTAATTCATTTGCTGTACACTGACAAGGAATTAGCACAGCTACATGGGGAGTGGTTATGAGATGCCACATGGATATCCATCACATAAATCCCTCATATGGAAGTGAAGGGTCTTGTGCAATGGATCTGTACCTTTTGGTCATGGACTAATTATCCTCAGGTGCTTTCCTAATATCTCCTAAATTTGCCGTAAGGACGCACAGCTAAGCAGAGCCCTATCTGAAGGCTCGGAGCAAACTGTACAGATACCTAGGGGCCAAACAGAAGTGAAAATCTAGGAATCAGGTTGTTATCAACCTGACTAAGATAGTCTTGGTGTGAAGGTACCTCCTTATACTCTCAATATTTGGAGTAGTAAGACCTGGCTTGCTAGTGGAATAAGTAGAGGAAATGTTAATAATTTTTTGTTTTTTTAAACTTCATTTTTGTGTATCTTTGCACTCAGAAAATAATCCCTGGCTCCAAAGCTGAGTGTCTGAACCTCAGACTCCTCAGTTGCACCCCAGACACCCAGCAACTGGCACTCAATTCTGTGAGGTTTGTTCAGAGTGTGGCCACGTTTTGGGGTACAAGACATGCTCTTTAAAAAGGAGACCACTCCACTGAAAATGCAAACCTCAGCAATGCCTGTGAGAGAGGGCAGTGCCTATCTAATGCACTTGGTCTCTTCACCATCTATACAACTTGCTATGTCACAGTTATGGATGGCCTATAGACAGCAGCATGTTAATACCTACTTCAATACTTTGGCAGCCTGGGCTGTTTCAGTTCTACTTCTTTCCTTAACCTCAAAATGAGATTAGAGCCAGACTCATGTCAAGTGTCCCACAGCTAACCTCTAAACTAATTTTTTATTGCCTTGAAGAGAAGGATTGAGAAAAATATTTATAGGCCCTGGAAGAATAGTAAAAGTTTGCAAGCATTTAGGGCTTTTACTCAATAAACCTTTATGTGCCCTTCATGCACCCAGTCAGCTCTGAGAAAAAGTAAAAAATAAGAAATTATAAAAAGCACAGGGAAATCGTGCTCTGACAGTAAGTCGAAAATCTCATAAATTCCAGAGAAAACCAATACCCACATGTTGTAGGAACCCATCTGTAGTCAGCTTATTGTAGAAGCCCAGAAGCAGAGAGAAGAATTAGGATGGTTCAGGCTTCTCTTCAGCCTTCTCACCGATTCCCATTTAGGTCAAAACTCCCTCAAATCTTCTTACAATTTTTACACTGTTTTATTTAATCTGTGCCCGGCTTCTCTGTGATTCATCTCAGTTTTATTCCTTTTACTGTTTTGTGTCAATTGACAAATTTTCTCCTTATATCTGCAGTTCCTGAGTGATCATATCTCCTCTTTTCCCACCTCCTGAATACCTACATTCCACTCTTCCTATATCCTTTCCTGTACTTCTTCACCTTCCATAATGCTCACTATTCCCTCTCACAGACAATGACTTTAAAAGACACTTCTGAGGAAACCTCTGTGAGCATTACCTCATGGCATGGTGCGTTTTCAGTGCCCAGTCCTAACCCTGTTTTGGGGTTTTCAGTCCATTGTGGTTGCAAGGACTTTCTCATTTTTTTGATTGCAAAGCCCATTTGACTTGCAGATAAATATTAGGGGTTCTCATCGGTCTCAGTGCAAAGAATGGACAAACATTTTTCTTCTCTGTTTCAGCAAGCACTGCTTTCCTTCCACTTTTCCACTTTTCAGATTCCTCCATCCTCATATCCCAGTTTATTGGCTTCTTCAGCCCATGGCCTTGTGAGCTCCTACTGCAATCACATTTTCAGCTCACTGAAGAGAGCTGCTCATATATATAGTATGGCTTTTATTAATTACAACAAAACTAAAAATGAAAATCTTTGCAACTTCTTTGTTAGCTAAGGCACTGATTTCCTATGAAGAATAATGAGTAACACAAGCCAGAAACGAAACAATCCCTAAGATGGCAAAAAATATCCCTTCATAGGTATTACTGGGATTTTGTTGTGGGTTTTTTGGAGGTTGAGACAGACCACAGGACAACATCTTGCTGATATTTATATAAAACATTGTCAAAGCCCAGACTAATCTGAGCAGGTGAGACAAAGTACAGAGGAATGGAAAAATCAATGTCTCACACTGGGAAATAGAGCTGAAAAGCTGAGAGATGCAGTCTCACAGAGCAGATCTCAAGGCAGAGACAAGAACCTAACACAGGCTGATATTAGTTGATCCTTTTGGTATAATTCATGCAAAAATCTAATTCATCAAGTGCATATAAAATATTCAATAGCCTGAGAATCTCCGCTCTGCAGTGCCAGCTGTGGAGATGTTGACCCGTCAATAAATCGTTTGGACAGGCTGCCCCAGACCTTGCTCATGTGTTGAAAGTCAGCTTTCATAATAACATGCCATTTCTAGCATGGCAATGTTTGGGACAAGCATACTCACACTGCCTTCTCTTTAAAACTCGTTTAGCTCCAAATTGAAGGACAGCACAATGCATGTTTCAGAGGCCAAGGAGAGAGTACGCAGGAGAGGCTGGGTAGAGCAGCCACAGGTCCGTATCTTACAGCTCTTCAGTGCACAATGGATTTCTGCAGTTTTGTTGGCTGTGGTTGTCTGATCCAGTTATAGAGTCAAATATGATCTGATTCCTGGAGGATGCATCTTTCTTTTTTCCTGGCTAATTTCTCTACTCAGCTTTATACTCGTGTCATTTGCAGTAAATACACTGAGTTTACATTTCTATTTCTTTGCAAATATATGTCCAGAAGGCTGCATTAGCTTACTGTGGAACTAATGTGAATTGGGCTGGGGGCCTGGGGAGGGAGCCAAGGTCAGGCAGTGACTCAGGACCCTGCCATGCTGAGGGAATATTTACAACATGAGATTTCCTGGCCTGGTGGCAGAGGTAGGTTTATTGCAAAGGCGTTTATATGCAACTTGGTCTGTGCAATCTGTATCCTCCTCTGATGCAGAAAAGGGGAAGAGTGAAAGCAAAACTCCAGAAAGGGCAGAACTGCAATGGAGAGCCCTCTCTGTGCTCTGCCACTCTACACTGCGGGGTTAAGTGGCTGAGGGAAGAAACTTGGAAGAGTCCTCATCTTTTTCAATTAGCTGTGATGAAAGGGTTCCTATAAAGCTGAATTAAAATTAAAAGTAATAACTATGACTTGGCCTACTCCAGCAGGGAAACAGAAGCACATTTCTGACAGGAAAGACAATTCATCACAGGACCCACCTACCCAGGGATGGGGCAATTCTCCATCCTTTGCTATTCTTTGTGTTGAAAAAAAAGAAACAAAACAGTGTTTCTGGGCCTAGAAAAGCATGTTAAAAGCCAACAAAGCCAAGGCTTGCTCCAGATGCCTAAACAAAGTCAGGAGATTGCTGGATAATGATACACTGGAGGTCCACAGAAGCAGTGAGCTGTTCCCTCTCCAAAGTTTTACCGTGAGCAAAACCAAACACATGGGGGGTAGCTATAGGCCCTGTTTCAAGAGGCATTTGAACTCTTGAGGGTATTTCCAGGCACCTCAAACCCACAAATTTCCTACCATGGGGAAATGTACAGACTTTTGCAAAAGTGAGGCTTGCTCAGTATGAGGATTCCTCCTTCCCAACACACTGTGAGGCCATTTTCCACCCAAGCGACACTAAACAATGAAAAGGTAGCAGAGAAAAGAAACACAAAGGGAAAACCACGGCGAACAAAGGGAAAAAGCAGCAAGTAAATTGGAAGCAGAAATACAAACAGAGACAAGGAGATTGGGGAAAGTTGTGTCTCTCCTGCTTGTTTCTTCCAGACAGAGCGAAGTGATGTCTGAAAAATGATGAATCAGGGACCACAGGCAAGGACAGGAGCAACAAGGCTCAATTGTGTGACCTCAGGCACAGATGGGAAAGTAGAGCAGAGAGAGGGAAAGCAGAGAAAACTGTCAGATTTCTGTGGGCATTACCATGCTGTGTGTGCTCTTCATAAAACATTTATTGCAGAGGATGCCTCACTCCTTTGATTTGGGATTCAGAACCTCAACCAGATTTAGACCAAGCATTTTCTTTCTCTCTTTTTCTTTGTCCTCCATCTAATTTTAATATAGATTAGGAAGAAATGTACACACACACACCCCCCCACACCCCCCCCATTAGCCTCCAGAGAGCAGATAAAGAACTGTATCAAGCAAACTCGGGTCCCTACAGTTTGGGTTTCTCCCTGATTTCACCAGCTTAATTCAAACAGCGATTAAAAAATAAAGGAACCCTTTGCTCATCAGAACAGCATTAACATGTGAGAATGAAGAAGCGCTTATTTATCTTGGCAAAAGCCAGAGCTGGGATAAATGATTCCAGCTGAAGATAGAATTATGTCTCTCGACTCCCAGCTAAATTTGGGGCCAAATACGTACTCCCTTTACCGCAGTAAATGTCACTTTCCTGATCTTAACACATCAGTTCCAGCGTATATTGATGCAATCCACTGCAACAGCAGAATCACTACCGCTGTAATATTGCTCCCATAAAGCACTGGATAGAGGCCCGATTGACTGCATCGGACAACAATTACCTCAAATCAAATTCTCTCTTTCTGGACGGTGGTGTAAATGGGGAGTATCTTCATGAGAGATCGATGGAGTCGCAGCAGAGGCAGTCAGGGAGGAGGGGGGTGATAAGCAGAGGGATTGCGCTCATTTTCCATTTTTGCCCAGAGAAGCACAGAACACTTCTGCTGCTCCCCAGTAACTGCGCTCAAGGAAAAGCATCAACGCACCCAGCAATTATAAGCCTAAAAACATGAGTGGCCAGACAGCCCTAATAAAAGTAGCTGGGGCTCCTATCCCCATGCACGGTGTGTCTTGCCCGAAGCATGGAGCGTTTGGCCAGGTCCCAGAGGCTGTCAAGTGAAAGGGTCTCACCTGCTACCTGCAATCAATCCTTGCCTACAGTGTCAAGCCACCCTCACTGGGGTCATTTGGCAAGGCTGAGCCATTGCTCTGTGTTTGTCAGGGGGGATCTGTTCAGTGCTTCCTGTAAGGGTCAGTGGCAAAGGCTGGCAGTAATTTTCAGCTAGGTATGTGGAGGGGGGATGGAGCCTGAGGCACTACTGGCTTCAATAAATACTTAAGGAATTTAACAACCCAGTGCAGCCCCTGTGTCAGTGGATGATGATGATGTGATGGAGCTCACACTCTGTCATTAAAAATCTCTGCTGCAGGGAGAGGGCAACCTGATACACAAATGGTGTGCCTCAGCCATCAGGTTTCTTCAGGGGATCAGGATCAGCACCCACTAACACCATCAGTGTCCTGGGTATACAATACTGAGCTGACTCATGGCAATGGGAAAAAGAGACTGGCGGTAATGTTCTGGCCCAAATTGCACCACATCACAATACAGGCATTACTCATGCTGGATCATTTCTTAAATATAGCACAATCATGCAATATGCCTATGCCTACAGGGTAAGTAAGTGCTCCTTTGTATCTTTCTGAACCCAAGAATTAGATGATTTTATTTTTCTGTACCCTTAAAGGGCTAGAGATTTCAATAGGGGTTTCCATTTTGCAGAAGAAAGGCACAATAACTGCAGGAAGAAAAGGAGGTTTTCTGGGCATTGAGCCAAACCAAGACACAGGTCACCCGGCTCCTATAATCTTCTGTGCCATAGACTCCCCATCTGCCTTCTGGCAAGTCATTTATTCTACCCTCATCCTTTGTGCTGCAGCTGTAAGTGGGGATAATAACAGATCTTTACATCATAGGGCAAATGTGAGGATAAGCATGATGGTATCAGTGCAACTATTGCATAATGTGTTGGTGGGCTAGGGGGATTACTGTCCCTAAGCACTCCCTGTGAGCCGCACAGCCCTCTGAATGATCATCTGTCTGCTTATCTGTACCTTGTAAAGACTTAAGCTGAAACTTCAGCTTTATCTGTCACAGGTTTTACACGTACCAAGACATTCTGCACAGTGATGGGATTGCAGCAAGTTACAATTCTCCACTGAAAGCAAGAGATCAGCCCTGCAGGAGACGACGGGGTTCAGCAAAATTAAATGATGTGTTTCTCAAGCAGGCAAGTAAAGAGGGATAGGCTGAAGTGAGTGAAGAAACTTCATGTACCAGCATCAGCTGCTTCTGATGAGCTTTCTGCCGCATTAGGTCTGCCGGCAGAGCTGGTTGTGGGAAGGCATTTTAACTTCTTTCAGTTCAGATGTGTCAGGTTAACAATAATCTCTGATCTCAATAGCATGAACAAGTGCAATTTAGACTGAAATGGTCCTGGGAGTAAAACATGAGCAGGTCAGTGAGCACATAAGACTGTTGCTGGTAACAACTGTTGGTCTGAGCTGGGAGTTTCTAGGAAGAAAAGTGGAAGTTCTTCTAGGAGCTTCCACCAAGGTTTCCGAGGTGCACATCTGTCCTTAGGCACAGCACTGCTGAATGGGCTTTCTCCCTGTATGCAAATCGTAGTGCTCATGAACTCCCCATCTTGTAGATCAAAGCAAGAAGGAAGAATAAGCATGTAAGTTGCTCCTTGGTAAGTGTGTCTTGGAGATGATACGAGCCAATGTGGCATACAAGCTGACGAGGCCAGAAGCAATGGTAAATTGCAAAGAATTTTTGGCTTGTCTATATTAATTTACTAAATGAAGCTAAACCTATTTAAACAAGGCTTAAACCATTTTAAGTGTGTTGAGTTGGCACCAAAGTAACTTGATCCACTTTACATTGATTTAATTACACCACTGTGATTTATAGACCGTGCTGTTGTCTCTTACAGCCTTAGCTTCACCTTTGAATTCGCTTCGTAATGGAAGAGGTCTCCAAAATATTTGTTTTTAATGTGAATTTGGAATGCATTTAATTATGGATGCCATGGGAGTGGGCAGCCAGCATCCCCCCAGGCATCCCACAATGTGGAGATTAGATACTTAATGCTACATTGAGAATCTTTCCATCCGCTCTTCACAGTGCTGATAGCATCACCTCAAAAATACCCAATCTGAACCCAAAAGGGAAGAAGAAATGGAATTTGCACATGGCTCAGGAGATTCAATAATTCATGATATTTCATTAGACAACATCTCCATTAGGAGCCTGACATTCATATTCATGGTTGAGCAGAGGGATAACTTATGAGTTATCTCTTCTGTCTTTGTGAGTGAAGATTAATGTCATAAATGCTCAGCAATCATGTATCATATATATATACACACACACACACTCAACATGCATTATTTTTATCTTCCATGATATTCAGGAGTGGAAGCACTTGAGACAACAATTTAGGGGAAAAGCAGTTTCTGAATGTTGTCAGACTGTGCACAAACCAGGGGAAAAAATGTGTCATCGGTTAAACAATCTAAACAACAGGAATATATCAAGCCAGGGACAGTGGTCTGTGTTGAAGCTGTTGTACACTTGCACTATTTAATATGCTACATATAACCCTAGGGGGTCTGTCCAAAATGGTGAGCCTATTCACTGTGCAAAATGGGAGGAAGAGAAAGGAGAGGCCACTGCCACCATCCTGCTCTCAGAGGCTGCAGCCCAGTAGCATCCAAAGCCCATTCTTGCATAACTTAAAGAAGTTTGACTGGATTTCCCTAAGAAAGTGCTTGCAGCTACTGACTGGCATGGCTTAGTCACTCTGCACTGTGCTTTACCCCCTTACCTCCTCCTGTGCCAAAAGACTGTGTGGTAAAGAACAGGAAATGCCAATTTGTGCCATCTGGGGATTTCCTTAAGACAGCTTTCTGGCTGCTTCAGGTGAGAGCAGCTGAGCTCACAACAGAGCTTGCACAGTCCAGGAGTTGTTTCTAGTGCAAGTCTATTACGAGCATTGTATAAAGAAAGTGCATAATAAACACAATTTACTACATGGCTCTCAAATTCATTACTGAGTTCTCACCTACAAGCCTACAGATTTATAGACATTAGGATCCTTGGCCAAGAGGTGCTATGTAAGTGCAAATAGTTATGGCTGTTGGAAAGATCCTCTTGGATTATCCAGTCCAGCCACATGCATTCCCGCAAATGCATAAGCAGGTTCAGTGATTTGACACAAAAAAATCACTGCCTCGCATTGTCTAAAATGACTGATGTCTCTTGAATTATCTTCTTGACTGTGCTTTTCATCTTAATGAAATAGGCTGGCTGGACCATGCCAAGAGGTAGAATATGCCAGATTTTTATTAGTATGGCTACTAACATCTATTCCAACAGAAGTGAGCCCAGTGCAACCCCCTCATATAACCAAAACCACAGCCTGCTATGGGATCTGACTGCATATCTACTGATCTAAAAGCTTTCAACCCTCTTTTCATCTGTTCCCTGTCATCCCCACACCCATCTTACACAAGAAAGCCAATTTTAGGTAGTTTAGACAGATTTTAATTTCACTTGCTGAACTGCACAGACATTCCTTTGAAGTACTTGAGATGACAAAGACCAGAAAACATATATAAAAATACTGAGATCCAAGCTCTATTTTTGCTGTAATTGTTTGTTGCTTAGGCAAAACAATACAAAAATCCAGAGGTTATGGCAGTACCTGGGAAAGAACAAGAGCTCACATCCAAGCAGTTCATGTTCAGCTAGTAACAGTCCGACTCCAAAATGTGTTCTGGGTTTGCTTGACTCACTGCAGTGTGATGCAGAAAAGCCCTGGCTCTGCCTGCAGGAAGCAGTCTGCCCATTTTGCTGCAGCATTTTGCCCAAGCTAGTTATTTCCACTGTGGACCATTCATATTGTCTCCCATGCCCTTACTGGATCTCCCATCCTCTGTCCCAGTGATGTACCCTGGCAGATAGACCTACCAGGCTGGCAGATCAGGCCCATTTGATGAACCACTTCTCAATAGAGAGGACTATGTTTTAAAGAGTTTTAAGGCACACAAAATTAAGACATGTGCCCACAAGCTGCTGTTCTGCATATTTAATTGGTTATTTTAAGAAGCACACATTTACTCTGCAGCCGATCACAGAAATACCACATTTTATCATCCTGCTTTAACAACAATGCCCTATCACTGTTCATTGTTCTCTCTGGAGAAATTTCTAATCCCATTTGCTCACTTGAGCTTGTGTGAGTGGGAGACACCACTGTGCAAATCCCTCCTGCAGCAGGGTCCAGAGGCTGTGAACAGCTTTTCTGCCTGAAATTAATTGAGCTCCCAGGGTCAGCAGGTTACGAGTAGGCTCATTATGACAAATGATTTCTGTCTGAGGAGGAAGACCTTTGGGGTCAGTTGAGGATTCTGCCTAAATTTTGTAATTACGCCTGCCTCAGGCCTTAAACAAACTAAGTGTCCCTTAACATGTGGAGGGAGGCAGCCTGGAGATTAAGGAACAAGCAGAAACAGCCTGGCTTAGTCTAGCAGGACAGATTTTTAGCTGAATCTTGTAAATAAATACCCTGACAAGCTCAACAGAGCTGGAGACAGGCTTAGAGCCTGACAGGGAAAGATCTGGAGTCTCAAGGAACTCTTTATCCCTGCTATGATTACAAGATGTCCAGCTGGGAAAAGCTCATCATAATTCCTACTCTGCCTGCGATGGAGGTGATTTGCTTTGCCAAACCCAAAAAGGATAATATGCTGCAAAATATGCAACTTGATTGTACATGGAGCTGCGTTAGTAACTTCAGGGCTTAGCTGGTGACTCATATCTCCGGCTGGATGGAGGAGCCATGTGCCAGAAAACCAGGCCAGGTTCTAACGTCGAACGGTGTAACTTAACTGCAACCTCCATACAGAGCCCTTCCTTCACAGGAGGGCAAAGGGGTGGGTACAGCCCCTTGCGCTGGTCTCTGCAGGGGACCCCAACTGCTGCTTCAGCAGGGGAGTGACAGGAGAATCCCTGGCTGGGACTCACCTCCCCTGGCTCCACTGTCTGCAGATTATTTAAAGTTATTCACCTATGCAAACTCGAAAGAGGAGGGGTCAACAGTTCCAAAGCATGATCCATCCTGTCCTGAAATAGGTGGGAAGAGTCCACCTCGGACAATACTTCTCCAGAGAAAGTCTGAACTTCCTGAAGCTTGGAGAAGGATCTTTGAGGTGGCACCCAGACTGGTACACCCCAAACCCTGGAGAGACAAAGCCCAAGCTGTCCAGCCTTAGGCAACACTGGTGGGACTCCTGGGTGTGCTCAAGGGCACCATCAAGATCTCATATCAAAGAGCTTTCCAGTTATTTAACATTGCACTTCCCTGCAAAAGCTGTCTGTAGGCAAGTCCCTGAGCCCAGAAGGGGATGCAGAACATTTCCTAGTGCTGCTGGCCAGATGGACATGAGTGGGTGGAGAAACAAGCAATAGGAGGAGAAAAGCTTTCTGAAAGTCTCCATTAGACTACATTACCTGATGGCTCATGGCCACATGAAATATCATTTCATTAATCTAATTAAAGTGTGTATGTATGCACATAACATATTACTAAGTTTTTAAGTATCTGTGCACAATATTTTGTGAAGTGAGCAGCAAATTATCTAATTTTGTTTAAAAACATTCACTCTGAAACCATTATTGACACTGGAAGCTGAGCTCAATTATTAGGATTAAAATCTGAACTTCTAAGACTTTTACCCCTCATATTCTTTTTCCTCACTGTAGATTTCATTTTGATATTTGTATAATTCAAAGTTTGGGATGAAAAATAAATTGACATTCAGGTATTTCCTTCAATATTTGTCGGAAAATCAGGTTAGTCATTCCTCCCAAATCAGGCTCCCTATTATGATTTTCAGCATTTAATTCATTGATCTTGTTTTATAGTACATTTTCTTCTAACCCATAGGAGCATAGGATTGCTTGAATATAATTTAATTATTCATGTAAATTAAAGAAACAGAATAAAAATTACATACTCAGAAAAAATGGTCTGTCTTATAACTGTATACTTACAAAAGCAGAGTGCTTTTTATTCAATCATTTTTCATTGGTCTTTTTTGCTTTATTGCACTCTGATCACCATGGACACTTAAAACAATCTACAAACAGATTCATGGTTGTTTTCACAACCTATGTCTACAATTGTGTTTGTGCGTCTGTGTGATTTTTTTTTGCAATGATTGCATGATTTCTCTCAGCAACAGCAACACAATATAAGAAGGGTTTTTAAATCACATTTTTAATTCAGTTTTTATAAACTCCGATAATATTAATGAAAAAACAAGATAAAAATGTTAAATGTATTTTTACCAATGGAATTGTGAGTCTATTTCCCAAAATATTTTTCTTAAAAAGTCTTATGGTTGACTTTTATTAAGCTTTTGGTTTTTTTCTATTTTAAGGTAATTTTTGATGCTTCTTCAAATCTTAGAATCAACTTTTCAATCTCATCTTTGAAGCTGTCAGAAATAAAGTCAACTCCCGTACACACAGTGAAATAACAACTGTTAAGTAATGCTAGCCAGAGTAACCTAGAGAAATGCTCTGCAAATATGCCTAGGACTTTTTCCTATGAATAAAGATGACCTCAGCTGGTTTTGGGTTTCTCAGAGAATGCAGTTAATAATGTGTGATGATCCTATTTATAGTGTCTTCCCTGTGCAGATCCATGCAACGATATCCAAAGATGCTGGCCTCATTTTTGTTAATCTTTGTTTTGGGTTTCAAAAGCAGTTCAGAAACCTAGGTTAGGTATACAGCCCAAGAGGAGGTACTCAGGACAGCATTCAGCCTACTTTACTCCAAGATAGACAATGAGGAGATAGAAAACACAAGGCACCAGGCAGGAGGCAAGCACATCCTCCAGCACGGCCTTGGGATGATGCTCATTCTCTGTTTCTGAACAGTCTCCCTGTGGTCTTTGGCAATTACCTTTGCCCAGATTTTTAGAACTGGGCACATGCAATTGCATGTTTCATTTGCCCATATAATTACTGTAATTGTGACCACAGTTGTGGTAATCATACATGCAAATAATCAATTAGACATCCTGGAAGAGAGCACTTCCTCTGCTGTGCCCCGGACAGCATTTTCAGCTATACCTTGCTGGCTGAGCACCTATAGTAAAATCTCTTTAGTCAATGCAGCATTGTGCAGTACATGCTATCTTTTTCTGGCACAGAATTAGACTATACAACCTAATCAGTCATTTTCCTTCAGTCCCCCACAACAGTTTCTTTTGGAGACAGCGATACAGATAGCAATTGGCAAATACATCTGGTTTGTGATGTGCCAACACTTGAAGCAAGAAAACAAACAAAAACCACCAATGAAGCTGTTAAGGCAGGAAAATCTATTAAGAACCCAAGGGAGAAGTTGCTCCCCTGATTACATACAATATGCACTATGTACTCTTAGTGTACCCAGCGATGGTAATGAAACTGCCCTGAGGATTGCGTTGTCCACTGGCCTGCAGCCAGACCTGTCACACTGAAAGTGATCTTCTACCCTGAAAAGTGTCTCAGTAAAAAACAGCATCATTTGGTTTCATGTTTATGGTGTTTTAATGATCCAGGGTCTGATGTATTCAGCTCACGAGTGAAACCAGTTCTGGGACAGAGGTTGTTTTCCCTCTGCCCTGACTGCTAATCCTGTGAGATAGAAATGGTGATGGAAGCATCCAGTGATGATGCTGGAGAGAGGGGCTGTGTGTCTGCCTAAGCTGTATCACCTCAACAGGGTGAACAAGGGATAAAATAGTAAGTATTCATTTTTAGTCATGAAAATGTAATGGAATAAGCTGCTACTGGCTTCCACAGGATGATTTAAAGACCTTATATGATGGCACACTTGAATTCTATATATAGGCTATTAGATTAATAATAGCACCCTATTGATCCCGAGCTTTCTCCAAACCCAAAGTCAATACATACAAGAGCTCTCATTGACTTCCTCTAGCTTTGGATCATTTCTTTTTGTCTTAGCTGAGGAGTTTACCAGAGAGGGTAAAAGAACTGTAGGAAATAATTGTACCTTGAGGGACAGGGAAGTTGAAACCTTGGTCTCTTGTGATTTGTTCCACTGATAGACTTTGAACAGAGCTGGGCAGAAGTTTGCCTTATTTGTGTCAGGGGTGATTTTTATTAGAACATGCTATCTCAATTAAAAAGGCCTTTTTTCAAGGAGATGAAAGAGTGAATGTCCTCTATGAATATCAGGAAAATAATGTTTTAGTTTTTGAAGCACAGTGACTTGGCTTTTTCATTCCATTCAAACTCATGTTTTGAAATGGAGAAATAGTAAAACATAGAAAAGCCAAAAAATCTCACCCAAATCAACTCAAGTGTATCAGTGTTTCAGCTAAGACTAAAGTTCCTCTGTAAAGCACAGTTTTGCAAAATTACAGAAGAAATAACCTGAGTAACTCAGAAACTATTGAGGTAAATATAGGAAAACACATTTTTAACATGCTCATTGGTGACTGTGTAAGTTGCCGTTCATTCTGCACACTGTATCGGGATGGATTTTACTAACTTCCAGTATGTCATGTTTTAAGATACTCGTTGGAATATGGATCATCATTTACTGCCTATTTGTTATTTACTATCCCTTTTCAGCTATACTGAAAACTGAGTTCTTGCCCCAGAGTACTGAGAATTAATTAAACAAGTCAAATAGTATGGTCAGAGAAGAAGGAAAGAGAGCTAAACTGGTAAGCAAAAAATAAAAATAAGGACCTAGAGAAAGATAAACTAAACCCATAATATAACAAGCACAATAAGCAGCAATGTTGGTTCACTCTCTTGCTACAAAGATTCTTGTGGGAAAAGGGACGTGAGAAGGAGTAGAGGTTATTTACAGAACCCTAAACTCAAGGATGGGGCCACCTTTCTTTGTGCAGGGGACAAGGAGCTCCTGGACACTGAAGGAAAATGAGAACCTACTGCTGGAACCTCAGTTCCCCAGAGGAATGCACAGATTGAGGAAATCTGCAGTCCTGCTCCTCGGAGCCCTCTCCTTAGCACCAGTGTCTCCTTCTGCAGTCACCTCTGCCTTGTCCCACTGACCGCTCTTGATTCATGCGCTGTTTTGAGGAGTCAGACAAAGGAAGGGTGGTTACAAAAAACCCTCCTGTATTGGCTTTCAACCACTTGCTATCAGAGAAAAACAAAAGCAGAACTTGATCTTTTGTTGTTGTTTTGGGTTCTTTTTTTCCCCTCCTTTTGAAAAAGGGATTCCTCATCTTTATGGCTCCTTTATATTCTAACTGCCCCAGCTGGAAACCTTCTAGGCCTTTTTAAAACAGGATTAAAAACACAGTTTTCTGCATTAGCACAGCTCAAAAGGATAACCTCAGCTCTTTTCTCTGCCAGCCAGCTTTTTAATCCTGAATCACATGTCACTTCAAATTATGAATATGATTTTCATGTCCCCCTCGGGCCTAAATTTCACCCAAGTAAATCCTCTCATTCAGCAGCTGGAGAAACGTGTCAAAAGCAGTGATCTTCAAGCACTGAGAGTGCTCTGGGAGAGATCAAACTGTCCCAGCCTGAACTCTCCGAGTGCCAGGCATCTTTTCCCCTCCTGCTTATTGTTGTTGACACCCTGCATCCCCTCTTCCTTTCCCCCCAGTCTGAAATCCTGGGATGGCAAAAGAGGGAAAAAATAAGTCCCTTCTAAACCTTTCTGGGATTGATGTTTTCTGCACTTGTGGGGCAGAGGGAGAACAAAGACACATGCATGAACTGGTTATGGGTAAGGAGAAATTAAACCACCTGATAAAGCTGTGCTTCCTTTCATCTCCTGGTACAGCTCTTTGCTGATTTGATCAGCAGTCAGACGAGCAAACTGGCTAAACAGCCCTGATATCTAAGCCAGCTGGGTAGGTGTGCTGGTGTCAAGCTCCATTTGAAGAAGGAAGTCCTTCCTCACCCGGATTTCTCTGTGCTGTACAGATCCTGCTTTCCAGAGTGTCTTGCAAACATGAGCTAACTTAGAACATCCTCATCGAATAGTATGTTCATTTCCAGGCCTGGTCTGCAAATAAACAGGTTGTGTTTTGTGCGAATTACTGAAAACCTGAGAATCAAGCTTGGAATCAGAGCTCTAGAGATTTCTAGAGCACATTGGGTTTTGGAGGCATTTAACATTAGGTCAAATATCTCCTCAAAGAGGCCTTGCCTGTTCAGAAGAGCAAGTCTTGTCTTTTCATTCTCTTTAGGGACACTAGAGAGCTCAAAGGACCATGTTGAACTTTCCTTCTCCACTTTTTCCCCTAGTATAGTTTCTACTTCTCCAAAAAGAATGCAATTCTTGGCTATTTTTTAGTTTCCCAATATGACTGTGGCCATTGCCTTTGATTACTGCGAGGATAGATGCTACATGACAACCCAAGGCAGATGCCAAGGCTTTGCTCAATTTTTCCTAATGGGATCAGTGAAGCATATTGGGACTATACTAGTGAGGACCATCTCCACCATAGCAAGATGATTAGCAAAGATGGTCCTCATTCAGTCCTTTCAGATCAGGGAACAGAGTTTTTGGTTTCAAAAGAGCTCTGGGAGTAGAAATAATAACCTTGCTGAGGTCTTCTCAGGACTCATCCAGATATCTGAGTTCAGCCTTTTTCCGCAGATAGTGGAGACACAGTTCTGGTTTGAGGTCGTCTCCTCTGAGCACACTTTTCCATGGGTTTTCTAGACTTTGTCAGGAAGGGTGTTTTGCTGCCATTTTGGATTTTAGTTTTCATAGGATCTCTCTTTCTTCACCGGGGAAGAAGGTAAAGATGGACCCAAGACACCACAGAGGGTAGAGAGCACCTGAAACCACAGTGTGCCGAGAGTCCCCACAGCTGCATCACATGGCTGTGCATCACATAGTATGGCCCTTTCCCATTTGAAAATCAGTCAGAAAGATGTTTTCCTCCTGCAGAAGAGCAAACACAAATGCGGAAGGGACTAAGAGGGCATGTTTATCACTCGCCTACCTTCCCACGGTGAAGAAGCCACAGCAGTTATTACAGAAACCTCACCTTTCAAAACATTCCCATGGCCATGACCATGCTACTGCTGAATAAATGTATATCCTGGAAGGATTTCTTATTTGCTGGAAGACAAACTCTGATCCAGACATTGCCTGTTGCTTTTTGAAGTTGTAGCAGCAAAATAGAAAAGTCGTGGTTTGCCAAGAGAGGTGGGCAGGAAACTTTTTCCCATCCACAAGCAATCCTTGATTTAGAGTTTTCCTATCCTAATACTGAGTGAAAGAGGGAAATCTGAAACTCAGAAGGATTCAGATTGTATCAACCAAATAAATTTTCTGAACTTTTTTTTTGTATATTTTAGTGTATAAATTTAAAGTATTTTTGTGTTGTTTCAAAATGTTTGCTTTTGAAGTATTAATCACAGTAAATTTGAAAGCAAAAATGTTCCTCTTCAATTCCCTTCCTCCCACAGTAAGACATTCAGATCAACCACTTGTGATTTCCATCAACTGGTATTTTTCAATTTAAAATAATTGCCAGAAAATCCCAATCAGTATTCAAGACCATGTTAATGACTGCCTGGCTGCAGCACAGGGGTGGCAATAGTTTAGTGACTGCTGAGCTGCATGCACAGTCTTTAATCCCTTAAGTAGTGCTGTGAGGCTTCCAGTAGCTAATATATGTCCACCACCATAGCAAGGAACAAAATGAATATTGCTCCCTTTATCCCTTGATGTTTAATACTACAAAAACTTGTAAAACTGAGTTTCCAGAGTGGTGATTTTTTTTTTCCCTTTTCCACCACTGGTGATAAATTTGTTTCTCTTTGCTCTTGGCACCAAATTTTGTGAACATCTCTAAAAGAAACAATGAAAACTCACTCATGGTATGCTAAATAAATGCTCCTAGCATTTTGTCCTCCACTGCCAATGCACCTCGTATAACCACTTACTGTTCTGCCTGAGTGGTGGTTCATGGCGAGTTTGCACGGGTGGAGGTGACCAAACCAGCTGCAGAGCAATGGAGAATCAAAGCTATACCTCCTCCCTTAGATGCCAATCTGAGCATTAGCCTTAAGAAATACATGTTCTGGTGGCCCCAAATTAAGAAGGACATGGGGCTGTTGGAGCAAGACCAGAGGAGGCCAAGAGGATGATCAGGGACTGGAGCACCTCCCGAATGGAGGCACGCTGAGAGCACTGAGGTTGTTCAGCCTGGAGAAGAGAAGGCTGCGTGGAGACCTCATAGCAGCTTCCAGTGTCTGAAGGGGGCTACAAGGATGCTGGAGAGGGACTCTTCATCAGGGACTGCAGTGATAGGACAAGGGGTGATAGGTTCAAACTGAAACAGGGGAAGTTCACTTTAGATCTAGAGGCAGAAGCTCTTCCCTGGGAGGGTGCTGAGGCGCTGGCACAGGGTGCCCAGAGAAGCTGTGGCTGCCCCATCCCTGGCAGTGCTCAAGGCCAGGTTGGACATAGGGGCTTGGAGCAAGCTGCTCTAGTGGAAGGGGTCCCTGCCCGTGGCAGTGGGATGGAACTGGAGAAGCTTTAAGGTCCTTTCCAACCCAAACCATTCTATGATTCTATAGCTGAGAATGAGCCGTCATACCAAGACAGTGATCAGCAGGAAGGATCAAAGTGAACAAGATAAATGATGGGTGTAGCCTCTCCACACAACAGGGATAATTCACAGTATTCCTATACAGTTGCTTTCCTTAAACACAGAGTACAGAGACAGACTGGAGAAAATGTATCTGCAGATGGTATGTGTAAGAGGATGTAGACTCAAATTTGACATTCACTTTATAAGCCAAACCCAGCCTGTGCGATCTCCCCTCAGGTCTTCTTGCTGTTGTGGAATAGTTTTCTATGGATAAAAATACTTGAGTTTTCAAAGCCTGATTTATGATTATTCTCTTCTAAAGTCTTAAAAACACAAAAATTATTGCAGCTATTTGTATCTCATCCTGGCACTGTTGTTCTCCATTGCAGTAAGTGTAACTATCTCTTCTTAAAATGCTGGATCAAATCCATATTCTATTTATTACCTCTGAGGACTGCTCTTCTCTATTTTATAGCCTGATCTGTGCAGGGGGATAAAAAGTGCACAATCTGAAAAAGTGCAGAAGTGTTGTCATAATCCTTCTTCCTCCCCCACCCCCCAAAATAGTGCCTCCCAAAAGGCATCTGCTTTTTAGACCTTAACAGCAAAGCAGAGCACAAGAGCAAAACTGAAGATCTCTGGTGGATGGGTGTTTGGCACCTAGGCCAAAAGCCTCTGTCTCCAAAAGGTGCGTGATGGAGATTAAAGGGGGTTGAGGATGTCCCCTCTTCTCCTCCTTGTGCTTTTCTGCTCTGTACTCATTTATTCTCTTTGTAATTTAAGTTCGGGAGAAGGACTAAACAGGTCCTGGGAGTAGGAAGCGGCTCATGAAGAAGTGAGGGAGGCAGCACGTATCCAGCAGGTTTTCCATACATTTTAATTCTAACTCTGTCCTGTCTGTCTCCGTATGAAAGCGTTTTACTTTACGCATAGCTTGGACCAGCCTACTGCCATCCACATCCTAGAGCAGCTCTGACCTTGTGCTTTGTCCTTCACCCAGAAAATCCCTGACAGTGCGTGCTGGTTTCCCAAGTAGCTACTAAATATTTGTCTGAGTGGGAAAGGGTGTTCCCAGATTTTTAAGGACACAAGAAACCAGTTTCCGGTTTGTGTGTGTCAGTGAATCTTTGTTCTGTGGACTTCCAAAGCATCCTGAAGAAGCAAACCAAACCCACTTGTGGATTAGGTGGTTGATCCTGGATGCTGGAGGTGCCACAGGGAGAGGATGTCTGATAAATGGGTGGCTTGGCAGGCTGGGACAGCCTGCTGGAAAGCACATACAGACCAGCTCAACGGGAGTGAGGGCACATAAGGGGTTTTGGTACCTGTCCACCTTTCACCCTCTGATGGACCACAGGTAAACAGTGTAGAGTCTGTTGTGCACCCCCATTGACTCACAGAGTGGCACTAGTGCACATCCTTCACCCATGGTGTGTACCAGAGGTTTCTAGGCCACATCCTCCTCCAAAGAGTGAGGGAGAAAAATCTGAGGTGCACAGGAACCATTCCTCCTTATGCAGTTTGAGTTTACCAGGAGAGGTAAGCAGAGTTCCTTGCGGGCTGCACTCACGGCGCAGTCACAACCTGTCTCACCATTCTGACCACAGCTGTGCCCACCTATGCTTTCCCCTCCCATTGTATGAGTGCAACCTTCCGTAGAAAGCAAGGGAAAGGGTAAAATCACTCCCACTTTGTTTCATCACTTGAATCAAGTTACTGTTCAGTACTAGCATCTTTCTGGATAGAGAGTATCTCTGACAGAGCTGGGCTGTTCCATAGCACTCCCAGGCTGGAAGACACTTTTTCCTGCTGTCAAACACTCACCACCAGCCAGGTACCACTGGGGAGGGGAGCAGGTGCTGGGAAAATTAACTTTAGCTCTGTACATTTTGCCAGGGTTCCTCAGTTATGAGTGTTGTGGGCTCCCAGCAGAGTGGATGGAAGGAGATTGGATCTCACTGGGACAATCTGGGGGCAGATGTTCTGAGTCACACTCATTTCCCATCACTAAGATCCCAGCTCAGCTGCCTCAGTGGCGTGGCAGGGATCCCTCCTCACCCTGGCTTTTAGGATGCAATTAAAAAGATTTAACTATCATTGTCTTTACATGGGCAGAACACCCTGTTAGGGTTATTCAGAGTTGTGTTTCTGTCATGTAAAACCCATGGCAGTGGGTGAATTAGTAAATGTTTGGGGTTTGGATACAGAGACTGAGATTTTAGAATACATCTAAGAGTTTGGTCTCTAGCTCTCTTCAACAGCCATGCAAAGTAGGTGGTGTAACTCTCAAAGATGCCTTTAAAAAACCCACACTGAAAGTTGTTCGATTCGCAAGATTTATCAATTTTCTATGGAAACAGTGGCAGATCCCCCCGGTCAGCACACTCCTCTTCCTCACTTCGGGATACCAACCTCAGCAACATTGGCAAAATGCAGACCTCCTGCTAAGCCATTTCCCTGCAACAGCCCCAGCTCCCATGCTTGTCCAGGGAAAGATGAGCTCCTGAGTAGAGTGAAAGTCCCTGCTCAGGCACGTTTGGATGTCACCAGCCCTCCTGGAACAGACACAAAGAATGAGGAGAGTGACGTGGCTATGACAGCTATTTCATGATCATGCTTCACAGGCTGTGCTGTTTCTTGCTATGGTAATCATTAACGTCAACTTCTACAGCAGGTAGGAAGCCAGGATTATTCACAGCATAATTTCACTTTGGAGTTTAATTATACTATGAATACATAATTATACTGTGAGTACATAGTACTGTGTTATTATGAAGATGTACGGATGAATCCCTACACTGAAGTTCAGAAATCTCCTTTATCCCCTCACTGACTTGTACAACGATACCCATCAGGTGGACAATCACATTAACATGGCTTCTGCCCCAGGTCTGGTGAGATCATGAGAATAAGCCTGCACTCTGGCTCCCAAGCCCAGCTGGTGTCTTTTGCTGCGATGAAACAACAAAATACTTGCGTTGGGCCATTTCACAGAAAAAGACCGACAACAACAGAAAGCAGGGTGGTTTTGTTATGTTATTTGTGTAATGGCTTAACACTCAAAGTGGTATAAGCAGCAGCAGCACAGTGTTAGCCACACATCAAACAGATGGCTAGGAATTATGATATCTGAAAACTCAGAGCATCTTCCAGTTCTAGATGCCAGTTAATAATACAGGTGGTGCTGTATGAAAGGAAGAGTCTTTGCTACAGCTTTGGGGCTCAACTAGTCCACAGGGTCCAATTCCCAGTTTGATTGCAGTCCTTTCCTCCCTCTCACCACATAGACATCTGGTGTTATTAAAAGCTAGTAAAAGAACTGTTTTCAGAGCTAGCTCCCCAACATTGCATGTGTAACCATATGTGGTAATACAGCATCACATTAAAAATAAGAAAGCCTGCTTATTGAAGATCAGCAACTTCTTTTCCTCAGCATCCCTTCTCTGTTCATGTGGTTATTGGTTCCTGTGACTGTTCTTGTCTTTTGAAGAATTTAATTAGATGCAATGGGTTGACTGCTCTGCTCTTTAGATAGCCATGACCTTATGTCTGAGTGTGGAAACCACCTCAAATCTAGCATCTTTAAAAAGTAATAAAACAATCTCTGTTCTCTCCCCGAAGTGTATATGTGGCCTTACTGCTATTGTGTTAGCACGGACAGTTTCTATCAAAACGTGGATGATATTAAATAAATATGAAATGAGAAACTGGGGTGGAAAAACTGCTGGAAGATAACACATAGTCCAGCACTTCGCTACAGACCTTCTTCTCTGGAGACAGTGGATTTGAGTTCTGACTCACTCAGGGGAAACTGAGGCTGGAATTTGGTTCATTCTCCTCAACAGCAATGGCAGTAAGGAAATAATGTCAGCTTCAGTGACCCTGGTCTGAAGATCATAAGAGATTCAGCTGTAATGTCTCACACTGACTACAAAGGCATAGGTGCTGCCCCTCCAGAATGGTGTTTCTGATCTTAATGGGCTGTGGAGCCCCCTCCTCTTCCTCTCTGGGCAGGCAAAAAAGGTGAGTTACAGCATGCAGTGTAGAGGGAAAGAGGGGGCAAGAAGGAAAAAAAAAAGGAGAAATAAAAAGAGAAAAAAGATTTATTTTATTAAGGAGCCTGTGTAGCTGTGGACAGGATGCACACAACAGGAAGGATGTGGACACTGAATAACTCATCTCAGGATTTCTCTGTCATTAAGGAAATGGAGGTATTGAAGTGCGGGTTTCCTTTGCATGCTATTCTAGTGAAAAGCAATTCAGCAAGAAGGCAAAATGTTACCACTGCTTTGCTGCGGCTAAATGAGAAGACTTTCCCTCTTTCCTCTCCCTGCCCTGCACCTGCTCATATGGCTCTCAATCCACCAGCACTGAGCAGGAGCTTTAATACTTACTTCATGGTATGCTCCTTCATGACAGACACAGAAAACCACTGGGTATCCACTGCTCAGCTCTGGGGCAATAGCTCAACACAACTGCTAAACATGGAAGAGGAAGGTAAAGCAAATCTAGGCACCAACCTTCCCAGCAGCTTCAGGGTTTCTCAGAAACACGGCTGGAGTTGGATTTTGCTACTCCAACAATGAAGGTCCCTAAGCGGAGCTGGAACCAGGGTGACCTTGTCATAAGAGGGGCTGAGATGGGAACAGGGAGCAATGAAAAGCTGAGTTTGGTGCTCCTGTTGCCCTTGGGAAACAAAACCTGTGATAACAAAGGAGAAAGCACCAGATGTGTCACCGCTAGGAGCAGTCAACTCTGACAAACTATTGCAGTCACACCCCCCAGATTCTCTCTTAACTGAAATGGTGCTCCACATTTTCACGTGAGTTTTCATGAGAATAACTCCCTTGTCATCATGAGGATAAACAGCATTAGTGCCATTTTAAAATTAAAAAAAATAAATATAAGAAATAGATTATAAACTTCTGCAGATGGGAATTCTCTGTATTTATGTGTTTATACACACAATGCTGTCCCAGGCCAAAATCCCCAGATATTACTGGATACGAATGATATCAGCCAGAGATATGCAGACATTTTTGATAGTTTCATTTTTCAGCTGTGAATCATTTTAAGAGGCAGAAAGGAGGAGAACACCCACAAAAAAGCATGCGCAATCTCTTGCAGGCAGAATAAATGTAAGCTACAAAATACTCAGCAAATCATTTAGTGACCTAAGTTTCATCACACATCACCAGGAAAGACCTAACTTCAGGTTTGACCTCCATGCTGTTGTATAAATAGAGAAGGAAACCTGAGAAGCACTAAGATGTAGCCTTCCCCAGGAAAAAAAAATAAAGCAGTCTCTTCATTAATGACTCCCATTATAGCTATTCATTGTATCCTCTTTTCCTTAACAAAGTCTTACATTGTCAACCAGCCCTCTTAAACGTTTGTTGTGAGCCCATTATCGAAATATCATTTTCAGCTTCACTGAACACATGTAGGAAATGCAGTTGTGTAAAAAGGAAGAGGAGGGAAGATAGCACAAAAAAACAGAAAGAGAAAGATAATAAGCTTAGATTGTATTTGTGTTATTACCCTCTCCAGAATACTCTTCTGAGAAAAGGAGATGTTTAATTTTTGCTGTGTCATAAATCTCAAACTCTCAAGTTGTTACTGATTAGGCTGGTAACTAAACAACTGAAAATGGACACTGGAAGATTGCTTTCCCCACCACTTCACATTTTATAAAGATGGATTTATTATGAATGGAGTGAGACCTCTGTGGTCAATTTTGAATCTGTTTTTAAGGACCGTCTAATGAATTTTATACATCTAAAGGGGAAATTACTAGTGGTTTACACAAAGTAAAAAATGTACAATTTCAGAAACATGAAACAGACCTGTTTAGGAAATGCCCAGCAAACACACCAAGTTTTCTCTTTCCCATTTATGTTCTTTATCCTTATAATATTAGCTGACTTTTGATATAAAGTTAGCTCTGTTCCTGACCCAGACTTTATTCAAGGTCAGGCAAAACCGTAATTGACTTCAGTAGTGGAAGAATCAGCCTCTCAGTGCAAGACTAAAACCTTGGACAACAAAATACAGAAATAGTTCTACAGACAAATGATAGAAAGGCCTTCTCTGACCACAGCATGCCTTGCCATTAACCTCCAAGAAGTTCTCTGTTTGGAGGCCACTATTGCTACCGACTGATGTAGGGGATGGGCCAGTTTGAAATGTACAGAGACATCAACAACTTGCTCAAGATCCAGCATCAAGCACTTGTCCACAGGCAGACAGGTTTGATCATTAACCCACGGCTATATGTTATTCATCCTGCACTACCAGAGTAAGCTAGAAGGACCAAAGCACGGGTCATCTTAGCCAGAAGGCCCTCTACAGCTCTAGTTGGTCAAGGCAACAGGAGCCAAGCAGCCTACTCTCCCAGAGGAGTGAGCTAGGAGTTACACAGTGAACCAGGTCAGCCTGTATCCGCAGTCAAATTTGAAGTTGCATTCTGAAGGGGATAAAGGCTTCTATGTCATTCAGAAATGTGTCTTTCAATGACTTGATTTCAGGGGAAAAGCATTCTTAGAAAGGGCTGAAAAGAGCAAACTATTATCCACTTGCAATTGGTCTGAACTGAAATCGCTCTGGATGCATTTTAGACCTCCAGTTTCACAGACAGAGTGTTGGTCACCAACCCCTGCATTGCAGCTGATATCATATGTACATTTGTCAGTTTTTTCACCTCTAAGTACGAATATTTTGGTTAGATTAGGTAACATTTTAAATGTCAGTGGGGCATTTGTCATATTGGATTTCCATCCATTCATCCTTAGAGTCCTTTCTTGTTTCATTTTTTTTGCAAGATATTGAAAACTTGGAACAGTTAGCACAAAATCAATGGGAATTTCACCTGAGAGACACAGCAGCAGGACTTACTTAGTAATTTAAAGGCAGACAATGATCAGGGTACAGCCTTGAGATGTGAACAGTCTTTGGGATTGGTTGTATCTTGCAATTTGATCTGAATGAGGTGACACAGCAGCTGTATATCTATGTATCTATATATCTATATCAGTATCTGTATCTACATCTTTATCTATGCAGGTATAGATGTGGAGATATATTACCTTTATCTCTCCCCAGAAAACAGCATTAAGGCCAAAACTTTTCTTTGCCTTTTGAAGTTACTTTTGAATCAGGATATTTTGGGGGGGTTGTCTTCCAGTCTTGAAGGGTAACCTACTCTGTTTTCTTACTTCTCTGTCAAAAGTGCTTGGAAGCATGCCTTTTTTTCCCAAATAAATTAATCTAGAACCTGAAGACATGGAATCAAGTCATGAATTGTCCCTGTCTACAGGTAGGGAGTGATAGCTGTCACCTGGATGCTCTCTCTCAACACAGCTGCTTTGTGTCCTGTCTCTGCTCCTTCTCTGCTTCTTGTGCCCCTCTTCTCTCAGCATGAGAGACTGAAAAGTCCTTGACCAGGGTAAGTGCTACTGAGCAACAGCTAGAACATTGATGTGTTGTAGGCACTGTTCTCAGAATAAAGCCAAAGTGCAGCACTGCACCGGCTCCTAAGAAAAACAAAAAAATAACCCTATCCTAAACCATCCTAACCTAAACTATCCTAACCTAAACCAGGACAGCACCGACAGCACAAACCCATTTCCTTGTTGTGGTGGCCACTTTGGTCCAAAGCCTGAGTTAGAGGGCATGGACCTTCCTTCCCCACCAGTGTGTTCTTTCTGCCTGTGTCTCCTGTGGTTCAGAGCATCACTGACATGCACTCTGTCTGCTCACACATGGTACGTGCGGCACCTCCTGAGCACACCAGACGGATTGTGCTGACTTTACTGGTGACCTGCCCTTTCCTTAGGAGAGGGCCTCCTGGTGAGGATGGTGCCCAGGAGCTGGCTGCTGCTGCCTGTGCTCCCTAAAGCTCATGAGCCTCTGAGGAACCGCAAGTGGCACAAGACTAAACTTGGCTTTGTCCCTTCCGCCAGCTCTGCCGGCCGGGTGCCTGCCTGCCCCATCTTGCCCAGGAATGGGATGAGTGGGAGCTGCTGAACAAGCCGGATTCACAGCTCCCAGCAAGCTTCCCAGAGCACAGGCAGGTGGTAAAGCAGGGATGTATGAAGATCAGCTGTGGAAAGAGATCAGTCTTGCAGGAGAGCACGGGCCTGCCCAAGACTCCTGCTCAGTTCTTGCTGTTTTCACTAACTCCTGCTGGTCTCTGATTGAACCCTCTTGTGGCTTTACCACCCTTTGAGTCATGGCCTTGTTAACAAAGGTCTGTGTATGTGAGGGACGTGAGCCATGATGGGAGGTGCAGCAGATGTACTGTATGCAGCACCACATCTAGTGAAAATCCAGTGGGAATGCCCACTGTAAGGTTTGCTTCTTTTTGGTGGTATTTGTTTAGTTCACTGAGCTGCTCTTTGTCCTTCCTCTCCTGCCCAGGCTCTGTGTTTGCTGGGGTTTCATCTGACCACTGCTGACTCAGAGAGGCCTCTTTTCCTCCCTAAAGAGACAACCAAACTGAAGAATGGTTGTGGTTGGAGACAACAGTGTATACAAATGACATAGTGCTTTTCGCTATATAGAAACCGGACTGTTAGTCACCCAAAACAGCTTATTTACCCCATTTTGAATGCAAGCCAGTCTTTGAGCAGGCATAAGTTAATACTGTATTTACTTTCAGCCCCTTTATGTTATCAGAGCAATGAAAAGTTGTTTCTACCATTGTTCAAACTGATTGTTGCTATCCCTCCTTTGGTGATTTTATTACTTCATCCTGAACAAATGCTGATGGAGACTGAAGGTCAGATTTGTTTTGTATGAAAGGTGCAGATAGACCTGCTCCTGCTGATCGTGTTGCTCTCAAGGATTCCCACCATCCATATTCCTCCAAGCAGAACCAGGAAAATGCAGTGTACTTCCCACCCAGTTGAATGACAAGGCAGCCATCTTTACCAGGTAGAGGACAGCTCTTCACCTCCATCAACATCTCCCTAAGTCAAATCTATTAGAAATGAAGGTGTTCCAGGTGCCAGACCTGTAAACTTAAACATTATTCAACCAAACAAAACTATGCTCTTCATTCTAGGCCTCATCGTGTGTAGCAGCTGTTGATGAATTAAGGCATTGAAGAGTCACCTCAGCCTTTCAAGACTTTGCCTTTAAAAAGCATAATGTAGCTTCATCTGATATAAATCTACATTATCGCGTTGCTCTCTATGCTGATTTATGTCAGTGGACCAGCTATTATACTAACATCAATAGCAATCTGCATCTCTATTGGTGGTGATGAAGGATGGAAAAGCAGTTGGGAACAAGGGAGAAGATAATACTTATACTGTGACTAAAAACCTGAAAAGTAGGAGTCTGATCAATGCTGTCAGGAGTCTGATGGGAATAAGCTGAACTTACGATTTTACTTAGTCTGAATGAAAACAAAATCAGGCTACCACCCATCAGGTATCCACCATGGTGTTCCACAGTTAGCGACTCTGATGAACTCAGTGCAGTTTTATACCCATAAACAGCTTTAGGGGTAATGCTAGGTGATGAGGAGACCTACGAGAACCATTAATTGGTCCACATGCTGCTTTGGCAGTGCTGGATTTGCACTTCTGGACTCAGATTTTCACTTCACGGCACCAAATATGGGATTCAGATGTATTACTTTTTTTTTCCCTGGAGCTCCAGCCGCCGGTGACTCCCATATCCGTACTAAACGGCAGTTCCCATTATCCTGAGTTCTGAAAATCCATCTATGGCACTTCTCAAAGCTGCTGCCAAAGAGCTCAGCCTCTCCCCAAACCACGCCGAAATAACAAGGAATGCAGCATGTGTTTTCTTCAGAGCCAGGTAAAGTTTGTCTGTGAGAGAAGCAATCCAGGAACAAGCCCAGGGAGCCTCCATACCGAGAAGCTTGTTTTGTTTTTGCTTTACAGTTTCACAGCTCCAAGTCTTTTCAGGTTCTCCCCGTTCCTGTTTTAAAAGGCTGAAATCCTCTGCAGCGCAGCCACAAATATCACAGCCCTCTTGTCAATGTCCAAGCAGCTCAGAGCTGCAATTTATTTAAAGCTAGCCTGAAGTGAACCAGTTAGTAAGAGCTGGTTTCCTATCACACCTCATTCCACCTTCTGCCTTTGAAGCCCACTTAACACAGCCTTACTATTCCTTGGGGACATCTGGGGATTAAGGCAGGCCCCTTGACAATGCACTGACTGTTCCAGCACTGTTGCCTTTTCTGTTTATCAACATAATACAAGAGAGAGGGGACTTAAAATGAAAGACAAAGAAAGAGAGAGGGGAGAAAGTGTGTGCGTGGAGAAGCAAGATTTTTAATGTAACAACAAAACCCTACTGTTGAGAGCTTTTATTAATATTAGTAAGCTTCAAGTAAAAGCACTTGTGCCTTTAATAATGCAGCAGAGAAAGAATTTCCCTAAAGCTCCTTCTCTGTATATCAGACAAGTTATGTTTGTTCCAGTCATTCTCCTTTCCTAGGTGTAAAAGCCTGATGGGACATTCAGTTGCTGATGTCTGAGGAGCCCAAAGGAGTGTGGCTCTTATTAAAGCAGATGATAACATTATTTGATCCTTACTTCTTTAGTTACTAAAATCCTCTTGCTGCTGGCATCATGCTGAAGGCATTGTCTACCTGTACATTCCTGCCGATAACACAGCTTGGATAACACTGTGAAGAGTAACACAGAATGAATGAGATATACCTGAACTCGTTACCAGACTGCGATCTTAAGAAGGTTTGCTGTTGGATGATGAGCAACAGTTACTTATCACTGCTCTATCCTGTAGGGAACCTAAAAGCTGTGATAACCACAGCATGAGAAAGACATGCAAATGCTATGTGCTTTCATTAAGAAGGCGCAGAAGATACCTTTTAAACAACTTACTCATTGAAAAAGAAGGATACTCTGGGAAGACACATACAGAGCACAGAGCTGAATTGAAATCCCAGCAGCAGTGCTGAGAAATCCAAGGCAGCAGTAAATTATGCAGAAGAGGTGGATGGTGGGACCCCACACCACCAGGCCTGAGAGTTAGGAAACTCTCCTTCAAGTCACTAGCACCTGGAGCACACATGAGCCACAGGCAAAGGAGGTCTGATAAAAACTGTTTGAGACTGCTTGAAATTTTAGGGAGCCTGTGTGGCTTTTCAATGGAAAAAAATGCTGTACAGGATTAGATGTCTGCCACTGCATTTGAATGCAGTCTCTACAGGATTTTCTTGCCTTCATCACTCTTCAGTCATATGCAGGCAGAGAAATTATAATGAGAGAATCCTATAGCAAGCTATCCATTAGCCCAGGACAAGTGAGATTCCAGCCTGTGGTGTGTATGGAGCAGTGGATGGGACAGCATCGGGGGCAGGTAACACAGTGCACAATAAATCACCTTCAAATTTCTTTTCCTTGTGATAGGACCATCTGGAGTGAGTACAACAGTCCTTGATTGCAATAGCTGCTGCTTAGCGATACACATCAGAAAAGGGGTCCAGCCTCTCCAAATGGGGAGGAAGGTGTCCCTGCCTGTGGCAGGAGGTTGGAACTGAGTGAGCTTTAAGGTCCCTCCAGCCCAGGTCATTGTAGGATTCTATGATTCTGCTTGTGGAGCTGACTGCCATCAGTTTGTGTTTCCTTTCCCAGCGGCAGAGTTACTTTTGCTCTCTATTGCCACATGGCTGTCCTGAGTTCCACCAGCAACACAGCCTCAAAACTCCTGTCATGGGAGGAAAGAGCTGAGACATCACTCCAGAGTGCCCTCCTGTGCAGTCAGCAGGTCCCACGAAAGGACAGTGATTATGAATGTTTTCAGATACTTGCAGTATTTGATTTGCATTGCCCCAGCTGTGGGAAATTCTGTGATCAGTTTTTCTCCCTGGTTAATGCCTATAGTGGGAAAATTCATTTCCTGCTGAGCAGTCCCTCTGCCATGCAAAAAGACAGCAAACCCTCTGCTACCATGTCCTCCTTGGGTTTGGGGCAGGAGAAGGTCTTTGTGAATCACAGGCATTTAAAACCACAGCCCACAAAGTAACCTCATCAGGTGGGAAGAGGTGGGTAGGTTTGTACTGGGACTTGTTTCCTCTTTTAGTTTTACTGGTTTCCTTCAGTAATCACTAGGGTTTAACTAAGCTTTTCTGGCTGCCCCTTGTGCTTCTGAAGTTCTTTTGTTCCCACAGTGAAAGCAGAGCTATAAAGATCCAAGGTTTTAAATCACATCATTTTATATCCCTGAAATTCTTGGTCCAGGCTCAAAGTTCTACTTGGTGCTGGCCATTTGCTCCATACAAGAAGGGAAAAAGGATAGAGAGAAAAGCTGGTATCTTCTGATGCCGAAATCTCTTTATATTGGCTGATTCTTTTTCTTCAGATCAAAACAGACTCACAGTATTACAGTGTCAGCAGTTGCTTGTGACACGTTCCACACTGGCCCAGAGGGAGAGCACAAGCACAACCTGTTATGAAAACATGGAGCAATGGAGAAGCCCAAAGACACTCTAAGGGATTTAGTGTGATAACTTTTAGATGAAGGACTATCCTGCATCTGGCAAAAAAGAAAATAACCTCCCCAGACGCAGTCCTGACTACAGAGGCATAAAGCAGGGTCTGATGTGCTGGCAAGGGATCTGATGCACAACATTGCCATTACCAACTCTGTGGCTGCCCACTAGGTACAACAGTTTTCCTCCCAGGCCCCACAGTCACCATACAGAGTCCCAGATAGGATCTTCTCACCGCTGCCTGGAGCATCACTTCATTGGCTACTACAGAAAACTCAGTCTTGCTGCAAATCCAACTCATTTTTCTTCTAAATTAGGCTGAACATTACTTACATAGCTCCCTGCAGTGAAGAAAGCACTGACAATGACAGCTTCTGATGCTATGCAATGTTCAAGGTTTCAGGAGCTGCTACCAGCCATCAGTATTCAGGCACAAATAATCCTGTTCTAAGCTCTGCCATAGTATAACAAGCCTTTCCTGGGTGTGTGCAAGCAGCACAGATGTCTGGCATCAAAATCTACTTCAGAGCACTCACTGAATGCATTAAAAAGGAAAATAAACTGCATTCAACTGGATCTCTTTTCATCTTCCCAAGATTTTAAAGAAAGGCCTTGACTGACCAGGCAATATGTAATATGGGGGGATGAGAGGGTTATTATCTGCCAGCAAATTGGCTGGATTTGGAGTACCCTGATGCAAACAGAGAGCTAGGGCATGGATACCAGTGTGCTCCATGTCTTCAGCAACTGTAAACATGTCAGCTCCTCCCCGCTCGCTCATTTTCACCTTTCTGTCAAACTAAGCATGAGGACAGCCATGGGGACAACTGCTTGCATAAGGAAGGACTCCCTTTCCTCTGGTATCACTTTCATTTTGGGGATTGTAAAATACTGGCTGCAGCATAGGCTCTTGCTATACCAGTGTCTGGGTTGTAGACCACTGTGGCTCCATTTCTCTGCCCCTAAAAGGGTGCAACAGTTCTTCCTCTCACCCACACAATCTGTGGGCTTGAGCCCAGGGAACACTGTTACTCCCTACATCCTCCCAGTCCTGCAACAGAGATGAGCAGTCTGAGCAAGGGCTCACCCAGCACTAGATGACGGAGAAGTGTCAGCCCTACCAAGCCCAAATGCAGCCTAAGGCAGGGTGTGGGGTGATGGTCCCCGTCTCTGCACTGTCACTTTTCTGCCACAGCCACCACTGCCAGCACCTGTTAAAAATGTCTGGGAGCTCTGGTATCAATTTCTGATCCCAAACACAGATACAAAGCCTCCCAGACATTAGAAGTGCTAGACTTCAATTCTGAAATGCCTGGCACAGAGAAATTTGGGGCACAGTTATGCAAATGGCTTCTATGGTCTGTTATCAATGAAGACAAGCTCATTTCTAACTAGGAATAAGCAGGCATCCAGCTGAAAGCTTGAAAGGATTTTAAGCAATCTTGCTTTGCTAAGAACAAATCCAAAAGCGGTTACTGTGGCTCCACTGACACACGGTGACTTGTTAAATCACATTAACTCTGTTTTAACCACATGGCCATACTCTTCTGTGCCTGGCAACCTACACCCTAGCCCAGGATCCAAGTTGCTTGATTGTGTAGTGCTTTGGAAATACGTATTGCTGTCCCAAAATATTTCCTCAGGGTCACACTGAACAGGCCTTGGCAGACTCAAGGAACACATGCAATGGAAAGTTCATTTTCACCTGCTTCATCTTAGCAGGTGGCATCTCTGGGGTAGAAAAGACACAGAGCAGGGATAAAAGCTTCAGCAAAACTGACATAACATTGCTGGAGAAGCAGCTATGCTAGATATGAGAAAATTCTTGGGAGATTTTGCTGAAAACAATGCTTAGTTTTTCCCCCACCATCAGAATGTTCATATAAACCTTATAGGCAATAGAGGAGAAGGATGCAGTACCTATAACCAGTTCAGGCTGTTTCTCCCTCTGGGAGTTTTCAAGTGATTTGATTCAGCTTTCTAACATTGTTCAAGGTAGACTTCATCTCCCCTAGCACTCATCAAAGCTGCTAATAGGTACTTCAGAGCTCATAAAGAGATGACCAGATCTTGGGCATTGGGGACTCTGGCTCATTTATCTTCCACAGGCAGAATCAGATCTGATTTTTTACACTGCCTGCTCAGATGCTAATGCAGTGCGTGGTCTCTGGCTCTTCATGGAAGCTTCTCTTACAATAACAGTCTGCTGTGAAAACACAAGGAAGGCAACACAGACTCCATATGGCTTCTACTTTTAACTAGTACACACAGATGGAGAAATGAGGGGGGAAAAGGAGAGAAAGAAAATAAAATTACTTAGAAGTCGGTGACTGGGAGTGGGGAAGAGGAGGTGTATTTGAGTATATATCAAAACAACACAAACTTTTTTCACACAAAACCTCCTAATTTGTATAAATAAGGATAGGGAATCCATGAAGCCCAAATTTCACACACCCTGTGAAGACCTATTGCAGTCTCAAGTTCTTAGTTAACATGGCACAAGTGGATCCATGTCATTTTCAGTAGAATTAGAGTACTTCCTATTTGGGTCTGATCCTGCGAATTACAGTGAACCTTTCCTCATTTTACAATGAGAATCTGATTATTGTGCTGCTCTCTCATAATGCAACAATTAGATTCAGGTCCAGATATACAAGGGAAGTTGTGTGAGTGGAGTGACATTTATGTGTTACTTGAAAAATCTGCACATACTAAGGACAATTTCATGGCTAACTAGCAAGAAGTGACACTTAACAGTCCTTTTAGTCAAAATGACTGTTTTGATAAAAAATGCTTTCCATTGAAGACAAAGGTGTGTAAAGCTACTCTGCAGGGATTATGTTGAGGACTGGTTTGGTTTTTTGATTTTTTTTTTTTTGATAAGCTCAGTTTCCCTTGATGTGGAGGACTTCTCAAAGCACTGTTCCTGCTGACTGTACTGTAATTTGGGTTTGTCCACAGCTCTAAGAAATAACGATGGATAATAATTTAAAAAACCCCACCTTTTAGGCTGTAGTCTAAAAAAATAACCTGCACCTGGTGTCTATTTATACAGCAGATAACCTCAGCTCTTTTCAACATGACGCTTCAAGCTGTAGGTATTCAATTATACTTTACTTAAGAGGCTAATTGTAAGAGTTGTGGTGCAGGTTGATTGTAGTGTTTGTTGGATGCTGTAGGTGAGTACATGTACTTGCTCCCCAAGGCCATGTACTCAGTCCAGTCTGGTACTATGGGTAACCTGGGAGTAATAATACAAGGCTCAGCCTAGCAGCTTCCCTGATGCTATTACCGTAACCCACGGGCAAAATTATTTTCTTCTCTTGAGAAGCCTTGGGGATCAGATAATGTCCTGCATGTTGCTATGGGATAGAAAGGGGAAGGGATACTCAAGCTATTCTTAGAAAGCCAGGAAGAGCATTTAACTACATCAAACCCTATAATTAGAAGAGCCTCACTACCAACTTCTAACATTAGAATTCTAAAAATCAGCCACCAAAGCTGCATCTTCATCAAAAGAGAAAGAAAACCCTTTTGGAGGACAGGTCATCTCAAGCTCTGTGCCTGTGGCAGGTGGTGGGTCACCCTCTGGAGACGTGTCTCCTTTCTTTGGTGCCAGGAGCAGCCCAGCCTATGGGCACAAGCACAGACAACCCACACTAGCTGAGATGGATTCCACCCTCCCTGTCAGGTCTTCAGTTCATTGTTTTTATTATGACTTGAATTGACATATTTCATTACATCCCATCACCCTCTGCCCCATTGTACATTCATCACATGAGTCAGTTCTGCTTTTCCAATCTGGTGCTTGATTAGCCTTTGTTAACAGAAATACCCCAATGATGTACATGTAGCTGTGTACCTTTTGCTTGTGTATTGAAGGACACCGTTGCAGAGAGGCTGCTAGGGTTTCTTCCGAGATAAAAATGGTCAGAGCCACAACAAGGCCCAAGGACATCAGAAAGCCCAGCTCTGATCCCAGCTCCTGACCTGCGGAGGAGACATGACTGAGCATCTTGTTACTCACCCTGGGTGCCTGCAAATTCCCTCCACTCTTCTTCTCTGGAGTCAAGCAGCTCATCAGCCGTCACCTTGCTCTGTATGTTTGTGCCTATTATAGGAACTGTTATTTTAAAAGAGAACTTTAGGGGAAAAAACACACTCAAATTCCCTTTGGTGACAAAAGTGATGGTATAAGGGACAGTTGGCTGGAGGAATGACAATTATGAGAATTATTATACTATATCCCCTAGTATTGGGAAAGATTTTAGATGCTACACAGCTAAGCAAGGGCAGTCAGCAGAATCCATTTGCGAAGAGTAGGTCATCCTCAGCAAATATGATTAACTCCTTGGAGTGGAGGTGGCGATGAGAGCTGACAGGGCTGAAGCAGAAGACGTAATTGACTTGGACTTCCACAAGGCTTTTTTTCCTTTTTATTTTTTTCCATACAATACTGCATGAAAGACTCAGGGTTAATACGTCTGGCATTGATAGTGAAATCCTCTATTGGCTGCAAAAAAGAATGGCTCTGTAACTGAGGTTAGACAAGTTGGAAAGTGGTGATAAATGGATACAGATGAGGTAATGGTGAGAGGTGAGAAGTGGAGTGCTGCTGGGAGCAGAGGTGGGGGCTTGTTCATGGTTCAGTGACCCACTAGAGAGGGGGATGGGAGTCAAGTGTGCACATCAGGGGACACAAAACTGTCAGAGAAGGAGAGGGAGACCACGTGTGGAGACAGAGGTAAAGATGGGCAGGTTGACAGGCACTCATCCCTGCACAATGCACACTGCAGAAAGGACAGGTAGGATTTGGTTTTCTTTGTAAAATGGTGATTAAGAATAGGATGTGAAGTGATAGCAGAAAAATTCATCACAGGTAGAGGGCAATGGAGGTTTCTGGGGATAGAATGAAGCTGTGGCTGTGAGTGTTGTATAATAAGCGGGGTTGTCCACTCTTCTGGACACTAGCACTGCAATCCCTTGCTGGAAAACCCTATTTTGTTCAAAATTACTCTCTTTTATTCTATGAACAGCTTAACTGTTAACCGATGTATCCATTAAATGGTCATCATTTAAATCTGTCTACCTAATATGTAGCCTTTGCTAGTTCAAAAGCTGAGAACCTCAGTTTTAAATTATTTTATCCTTGTATTCAGCCTTTTTGCAGTAAGAAAGTACTATCTCCATTTTACAAAGATCAGAAAGCATAAAGATATTAAATATAGTTATCAGCTGTCATAATTCCACGACAAATCCCACAATACTCTGAGATTTTCTTTTCTATTTCTGATGCTCAAAGACGGTTCATGATAAGGTTAGTCCATATGTAAGCTTCACAGTCCAGACCCCTGAAGGACCTTTCAAAACAGCCAAGTGAACATAGTTAGCATCTGGTCTTTGCAATGCTTTGTTTTACTGTACAAACAAAAGGTTGCTTACACGAATGTTTGCAGAAAGCAAGTATCACTGAAGCAAACACGTGGCCTCTCTTAGATAAATGCTTTTTGCAATATTTGCCCAGCTGTAGTGATTTTTGAACTAGCAGTTGGAGAAGTGACCTCTGATTTGACCCTAGGAGACAGGTTCTCAAGCCACAGGCTGCAGCAAACTCCATGTCTCAGCAGATTAAGATGATCTGGCACACATCGAAGTTACAGATTTTAGAGTAAAGAGACTCTCCCTGTGCTCTGATAACAGGAGCTAAATCTGAGATCTCTAAACATGCAAACATTTAATCCTGGATTCAGTCAACGGCAAAACTGCCTGTAACTTGACAAGGGCAAAAGTAAAACATACTTGGCCATTGCCAAAGTGAGCTGCTGAGTTATTTGTATTGGTGAAGAAGATTTTCTGAAACGCCAAGATCTACCCTGCTTCTCCCACCCACTCTACTAGTGGTAAAAGTCCCATCTACTCCAGCAGAGTAGAGCTGGTCTGGAGATGAACACTTCTTGAGTTCCACCTAAATGCTTATAGTGTGCAAATAGCTGCAGATATACGAGTTTTCTAATCCAAGAGTTTATAGTCTAACTGAAGATAAGAGCATCAAATGAAGTATTGTTCATATTAAAGTGAAAAGCAGAATAAATTGAGAGTGACAGTAACAGGGACCAGATTAGCATGCACACAGCTATGAACACATTTTACTGGTGCAAACCTCTTTCTAACTGTAAATAACTAACAGTATTAAAAATATCCAGCTTTAAACAAACACTGATCCAAATCCTCAAGTTCAGCAAAGCACTCGAAGTTCATATTGAACATTTAGCATGCCATGCTAATGGGACACAAACACTTGTTCTGGAAATTTGCTCAACTGAGTTCACAGTGCCAAAATGTGATGCCTCTGTGCTGCTCCTTGCTTGGAATTAAGATGAGATTGGGTGGGTGACAGAAAGAACCGTACTGCTTCCTTTGCTCTTGCTTGCCTTAAAAGCAGAAGCCATTTCACCTATGGCATGTCTAACTTGTAACTACCCTTTGTTTTGTAGTTGTGCATTTAAGTCCTCTTTTCTCTCTTTTCACTGCCCTCTCCTTCTGCTTGGAATCATTGTTATTTAAGGAGAAAGGAAGAGGATCTTTTTTGTTTATCTGTACTTCTGGAGATGTATTTCTTCCTTTTTTTCCATAATTTTCATTTTCTCTACTGCTTCCCATGCTAAAAAGCCTGAGTTCTCATTTTATGGACATACAGAAAGCATAACTTTCTTTGTGTAACTTGACATATCCCAGCGGCAGCGTAGTGCTTGATTATTTGATGAGACAGCGTTGTGGATCACATGCACAATCGCTCCCGAGAAAATTACACCCTCTCAGGCTTCAGTGAGAATCTCTTTGATGACGAAGGGGTTGTTATTATGAGTATAATTCAGACGCTCAGGTCAAGCTCTTACTAATTTCAGGGGGGTTTCCTTTATCATTCCTTGACTGTTTGGGCAGTACAGAGGCAACAGGAACTTCCAGACCAAGGAGCAAAGACTAGATGTAGCAAACTGTTAAGATCATTTTCGTACCTCTAAACATAAGAAACAACAGTTAAATCACACTATGCATGTGCTTTTTCAGTTTTATTAGCTGCATTTAATAAAGTTTAAAATACATATAGACAGGTTTATTTGTAAGTCTACTGAAACCTGCACAATGCAAATTGTAGAAAATGCAAGAACTGCTCAAAATGCAAAGATGGGGTAAAGACAGATAGGATTTCTTTCTCCTCCTCTGTCAGGGCAATAGCCTTCATGAACTCAGCATTCTATAGCCTGGCTAACTAGGGCAGGACTTGCAGTAACTAGTATAGCAAGTTGAATTATTCATTATGAACATTTTCTTGCGGAGGAATGTATAATCCTTTTTTTTCCCCTACTCACAGATTTTACATGAACATACATTGATCTTTTTTTTCCTTTTTTTTTTTTCCTTTTTTTTTAATGATTTCTCCTTTCTTGAGTATTTCTCCAGAAAGGAAATGGTGCAAACAAGTTATGCACAATTGGTTGTGACATGATCACAGCAGGACTTTGCTCAAGAGCTCTCCGCTGAATCCTGTGATTGGTCACTAAAATTGTAGGACTTCTCTATTAGACTGGCTGAACAAAACATGAAACAAAGACTATTTTAATGATAAGAATTCCTCTGATTTGCTTTTCAAAAGTAACTTTGTCTTTTCAAGATTTCCCAACTTACTTGAAATGTTCTTGCTTATCACCAGTACTTTGCCTGTTTCTACCTCTAATGGCATAGTATTCCTTTGGTCTTAACAGCCCGTTCCTAGCAAAAACTTTCTAAGACTCACTACAGGCTTAATAAGGCTCCCAGTGGGAAGAAATTGAGATCAACAAGGGATGTCTCTGTGCTTATTTCCATGTTGAATCTAAATGGTGTCATTCCTCAGAATTCATTAGTTTAACAACATTCCCAAAATATACTTGGCTAGTTGTAAATGTATCCTTTCCATTAAATTACTTAAAAGTTATAGATTTTCTTTTCTTTGTGTATATTTTTACTGAAAACTCACTCAACTTACAGATTGCCATGAAAGTTTATTCTTTATTGGAATTAACACAAGAAGCACTGGGAGTATTTTTCGCAATCTGCTTTTGATTAACGGATCACATTTTGAACGTTGTTAATAGGGGGGTTTTAAGTGCAAGGTTTCTTCTTGTAGAGTGTCCGACTCCAAAATTGCTTGCATAAGCAGTCCCTGCCAGAGAACATAGTGCACACGTAGTGCAGCAGAGCACAGCAAATGTGTAAGCCAGGTAACTACATCCATCAGCATATCCCAGAGCAGAAAGCTTGAATAAAAGAAGAGCAGATTAGAAGGAAAGAGGCACAGTAACCAGGAGCCAGTTCAGTCACTTGTAGAAGGATGTGATCTTGAAAGACAATGAGATGCAAATGTAAAAATAAGAACTGCTGAAATCTGTTCTTTACCTGCAGAACCCCAGCTGCCCATAACCATCCTTCTCAAGATAACACGAGTGAAAAAAGTTGATGTTTGTGGTAATCACATGTTGCAGAAGACAGGACACAGGTCTAACTGTGGTCCTCCTGAAATAAAGAACAAGTCCCCTTCAGCACTAGGTGAAGACAGCCTGAGAGAAGGAGAGTTGCTCTTCATTCAGGAGGAAGAAGGAAATAGCCCCTCAGAATGCATGCAACACACAAAGGTCTTGGAGAAGCAGAAAGACCTGAGCACTGGATGGTGCTTACTTCTGCCTTAAGAAAACAGTCAGAGGAGAGTGTACTTTCATGAGCTTCCCTGGAAAGATAAGTTATGACAGAGAATTCACAGGATGCATATGTTTTCAGCTGTCTCTTGAGTAAAGATGTCTCTCAGGAAAGGTATTAGCCTGTCCAAGGAAATCAGTGATGTCTGCTAACCCCACTGCAAAAAACATCGCAAAGAAGATAACAGTGAGCATTTGGCAAATATGGATTTTCTTGAGCCAGGATTCTCTTATTTGTAATTCATAGGCTTGGCAGAGCGATCTGGGATTTTTCAATGGTTTTCTCTTACCCCTCAAAATAGATCTCAATTTAAAAGTGTCATTTTTTTGGATCTATTTTAAATATGATGTTATGGTCAGAAAGGGAAATCCCCAGAGATGTATCAGTGGTTGAGGTACAATGTCCTGAGTCTGACCACAAGAGAAATATCTTGTATATTCTACCCCGTCATTCTGGGAGAGTCATTTCTTTCTGGTTATCTGTACAATACTGAGAAACAGCACAGATGTTTCGTACCAGTAACAGTCAGTGAACTCGCACAATCTCTCTCCCAGTCACCTTTCTATTAAGAAGCTGAGTATTTGTTTTCCTCTCCAGTGCTCTGCCTGAGCAGCAGATTGATCCTGGCCATATGAAAATGGTGCCTGATAGAACAATATAAAATAAACAATTTGCAAAGAATCCTGAACTGTGCTCCAGCCACTGCAGTAGCATAGGGGATGTGGAGACAGCTCAGGTGAAGAAAAGGGGTCGTTTCTCATTAAGAACCTGCTGGTACACCTGAACTGAAGAGACTGGAAGATCACAAGAAATGAGGAGGCTAATTGGGAAAGAGAGCTGGATATGCATGCTTACTTCCTTTCACAATATGTGGACATGCAATAGGGAAAGACCCAATTCCACATTTTGGGCCAGGCTACATCATACTCTTTCTGGTGCTGAAAGAATGCTTTTTTTTTTTCATCACAGTTAGTAGATGAGTCTGAACAATGTAAAGGGCTACTTTTTTTCTTCTGCTTTCTGACATAAAACCTGAGATTTTGCAAGCAAACGTGCTGAATTGTTCAAGAAGTGGAACTGAAATAAAATGCTCAGGAATGACTGGGAAGCATCTCATGTAAGATTGGAAATGGCCCTCAGGACTTTGAAACTTTAGCCACAATGACTGTCATTGCACAGAATTTAGTAGACAGCAAAGGACAAAGTGTTATGACAAAAGGACATTGACGAGCTGAACACGTCTACTGCCAGGCAGGGAAATGGGTGAATGCCAGGAAGATGGGTTTTCTTCATCCTTTATTAAGCTGCGCTGTTCAGTAGCTGTGCCAGGCTAGTGTTACAGTTTTTTCCCTGTGAAAACTGCCCCTGTCTCATACCTGGCAATTATAAGGGTAGAAATGTTATCCCATAAGGGTACTAAAAGCAAAGGCATTCAGTGATCCCAAAAATTCTGTCTGAGGGACTATACTGGTGCCCACTTGTTTGATAGCACCCTCCAGCCATTTGAAATCATCTGATCTTCCAACACCATGGTGAAAATTAGTGTTGCATTCAGACAAGAACTTCCAAACAAGGCCAGGGCTAACTGAGCGAGGCAACATGGAAAGTTATGTAAAATGAGCAAGACAAAGCAGACCTTTGCTGTAGTGCTTGCCACATAAGCAGGCAAGCTTATATAAAGCTTATATAAGCCATATAAAAGAGAAACTGACTGAAGAAACTTGCACAGAGGGTTAGGCCAGAGCTGCCCAGGCTCATGGGAGAGGAGAGAGCAGTAACTCACATCTCCAGAGTGAGCATCCGCTGCCCACTTGCTTTGCATTTGTACAATTGTGACAGTAGAGGCATGTCCACTAAACGAAATTTGGCTGTATCTCATTAAAATAGGCAAGGGCAAGAATCTTCATGTTATAGCTGCTTCTCTCCATAGAGCATCAAAGTGCTTCACAAAGCAAATTCTCCAGCTGAAAGCACTTCCTCCTCTGAGCAGTCCTGCTGGACTCTTGAAAGTCTCTGCCTCTCCTTTCATGAGCAAGGTTGGCTTCATCAAGACCTAATGACCAAGCCCTTGGAGACGCTGAATACCTGGAGCCCAATGTCTCTGCTAGATCTCATTATGCCTTTCAACACCACTGAGACAAAGGGAATGCCCCATTACACAGATGGATAAACTGAGTCATTGGGCTTTTAAAATGGCTTGCCCAGATACTTGAAGCATTGGCTACATCTCACACACCTCATCCAGGCAATTAGTCTCCTTATGGCGAGCAGGTCTGGTTAAATTCCTACAAAGGGAAAGATGTGGCACTGAATAAATGACTGAGCACACATGGTGTATTGTCTGAACTGTAGATTAGATCTACTTAAACTCACTTTAAAATCAACGACTTTAGATATTAGCAGCAGATCAGCTGGTTTAATCTGCCAGGCTGAGCTGTGACAGCCAGCAGAAACTCTGGATCAGCTGGTGGATGCAGGGATGCCTCCCTACCCTCCCTTCTCTAACCACCAAATGTTCTGCTGCCCACTACAAATTAGTTTATAACTCAGGAAGAGCTCCCACACCAGATGCAGCCTGATAGCACAGGGAGGGTAGGAGCAGCCCTATCCTGGAAAGACCTGTTCACCAGTCAAAGATCGCCTAGAGATCTGCAGTGGGACAGATCCCTCCATGAAGCGCTGCAGCCAGAACATGAGAGACAGAACATGGCTTTGAGGCAGTGGGCAGAGACATCTCCTTCATCCTCTGCTCTGGCCAGCCACCTCCAGTCTCCATCCCTCTTCCTGTCCCTTCTGCTGTGCAGATCAGCCCCACACCTTGGCAGCCCTCTGGAATATCCAAAGTATGTGATGAATACCTGTGCAAATCTGGTTAACTTAATTACTTCTGTGAGATTGGTATCTCTGGCTGCTGAGCCACGTTAGTAAGGCTGATGTCAGCCCCTCCTGCAGCACACACAGGTTGGGGCAGGAAGGCTGGCACAGGCAGTGCAGCCAGCAGGGCCAGCAGGCACGGAAGGGATGTGCACTGAGGCACAGCTCCTTCAGGGTGCAGGAACCAGAAACTCTGATTTCAAGGCAGAGATATAGAATCATAGAATTAACCAGGTTGGAAAGACCTGTAAAGCTGTCAGGTCCAACCGTTCCCCAGCACTGCCAAGGCCACCACTAACCCATGGCACTGAGACCTCATCTCCACAGTGTGTGAATACTTGCAGGGACGGTGACTCCAGCCCTGCCCTGGGCAGCCTGTTCCAATGCCTGAGCACCCTTGGGGAAGGAATTGTTCCTCAGCTCCATCTAAACCTGCCCTGGTGCAGCTTGAGGCCGTTTCCTCTTGTCCCATCCCTTGTTCCTTGGGAGCAGAGACCAGCCCCCTCCTCTCTTCATCCTCCTTTCTTATTTAGTGCTCTGGCACAGGAGGGTTGGAAATGTGGCATCATCCTCCTTCAGCACAGTTTGCAAATTATTCCACTGCCATGATTCCCAGTCTGCTGCTGCCTGCAAAAGCTCCTGCTGATTCCCAGCACAGCAGAGAGGCTCAAACAGCAAACAAGACATGATGCTCCTTCAGGTCTCAGGAAAATTTGGGCCTGAGTCCCCTTGTTTCAGTCCAGACTGACTTGGCTCTTTGTTTGACCTAACTCTAGCGGAAGCCATCAAATAGCTTCTGTGATGTATCTGTGTGTGACGTATCTGTGTATGACGTATCTGTGTATCATGTATCTACGCATGCCTACCTCAAGCCAGCTTTGCCCTCCCCATGTTTGGGTGCTGTATTATCTCAGGAGCCAGCATTAGGCACTCCGCCGCCTTGCAGTACTTGGACACCTCTGCCACCTCTCCCATCACACAAACCTCTGCACTGCCTTGTAGATAGCCACTCTCTTTCCACCTTTCACTCCAAAACCGCTCCTTACTTGTGGTGCCGAGGGATTGAACTCCCACTGTTTTCAACAGAAGCCAGGTATCTGAGGATATCCACAGCTCAGAGAGCATGTGTCTGAGCTCCAAGGGCTAGTGCATATGGAAAAAGAATTTCCCATGGATTTTTTAAACCCAAATCATATTTCATTCAAATCAGTTAATTTGCTCCATATAATCTAAGTTCTGGAGCAGCCCTTACAAATTAAAGTAGTGATACGCTCCTGCTATTCTCAACAGAAGCATTTACTTCTTATTTCTTTCTATGTCCAATGATTTTCTGGCAATCTTATAAAGGTTAAATCTAGCCTGAAAGCATATGCCTTTCCTCTTTGAGTTTGATTAACTATGGCTAAAATGATACTGGGAACTGGAAGCTCTGAAGGCTGGAGTGGTATCAGACAGACAGACAAGCAGGGGAAGAAATGAGTCTTTTTAAGTTTTTGAAGCAGTTCTGAATGAGGTCTAAATTGCACCAAATAATGTGCTTAAATAAACTGCTAGCAGAGGAAACAGCTGTCAGAATATTATACTTCTGTGGATCCAAGTATATACCCTGCAGTTACGGAACAGAAAATTGCCAAATGAAGATTTAAAGTGACAAGATCTGTGTGTGGTGGCGGCAGCAGGTAAAACACGAGTCATTTAAGCTGCTTTAAATTTAACTGTCCCATGCATCAAGTATTGAAATTTCTCAGTAGCTGGCCTGTGAGTTTTCCTCTCTATGCTTTGTTAACACAGCAAGGTTCAGACCACATCTAATGGTTGAAAGGAACACTTTTAAACAGCGTTTCCTGCTCTGAAAGAGCCATTCTTGGATTTACTATCTAAATATGAACTGTTTGAAACAATACCCAAAAGAAACAAGGCATAAAATAAATGTCTATTTTTTATGCCCTTTTCTCCTTCTTTCTCCTCTTCAGCCTCTTCAATAACTGGCAACGTCAAGTGGGCAGCAATTGCCTCCTAACAAACATCCCACATCAGGGCGGGATTGTGTGTACAGGTGTACAGGTTAAAGAGCTCTCACGCCTTTCCGGAGAGGTGATGATGAGCAGGTGTATCACTGCTGTTTTCTTTTGCACATCATCTCTGCTGCTGTGAAAGCACTTTGCAAGCAAAAGTATGGCACAAGTCATTTGCAAGACAGCTTTTTATCCTCACATCCTGCCTTTGGGAAGCTGAGAGGTGATTTGTAGGTGAACACTCTCTGCACTTCCCAACACAGGCAGGAATAAAGTTTGAGGGTTCAATCCTGGCATTTGTTAGAATTTGTTACAAGTTACAATCAAGCGGAAAATTTCCTTTTGACCTTGGAGAAGATGAAGGACTTCACCCTTTGGAGTTCGAGATGTGCCAATCAAAGCATCTAACCAAGGAGCCTGTGTTCGCAGCAGGATGTGTTAAGGGTCCCTGTATGTTCTGCTGGGTTCACAGCACACCTCAGTTAAGTGCTCCAAGTCAGGAAACGCTGATCTCCATCCGAGTCCCCAGTCTGATCACTGCAGCCTCCCAGTGCTGCTTCCCTCTCCCATAAAACTGGTAAAACACTGTCAGTGCTGCAGAAGTTAATTCAAAGCAGGCTCACCAAAGAAATGCAAATATAGCAGCCTAAAACACTTATATGAGTTTAAGTGTTTCCTTAGGCATTTGGCAGAGCTGGGGCCCGTAACTCTTTGGGTAGAGACATGCAAGTCTGTGAGCTTGAGCTCCATTTGCACAGGGTTGGCTTACCAGGGTGAAAAGAAGGGTTCAGGTTTTAAATAAGCTAAGAATGTGAGGCAGCCTGCCCAGCCAGGCTCTGAGATGAAACATTCAACCTGATCCATTCCTATGGTGGCTGTAGTTTTGGAAACTTTGCTTTTTTACATTTCTCTTTTCTCATGGCTCTGCCTCTAGGCCTCATTAATCTCCATAGGATTTGCAAGTGAACAATTGTCCTAATTCCATCTGGCTGGAGTACAACGAAAGAAAAAGGATCCTTTTTTAAAAAAGAAAATTGCTTTTTTAGTTCTTCTTCCTTCTCCTTCCTTATTCTGGAAATTCCTGGCAATTTCACACTTAGCTACTTCTTAATGATATTTCCAGAGTTAAGCTCGTTGGTACAACTTGAGAAATGGGATGATTAATAGCTAGACATATGGGAGTGCTCTGCAGCCAGGCTGCTACTGTTGCATTGACATCATTGTTTCACAGAGGATGATCTTTTCTAGCACCACTGAAATGAAATTAGAACCCAAAGATGTGGACTTAGACCTCGTTCCTCCCAACCCCAAAGCTCTCCCCTGTTTGATGGACTAGCTCATCCTGCTTAACAATGGATGTATGAGAAGCTTCCTTCTTAGGAGCCAAAAATTAGGAAAATAACTGGAGATGTCAGTGGATGCAAATTAGAAATGAAAACAGTGACAGAAGAGGCTTTACTCTTTTTGTGATAGACAGGTGATCGCTCAGCCCTTATGGAAGCCAAAGGGCTGCTGCTGGAGGGATACAGAGTTCTGAAGCTGGGTAAATCTGGAGTGAAAAGTTGCATTTTGAGTTACTTTTGAGAGAGTTCAGAAAGTAATGGAGAAAAAAGTAATTTTCTGATCTGAACACATTTCTAAAGGCACAAGGACAGGGCCTTCGCATTCAACTTTTCCGAAATAAAATATGCCATTCTACCACCCTGGAAAAAAAAAAACAAGAAGAGAACATAAGATACCCAAAGCAGACAACACTGGAGTTTTCAGCTTGAATCAGCACCTCTGGCTTATCTCACTGGGGCCAATTTTGCCAGCGAATTTTAATGTCTAGAGCTCGGTGTTGTCAAGGGCCTTTTAATATGTGCGTTTATCAGGTCTGGGCTTTATTTTTATTTCCATTCAGGAAAACTGTCATTATTCATATTTCTCATAGATGCAGACTGCCATACCACTGCATTCCTACTCGTGTTGGTACCTCAGCACTGGGGACCACAGAGCAGCATCTGGCCCCATGTTGCAGCTGGGAGCTGGTCTTTGCCCTGCTGCTATAGCTGAAAACCTCTTGTTTGCAGTACGACTCATATTTGAAACCACCTTGCTGTCTTAAGACTATTATAGTTCTTGATTGTGAATCAAAATGTAGAATTTTTGAGTCAAGGTCCTCATAACTGCAACTGAAACATGGGCATACACACAGGAGAAATTCAGCTTGCAGGTCCTGCAGCCCACATGCCGTCCAGCTCCACAGACTTATGAAATGAACCCTGATTTACAGGCAGGTAATTAAGAGCAGATCTGCTGAGCAAGAAAACAGTGTTTCTGCAGCTCCCATTGCCAGCTGGATCACTCGTCCGAGCATGGCGTTGGCACCAGGGCTGAGCCAGCCCTGCCAGCTCCTCCGCTCCAGCAGCGTTAACCCCTGTCATGGGGCTGACCTGCCTTCTCTTCTCTGCTGCTCTTGTGGGTCCTCCACCTCCCTTCAGCCTGAAAACTCTTGTGCCACAAGCTCTGAGCTTGCAGGAGGGATTTTCAGGTTTCTGTTTTCTTTTTTTTGGAGAGGAAGGTTTGTAAACGTGATAAATGTAAGACATGGATTTGCTGAACGGCTGACATTCAGGATGCCTTCCTAATTCTTTCAAGCCTACATTAATCCTTATTAATACCATTAGCATAATGTATGAGCTGGGGAAAGTGAATGGAAGGAATACATTTTAGTTTGTCACACAACAACCTGTTCCACATTCCTATAAGTCAAGCAGGAATAGACTTCCATGGCCAAAGTGTTTTAAGGTGAGCACATTTGTCACAGACCACAAAGGAGTTTCAAATAAGCAGATTCAGCGGCTGCTTGTTTCCAGTAGAGAAGATAACTAAACCCCTTGTTCCCATAGCCCTGCTTTAGAGCCATTAAACTTGACCTTACTGTTAAGTAGCCCCAGCTTAGCTTCCTCTGCAATGCCCAAATTCCTATATAGGCACCCCGTGCTGCTCCCTGCTCCTGGAAATGACCATGAGCCCTGGCTGTGGCCTGATCAGCTTTCTGGGCAGAGTATGCATGTTTTGGAGTTTTTTGCTGTCTTCCTTCATGAAGACTGAAAAGTGGGCAAAATTAACTGGGAGAGGGGGTATTATAGTGGTTTTCATGTTCACGTCCCAGTTTAGGTCTCTGCAGGTTGTAAGCTGTTGAAGCCTGTATTTCCCCGTCAGCAAAGCTGTTCAGCACGTGCACACCTTTTACTTAGCTGATTAACATTGCTGACTATGGGACTTAATGAGGTTCCACATCAGGGATACAGCCAGGAGCTCTATTAAAAACCTGCTCCATATTTGTCAGTTGAAAGGTGCGAGGGGCAGAAGCCAGTTTGCTTTAGGTGATGATGCACAATGTTAGGGGATGCACTTCATATTTCAAGAAAAAAAAACAGCTATCACTCCTGGACAGTCTTTAAATCCTGTAACATTTCACAGCCCGGTCATACACAGCCACATCAGACAGTGTTTGGGTCTGTATGTTTATGGGTTTTAGTGATCTGGGTTGCTCCATGTCCAAGGAACCAGAAAGCTGCATTCCCAAGGATGTATCAGTTACTCAGTATTTCACACAGTTCATCTACTTGTTTTACTTGTCAAAAATGGTGATCACCTTCTGTATCCCACGCACTCCAGGTCACGTTGGTATGTATTTGGAAAATACTACATTAAATGATTTATTCCAGCTTTATCCATGTCCTAATAATGCAATGAATTATTGATGGATACTAGGAAAAAGAAAAAGAAGCAGAATAGTATTTCAACAGATGCAGTTACTCAGAAAAGTGAAGTGGAAGGAAAGTGTTTTCCATGCCATCAGATTTTAAGCTTTGAAATATTTTCCTATCCAAAACTAGGACAGCAATATAAAAACAACTCTCGTCAAGTACTTTTACAAACGGAAGTCTCCCATAATGCAGGGTCTGGACAATGAACATGTAAAATCTTCTGCTAAGAGTGAAAAGCAATTTTAAAAATGCAAAAAATCACGTTGGAACCGGAGTCAGAATATTTTAATTTAAAAGCTAAGACAGAAGAGAGGGTTTGGCAATTAAAGCAAATCCTTGTGAAACACTAAAACTGAAACAGTTAAACTGAAACACCCTTTCACTCAGACAATTTTGATTTTAATGAATCAGCCTCTCCTGTGGAAGATATATGACTGTACAGATCTCAGTTGTGCCTAGTATGATGAGACCTCATTTCTGACTCCACTTCCAAGGCTGCTCTATTAAAAGACAGGAAGGAAGCCAACTTGCCAAACTGCACTTCTTGGGGAAGGAAAACAAGAAATAAACCTGATTGTTAAAGTATCTGCTGATACGAGCACTTACCAGAATATGGGGTGGAGAAGGGCCAGACCTTCCTTGCAACAACTATGGTAAAACCTAAGAAAAGCAGCAAAGGCTGTGTTAGACTTCTGGCAACACCGGTGTGCTTGATGCTTGAAGCTGAGCTGTTACAGACCATCAGGGAACTGAATGTGCAAGGCTGAAGTATGAGAGATACACAGACTGAAAAGAAATAATGCAGATTGTGAAAATCCAAGGACCAGGGTCAAGCCTATGTCTGCTCAGCAGAGCTTTGTGAACATTCACGGTGCACAACCATGCAGTCTTGGTAGTGAAGCACTTATTGAAACCCTGCTTCTATGAAGCTGATGTTGTTGGAGCCACTGACTCTGCTCAATCTATGCGGCTTAGGGACAATCACTTCTTTTGAGAAGACTGGTCACGTTCTGCACATCTTTAGGCCCAGTCATGTTCTCTGGCTTTAGGATGAGCATCGTGGCCAGCTCCCTCAGCTCCCTCCCACCCCAGAGACAAAAACCTACAGAGGATGACTCAACAGAAAAACAAAATAATTCCACAGAGGACTACTCTAAAAACATGCTCAATTATCTGCAATACAATGACAGCTTTTGATTCAATTTGAGCATTCCAGGTTTATCATTTCCCTCTCTGTCAGTGGGATGCATTCTGTGAGCAGCAATCTCTGTGTTTTTTTGACAAAGTAGGAAATTCACAATGGAAAAGAAGAAAGGTAATGAAAATTTGAAGATGTCTTCTTCCTCTCTTTTAAAGGACTGGTAATGAGAAGGAAACTGGTTATAGTCAGAGCTGCCAGGCTATCAGAAGGAATGAGATTTGAAGGGAAAAAAATTAATGGCATGCTAAATATGTTGTTGAAATGCACTGGGAATAGCTTCACGTTAAGAGGAAAACAGCTTAAAATCATGTAAAATGGAGGTCAGGCGTGAGAAGGAATGTGTCTGTAGAGAATTGTGTGCATGCTAAGAGCTGCCCACAAATCTAAATACACACATTGAGAGCTGCACAATAATCTGGTCAAACAAGGTTTTCAGAGGGGGAATTATCTGCCTCCACAGCTATTTTGGGGTATACTTCATTGCTGCGTACTTTTTCAGTTATCACAATCTTGCATTCAGTGACAGAAACGAATATGAGGATGTGGGTCACTACAATTCTTTGCAAAAAAGCAAGGACCTGGTAAGAACAGTTTTGATTTGCTCGGTTAGAAAATGTTGAATACTTTTATCAATTTCAATTATAGTGCCAATTTCCTTTAAGCTCCACTCTCTGAGGGAATAAGGTTTACATACTCATGCTCTGGGCATGTGCGTAAGCAAACTAAACTTTGCAACAGTTGGCTAATTTTAACTCTATTTGGCAGAGGCATGATTCTCAAAGTTACTAAGGTCCTAAAAGTTTTCAGAGGAAAGTGGGAGGCTGCAGTGTACATTGAGACAGTAGTGCAGGATCCACAAGGAATCCCAGCTTGGAGGCACAAGCACATAAAATCAGCTTCCCAAAGTTCATGAACACTGCAGTGAGCTATAGGAAACAAACAAACAGAATCATATTCAAACCACCAAAGTTAAACACCTCATTTTTAGCTAAGTAGCTGTTAAAATTTCAAAGCGCTCTATGTAGCAATTGATCTGTGGGACTCCAGCAGAGGTTACTTGGAGGACAGCATCACAGCACTGCCATCTTGCATGGAAAGCTTTGAAAACTAGCCTCTAAATACCCAGTCCATGAAAGTATGAAAGAAGTATAAATGCACCAAAACCTCCCACTGAAATCCCTTTTAAGCCTCTGAATGATGCAGGCTCTGACTGTGCTTAACAGCAAAGAATCACATAAAGCTAAAGAAAGGGACATTTGGGGGGAACAGCAACTGGAGGAGAAGTGGTCCGGAGTAGGCCAATCCCACTTCCACTGCTATGAATGCGTGTTCAGTGACAGAGGAGAAGACCAAACAGCCTGTATAAATTGTAGGTGTAAACTTTCCAGCTGATGGAAAAAACAAGAATGGCATTTTATTTTCCATCATATAGGAAGGAAATCTGAAGGAAAAACTATTTTACATGAGTTGGATCCCATTTTCATTGAAGTCCAAAGGCTGAAGGTTTAGTAGATGATTTCAGAGAATATTCTCATGGCTTCCTATCTTCAGGGAAAAAAGGAAAAAAACATTTCCAAAAAAGGCATTTCCATGAGAAGCTCCAGGGTGGCATTATCCAAATAGACTTCCCAGTTAAAGAAATGCATCTGTCTTTAGTACTTCTTATTTACTGCTCAGGTTAATAAGGCAGAGAGCTAAGTAATTACTTTTGAGAGAGGGTCTTTTAGAGAAGAAGGTCCTATGCAGCCTGCAGTCTCCCCAGGTCAGAAATCTACCTTTCCTAAATGGAGAGTTAATGAGGTGGTCTCTACACAGTATTGTAAAGTACCTTGGCCAGCTGGAGTGATTACTGTGTAGTCTATAGTCTCAGACAAGTCTGTTCTGTTTAAATTGTATTTACATGGATTTTCTTTCTGGTTTTCTATTTGTTACACTGTGTTAAATAAATCTGGCTTTATTCAAGATAATTTGGATTTATTGATTTTTACTGGGGACAATTACTCTGAGTGATGTCCCAGGGGAAGAATATGAACCTCTGGTGAGGGGCACAGCAGCTAAGGAACTGTCACACACAATTAAAGGCGTAGGAGCTCTCTCATAGAGGAATAATAAGGATTTTCTGGCTGTGCTGACTGCATAGACCATCTAAGTAGCGATTAAAATATACATGATTGTACTCAGCAACTCATTAAGGATTTTTCATTTCTGTATCACTACATTAGAGACCATAAGGAGTCTCCCCTGTTTCAGTCCTGCTGTGTCTTCAAATCCACCACTGAAACTCAAACACCAGGTCCCAGGTGCTTAATGCCAAAAACAGAAACAGCTTTAGAATTCCTAGCTAAATACATATCTAGGCAAGGTCTTGATGGCCTGTAGATGTCTAGTATGATAGAAAAATGCCAGTTCTGAAGCTCTTTTTGGTCTCTGTATGACATACTCCCTCTCATTGCTATTCATATAGAAAAGTCAAATAGGGCTAAAGAGAAGAACATCCTAATATTGTCTGAATTTACACTTTTTTAAAAGGCAATGACAAAAACCCCATTGACACAGAAAGAGTAACCTTGTCACAAAAACAAAGCGACACAGAACCAGTCCTCTGGAGTCACAGTTCTTAAAAGTTCATTCCGTAGCTGTTTGTCTCTATTTACAATATAATTGCTGTAGTTATAGATGTGGTTTGTACCAGGTGTGTCATTCCTGCACCATGTTTGCCTCAGATTTATACAGCCAATTCCCCTGAGAGAAGAGAGGAGAACATGGATATCGTGGTGGGATAAATGCAGCATCCCAGGGATGCTACCCAGACTCAGAGTGAATGCAATGTGCCATCACCTCTACAGAAGGACTCCCAGGTACGAACTGGATGGTGTCAATTTGGTGTCACTACACACTTCTTATGGATTTTATCCTTTTTCGTTTTAAATTGGAGAAAAAAAATAGGTGGGAAGAAAAAGGATCCTGAGAGAGACAGTGCCCCCATTCCAAAGCCTGGTGGATAGAAATAGATGCAGCTATTCAGAAAATTGAGATTGAAAAAGCAGGAGGTTTCTATTCATCCTTGATCAGCTTGTTATAAAATTCTCACTTGCTTAAGTCCTGCAAGCAAATAGCAGGAATCTAAAAAAGCATCAGATAACACCCCTGCATGTGCTGACACGTCTTGGTACTGGCATGGCTGCACAGAGAGGGGAGAGAGTAAATGGGGGTCGGATGTATATAGGGATTATTTCAGCATTTTTTCTCTCTAGGGCTGGATATTTGTGTGTGTTCCTGTTCATTTGTGTCGGCAGAGTCGGTGGACAAGGAGAGAGATCATAAAGATTTACAGCTGTTTGAAGGGAAAAAAAAAATCAGTGCAAAGGCACAGAAGCCCTCAGTGTTCACACACTTCTGGGGATGATTTTTTTTCCCTTTGTTTTGAGTTCACCAGTGTTTAAATACACAGAGAGTCCTTTCTCGTATGACAACAGTGGCTGTGGAGAAAATTAGAGCTAAAAAAGCACTTTCATTTTAGATGCTATCTCCAAGGAGGGTATAAAATTTACAAGTCTCTCACTGGATGGTTGAAAGTGCTTCGTTTACTCTATGCTCAAAACCGTGAAGACTTCAGCACAGCCTTAGCATGTCCTTGCCTCTCGGGGTAAGGGCACGCAGAGGAATTCAGAGACCTGAAACTACAAATACAACATTAGGTAAGACCTTTGTGATTTGTTCAGTTCTCACGTGGATTTTGGTAACCTCTAAGATCACACACAACCTACTAACCATAGGACACCAGAAAAATATCATTGTTCTCTGAAGAAACAGCAGAGCTTTACGACGCACTTACTTATCTCCTTTCATTTACTTTATTACTTATACCTAACCATCCATTTTTCTTAGTTACTTACATTATATTCACCACGGTAGAATCTTTAAAGTATCCATCCTGAATCTCTCTTATCATTAGTGTATTGCTTTTCTCATGCAAATAAGGTACTTTTATGCTCATGCATAAGATGAGGGACTTGAAGCCATGATTTGAATATCCATACAGCATGGCCAGCCTGTATAGGTGAGTAGCCCAGGCTTTTGTACACGGATGTGAATATATTACTTCCACTTCATTTACACCTAGCTACAAATCTCCATTTGGCAACACATATTGACAAAGCAGATATACTCTAAAAGACTACTATGTCTAATTTCAGTTGAAAGCAAAATTACTTGTAGCCAGGCATTTTCTATGTAACATCACAGGAAATGAGGACTTTAAATAACAGGTAGATATCTTTGAATTTCTCCATATAAGTGACTTAAGAAACCTGCAACAAAGCTGAAGATTGAGCAGAACCTAAACCCTGTCCTTCACTCTTCAGCTGGCTAAGTTTTTATGCCTTTCTGCAGTAAAATAAATGAAGTAGGTAGTAGTTTTATCTTAGGAAACAAAAAAGCATGTTATCATTCTCTGTTAGCATCGAGGAGGAAGCGTTTAACTTGAGTGGAAAAAGAGCAAATTTAGTATAAGAATAGGGGGAAAGTGAATCACAAACACAGGCAGAGACTGTGTTTTGGAAAGTTTGTAATAGTTGGGTTTCAAACAGGAGCCCATCAGAAAGAGATATCCTGCAGAGACTGCAAAAGATAATGGAACTAGTCTTCCATTGCAAAACCCACAACAAGGAGGAGGCACACAGAGGACACAGTAAGCTCTGCCCCCAAACAGAAAAATTTCTTTCAAGCAATAAGCCAGAACAGTAAATTTTCAGCATTTCTACCCTGTGTTTCCCCCAGGCAAGGGAAACTATTTTCAGTATACTGAAAAGTAAACAGAGACAATCTCAAGGAGACTTCGGGAAGAAACATCAAAAAAGCATGCTACTTAAGACCCCTGGGATGCTGCACTTTAGAGACCAGGAAGAGGGCTCCGCTCAGGAGGGGGGAAAGAAGCATTACATTCATCTAAACTGCGCTCTCCTTATTCTGGAATGTAGGGAAAGAATCTCTCCTGCATAAAACGAGTCTGAAGTCTAACACAAGGCATCATCAGCTATGCCCCAACAGACAGCAAGGTATAGACCTGTTGAAAAAGATCCAGAGGAAGGCCACAAAGATGATTAGAGAGATGGAGCGCATCGTCTATGAGGAAGAGCTGAGAAATAGGGTTATTCAACCTGGAAAACGCTCCAGGGAGACCTTCTTGTGTCCTGGACTATACGTAAAAAAACCTGCCCATTAACAGAATACCACATGCCAGAAGGAGACTCAACAGCCTCATAATTTTAATAGAGGGCCTAATGAAGAATGCTGAAAATTTACCCTATGGAAATGCCATCCCTGAGTTATTCTAATCCTGCAGTACAGCCTGTCTGGCATACACTCACTTCAGCTCCTGGTGTACACCAGCAGTGACGCAGCCAGCCACCCCTGCCCCTGGCCCACCAGTTTGGGGTGTCCTCACACTCCCAATTTTTGCATGACAGCCCAGACAGGAAAACACATTCACCCTGGAGACCCTGGATCTGCCTATGCAGATCCAAAAGAAATCCAAGCCTCATCCCTGGTATTTTATTTCAAGTGTCTTTTCTGTAACTCCTTCCTCTGTGGGTTAATGAAGACTTAAGCACTCCGTCTCAGCAGCACTGATGTAAAACGGCTGCTTATTGCCTGTTCCATCTCACTGACTTTTATTGTGATACTTAAACCAAAATGGTGAACTATTACACTTCATAGCCTGCAAATAAAAGCAGAATGTTAAAAAGCAGAGGCTATAACCTCTGATCCAGTCAAAATTGCTCTAAACATCTAAGGCTCATAATCTTGAGACAACTTTACTCGGCTCCAAAGGGGCAAGGAATGGCATGGATTATCATCCACAGCATATGAAGGAGGGACTTTAATTGTAATGCTACAATTTTTATTGTACCCATGCTCAAAGATAATGGAAAAATCCTAAACCAGCATGTGAAACAGCTCAGCTCCATTGACTTCAGAGAAGCTAACCCAGTTTACATCAGTGGGAATTTAGCCCATTATTTAGAAGACTTGAATAACCTGCAGCAAGTAGGAAATATTGGATCTTCTTTTCTTTGGACCACACAGAGAAGCCACTGAGGTGATGGCAGCCAATTTTCTCTGTTTCCAAAGACCCACCTGTTCTGCAAATCATTACAACTACAAACACCGCATTTCCAATTCTGCACTTTAACGGAGCCACTTGGGCAGTACAATATCCATTTCTAGAGGCAGGAGGTCCTGGGGTCATGTCTGCAGTGACTTGGGCACTGAAATCAAATAGGAGAGGGGAGAGAATTGGCTCTCAGTCGTATTTTCAAATTTCTGATTTAAGGAAAGCCAGAGGCCAATAGAAACTCTGGCTCATCTTAGGAGGAGGAAAGGGACTGCTTTTAGTTGTAGCCTCACTCCTTCTGCATATGCAAGTATGTTCTGCTAATTTTGAAATAACATTGTTTTTAAGGACCTACCTTTGGTATATCTAAGTTAGCCAAAATCATTAGTCCCATACTCCAACACACTTCCCACTGAGGCAGTGGAAAAGACACTATTGAACTAAATACAGTCTGGCTGAACACCTTAGTAACACAAGCCTACCAAGTCATTAAACATTTCTTATGCAGAAATATGAGGGGTAAATTTGACACTAGCCAGAATATCTGGTTTTACACAGCGTGAAAAGTCAAAATGGTTCGGTTGCAAGGGTGAAATAGTTTGTGGGATTTCTGATTGAGCCCAGAGCAGGGAAAATTGGTACTCTCACAAAAGGAGCCTGTTCGTATGGAACCTGTACATGGTTTCAGAGCTTGTCTTTCTGCTTCTGGTTTCCTCACTAGTAACTGAGCAGGTTCATGGAAGCCAATACCTTTGGGGGAACTAGAAAGGAAGTAAAATTCTTAAGAAGATCTGCAATATTAGACATGGCAGCCATTCAGGTGGACCCTAAACATGGGTTGGAGCAATGTCTCCAGGACCTCTGCTAGACCCTGGCATAACTGTGAAGACTGACTCCCATAAAGAACACCTTTGTAGGTAACCCTGGTTTAACGGGACACTGGGAATTTATCCAGTACTAAGCGAAATAACAGAGATAAGATTTTTTTAAGTGACTCACTGTTTGGAGAGTCTTTTGGGGTGCACAAGTCAAGACACCTAAATCTGTTAAGACACCTAGGAGGGACCAGACTTCAAAGAATTAGATTTGCTGATAACAGATTTACAGATCAGGTTCTTTAGAAGCTGCCTCAAGGTAGGGAATGAAAATAAAATAAAAATGTAAAACAAAATAAATACTACCAAGGCAACCACAGTCTATATGTGCAATTGAGAAATCTTGTTTAAGATCTGTAGAATTCAAAGCAACTTACTTCTGCACACAGCAGAGCTGAGGAAGTTCTTGTAGTGGAAGCTGAAGATGGAAAAAGCTTGAAAATATTCAAAAAAGGGGGTTGGCAAAACTCTTGGAAAAAAACAAAACCAAACCAAACCAAAACCCACCCCTTGTGGTTTCTTAGAAATAAATATTCAGCAATTAAAAAAATATATAAAAAATTTTAAAATAACCCAAACAGACAAAACCCTTCATTCTGGGTAAAGATAACATTTATAGCTCAAGAACTGCCTGAGCTACCAGATCCTGGAAGAGTGCTGTGGGGTAAGTGTTTTTATATGTCCGACCAGTTATCCCATGCTCCCCTGCCTGGCCACTTCAAGAGGACATGTGCCTGAGCAGGTATTCATCTGAATCAGTGCAGATGTGTTCCTAACCTTATGTTCCTATGCCTGAATACCTTTATGGATGTAATAATTTATGTAGCTCCTGGTAACTGTGAAGATGACACTGGTCAGTGCCTAGTACTTTTTGTGTAGACTTTAGAATGGCCACTGTGTTTTTTCTGTTTTAGAAAAAAGCAAGATTTTAAGGAACTCTGAACAGCAGCTTGGCCTTTCCAATGCAAAAAAAAAAAAAAAAAAAAAAAAAAAGGCTTTGGAAACACTTAAATAGGTGCCATTAAGGAAATAGGTCTGTTTGATATAAAATAGTAGAGCATAAAAGTTCCTGTGTTTTACCTCTATGGAATAGCAAATCCAAGAGAAATCTAACTAATGCAACATAGTTCCCTAGCTCCCATTCCCAGGAACTGATTACCCCAAAATCTTCTCAGCATCCACAGGGGACAGCAAAGCACTATTATGGCCTTTTTACAGAACCAGGGCAGTGAGCACAGGTAGAATAAGTGATTTACCCAGGGATCCCACAGGAAGCTTGCAGTGCACCAACAGCATTAAGACTGAGACTTCTTGGACAAACACAGGTGCTCGAGGGCAGCTAGGAAGCAGAGTCCAGGTCAGCCCTGCTTCCTCCTCCTTAGGGGCATCCACCAACTGCGCCAAGAGCCATGCGTACTGTGACCTGCAGCCTCTACAGCCGCTGCTCAAAGCCAAGGGAATTCAGTTCCCTCTCTTGAAATCCACTCTCTCTCTCATGGTAATGAGCACTTTAATCTATCAGGAAAATGTAGAGCTTCTTGGCACTGCTTTTTATTTCTGATCTGTGTTTTCTCCCTCTCTCTTTTAGGTTAATTTATCTGATTACATGCAAGGCACTGCAGCCGTGTTAAGGTACCAGTCGAGTTTCCACTTGGAGGCTTGGAGGAAAGATTACCATTAAAACGTGACTTCCATCCACTCAGCTGAAATTACTATTGATTGCCAAAGAAAAATATTTGTGCTGTGAAGCTGGGAGCTATCATGTTGAACCGTATTAACATAATGTTAGCATAGCTATGGGTGTTTAGTGGCACGCAATCAGATTTGAAATGAACGTTGATTATAGATTGAGATTAATGTTCACATATTCATAGGAACACAATGAAAAGAGCAATTTCCTTTCTACTACAGATCAATGGTTTCCCCATTCAATTATACAGCTGTAATAATTGCATTATGCGGAAATATTTCTTAATGGCTTATTTCATTCTTTCTGTTTGCCTCTGTGTGTGTGAGAGAGAAAGACAGAAAGATCTTGTGTGCTTGCACGCACACATGCATGTGTGAAATCTTTTGTCAGTGGTACTTGCCAAAGCCTGTATATAATGCAAAATACTTTAATTACTAGTGCAAATGCTCAATCTTTGGCTAAGCTAATAATCTCTTGGCATTTTCCCATTATTCTCTTTATTCCCTCAACATAGGCTTGAGGTTTCTTTGCTTGCTTAAGGTTTTAACAGCTGGATCCCACTGCACAGCACATAAACTGGTTTCTGTCTGTGTGTAGCTCTGAATCCCCAGTGTTGCCCAAGTGGTCCCCAGAGACCCTGATGGGTTCATGCCTGTGTCCCCCACTGGTTTAGTACTAATAGAAGCAGGTTAGAAGCGCTGTTGAAATTTCCTTACTCTCTTAGTACTGTCCACCTAATCCTACCAGTTGGTGTAACTAAGAAGCACAAGACTAGTTAAGCAAAATAATTTCCTAGGAGCTTCCAACCTTGTTCTTAGCACTCAGGGATTTGGACTTCAATTAAAAATGAGGCCTTGAATAGCTATGGCACATCTACAGGAAACTACTGCTAGTCATCTGATTCTATCTTAAATCAAGGCAAGACAGGACACCTTCTGAAGGGAAATCTGGTAGTCAGTGGAGACTAACTTTAAAAGCACACGAGGGATTAAGGTAAAAGAACCTTCTCTTCCTATTTTGGTACAACATTTCTGAGGGAGCTCTTTTTTTCATCTTCCTCAGAAATAAAAGTTCCCACTTAACCTCATTTTTTGTCCAAAAGCATATTAGCTCAGACATATTCTCCTTCTACAAAGGAACACCTTTAAATTCCTAGATTGGTGGGTCAGCAGCCCAAAGGAGAATGTGTTACAAGGGAACAGATGTATCTCCCTGAAGGAGTTCATATGGTGAGTGTGAAAGGAGGAGTTTTGCACAGAAAAATGCAAAGAGGTAGCAGAGAGGGCAAGCTGTAAGAAAAAAGACTAGCACCAGGAGCCAATGGAACAGTTTACAGTGCATTACTTGGCTCTGCTCTAGGGGATGTCCTGTTATTGAACCTTTTGACTTCAAATGACTTGAAAACATCTCCGCAGAGAGATTTTGTTAGACACCAGCCTTGACCACAGTACATGTGCAGAAGCACGTTCTCCAAGCTACTTCACAGAGGAAGCCTGCAACGTTTTCAGGCTTGGTATCAGACACATCCTACAGACCATATTGCTGGCAGTGATCAAAACCCCATAAGGCAGAGTTGAGCAATGTACTTCAGGTTGTTCAACTTGGAAGCTGAGGGTAAGGGTATTCTGGTCGCACACCATTTCTGCTGACTGTGCTCTCTGCACTAGCAAGAGTTTCAAGAAACCATAGCAGTTGTCATGTGAGATCTGCACCATGTATTTAAGCTGCCTTCACTTCCTCAGGAGCGTGCATTTTTTTCTTGATGGAAAAAAGCTTCCAGCAGCACAACACACAGCTATTCCTCAGCATAGTCTGGCTTGTTGCATTTGTCTTTCTTACACTGCCAGCTCTTTGAGGTAAAGAATCGAGTTTTGCAGGTTTGTTTTTTTGGTTTTTGTTTTTTTTCCAGACCATCCACAAAAAATGATGCCCATGTTTTGGTATGTCATTCCACATTGTAGGATTAAAATACAAAGTGCACTTAAGCAGGATTCAAAGTTAGATATCAACCACTTTTAGTTGCTTTAGAAGAAAATCCCCCCTACTTGATACGTGGAAGAAATTACTACACAGGGATTACAAGAACTGCAGAGTCACTATTCCCCTTGTGATGCTGAGTCATCAGATGGTAACAAATGAACAAGAATGAGGCAACATGACCCACTCATTCAGCATTTAATCTGCCTCCCTTTTTCCCCTTTCCTGAAAGTTTCACATCTCTGTTCACTCATCTCAGTTTGTCAGAAGTCACATGGAGGGACAGGCACAGTTTTGTCTCATGAGCATTTTCAGTTACCAGACAGTGGAGTTTCACAAAAAGTGGTATACTTGAAGGGTCTTGCCTGGAGGAGAAATAGATGGAAGTAATCATTGCTTTTATTAAACTAAGTATTTGGGCCTTTGGGAAGTGGGATACGAGAAGTTAAGCGAATGGAGATTGTGGAAGAAACAAAATAAGTTTGATAAATCCCAGTGAACAGAAAACAGCATTCAAAAGCTGTGATGTTTAAGATTTTGAAAACTTTGCAATTTTGAATGCGCATATTTCTGAGACCTTCAGGGGACCTTTGTTTTTAGAAAAGACATTTTAGTTTTCCAACTTTTCATTTGACTGAATATCAAATTGTTAAGTCTGTTTTGAAGGTCCTGGTTATTTTTTGTGCTTCAGTCATTCCCAGTAATACTGATTCAGTCTCACGTACCTGAAACTTACTTGAAAAATAGCAAATACTTATGTTCGCATACATACCAGCCTGGGCTCTGAGTCACACCAATGTAACTGCTAGTAGATGCTCTGCTCATGGAATCACTCTGGGTTTACAGCAGTAACAAGGAACTGGAGTTTGACACAGTACTGCTCTTACCTGACCCAGTTGGTGGCCTAAACTCAGATGTACTGCATGCAAATTTGCAACAGTTGGCTTCAGAACTAGTCTTTAAACTCCCATTGCCAACTAGTGTAATCTACAACAAGCATTCCAGACAGATTTTCTTCAGTGTTTTTAAGAAGAAAATTATGTAAATTATCAGATCACCAAGGCAGCAAATGCTGAGAAGTGGCTAGCGCGTCTTTACAAATGAGCTGCTGAAGAGAATCACAGTATCAACAGCTAACAGAGGAGAGAAGGAAAGTGGACATTTAACAGTCTTCCTGTCCACGACTTCCCTCAGAAGTTGAGGTAAACATGGATTTCGTCAAGCTTTGAATTAACTTCCTCTGGAAAAGAGATCTGTCTTTGGCATGGATCTCTTCAGAAAACTAGTGAGGGATTCATCTCCCCTGACTCCAGATAACTCTAGTGAAGACAACTGTGTGTGATCCAGTCATCCATGATTCATTTATGGTTGAGTCAACTGAGAGAAGTAGGGATTTCTAAATCATGATTAACGACCAATTTCTGTCAAACACATCAAGAGGAGATGAATTGTGCTTTAGAACTGTTGACTATCCTCCATAGTCTGTAGGAGAACTTACTGGAGCTATTCAGACATTTACAGTTTAGATACCAGATGTGAAAGTTTGGAAAAAGTCAATCTCACACTTTTTTCCTAAGTAACATGAAAAATAAAAATCCCTGTGTCTTTGTGTAAGCACAGAACACAGTAACAGCTTTTCCTTCATAAAAAAAAAACAAACTGACTTATTAAAATGTGAACATTCATTAGCTAATTATCATCTCCTCTTCAGCAGAAAATAAGGAAGCAGAATCTGCTAGAGGCTTGCTCAACCACAGGTTAATCTGAAATTATATCCTACTAGATGGGAAACATAAAGAAATGCCTTGTTCCCAAGGTTTTTTTTTACAGATTTTCTGAGTGGCCTATAATTTGGCCTAATGCTTTACCTTGGAATTGTGGAAGCATATGGCATGACCTTCAACTCCTAACAGCCTTCAAGAAGCTGAAGTTGGATTGTTTGGGGTCATGGGTAACAACTGAGAAGTCATAGGTCAAATTCAAAACCATATTACATCTCTAGGAAAGATTACCTTCCCAATAACATATGGCATGACCTCTAGCTCTGATTAGTCTGTGAGGGGCTCTTGTCCTCCATTCACACGTTCATGTATTCAAAATCTCTAGATCAAATATGAAGAAAAACTTCTTTCACCTTATCACGGTAGAATGGATTTTTTTCCTCTTTCCCTAAAGACAATTCTGGGTTTAGAAATGCTGTATTTATGTTAACTACTTGCTAGAGAAGCTGTTTTTAATCATATGCATGAGTTCTACCACTACTGCTCTATAAAGCACAATGGAAATATCATGTGAGATCAAATAAGCAGATTTTCCCCTTTTGGGGACAAATACACTTTTAAGAAAGGCATTGATATCCAATAGCCATCTTAATTTATGACATGCTTAATTTTGTGCATGATTACTATAGATGCCTTTGTAGAGGAGTGAAAATCCATGTTTTAATAATCTGCTCCAAGGCTTTGTTCAGTTTTAGAGTATTGCTTGTGCAGGGGCACATGTCTTCATGACTGATAGGAGCAGCAGACAGGCCATCAACACCGTGAAAATTAATACTTGAGTATCAGTGAGGTAGGCATAAGAGACAAAAGGTCTGGAGTTATGTGGGAACCCAATTTGTGTTGTGTCTTGTGAAAGTTATTGCCATAAAGAGTGTAAATGCAGCATGCCTGAGGAAGCGAATCTCTGTTTGTACCAAAGACAAAGCAGTTCTTGTTCAAGAGGGAGAAATACCACATTGTCTAAATTATTCTATTGTTTTTAGATATGTTTAAAAGAAGTGCTAGGAGCTGCATCTGCAGGGAGGCTTGGCATCCAAGGGAATCTGGCTTCTGCACTCCAGGCTGAAGCTGAATTTCATCTTTCGGACTCATTGCTAGAGCATGTTGAAACATTTGATTCTCTCATTTAACAGAAGTCTGTGAATTTGAGAATTCGGCTTGGATCACACTGGATTCATTATCTAGTCATAGTTTACTAGAACTAGTAGGGATGTCCATAGGTAGTTCTGTATTTTAACCTTTACTGTTCTGTAACCTTCCATATTACAGACTTTAGCCTTCAAAAGACATGCTAGAAGGAAAACTTACTATTTGGGAAATAGTAACCTGATAGTAAGAAAGCATGTCTTGCAGCATGCTCTGTTAATGTGGCTCACAGCTCTGCCTCCATGAGCTGTTCCTCCTTTGCCCCAGTACCCTCTGCCCCTTGGTCTGGGTATTCAAAGTCTCAGTGTCAGCTCTTTTTGTCTTATGCTGATTAAACAAATCCACAGCTTGTTTGTCTTCACAGTAAGAAAAAGGACAGGTTCCTTTTCTGGGCATGTTTTTTGTCAACCAAGCTCTGTTAGTTTCCTTCCCAGTGGAAAAGCACTACTGGGAGCACCTGAGTGTTGTCCTGACTGCAGAGTGACTGGGGAGGGACCTGGGAAGCATGGATGTGCAAGCTGATGGGTCTGCTAATGTGCTTAGAGGTAGGTGCAGGTAGTTTTGGAAGAGCTAATGTGCTTAGAGGTAGGTGCAGGTAGTTTTGGAAGAAGCATGATTTGGAAGAGCTGCGCTGAGCAGTCTGTTGCAGTAAATGCCATGTCTATACTGAGGTGAAGATGGACTATAGGTTTTTATCACAGTTTTTGCATTCCAAGAATGAGGAACAGAGCCCTGCTGGGAAAGAGAATGAAAAATTCAAATAAGAGCACTACATTAGGCTGAAACCTTCATCATCACCGGTTAGCATTATGAAAAGGCAGCCCTTGTGCTAGGGTTATTCTAGGTAGTACCTTGTAACTGGAAGGGCTTATACGTCACGCTACATTGAAATACGCAAACACTTTTCACTTCAGCTCAGTAAGTTCTTGGCATCAATCACAACTGCCTCCTCCTTCATCCAAAGTGGTTTACACAAAACTGCCCATAATTCACTCTTTCTGAGGTTCACTGGCTCAACGAACCAAATCAAACCACCCCTGCAGGTTACGGGAAGCTGCCCTGCACTCTTCTCTGCTCACCACGGCCAGCAGGAGGTAAGTGAAAAGGCATTTGCAGTGCACTCCATCTGCCCTCATTTTGTATTTGAAATTCCAGATTCACCCCCTTGTCTTCGCTTTCTCCGGCAGTTTCCCTCCTGGCTGTGTAAAAGCCATGCCAGGTGTTGCTTTGTTCCTTTATAGCAATATTGCTGCTGCCTTCTTTGTGCAGATGCTGCGGTCAGAAATGCCAGCATCATACTCCTTTCAACATTTTCTTTTTAACTTTGTCCTACATATAGTTCCTCATATCTCCCCCACCCAATATGCAGTTACACAAACTCTGTTCACACACATGCTGAGACCTCAGGGTCTATGGACCAAAGAAAGTGGCATGTGTACAGACATGCTGCACTAGCATAGGCTTTTCCATAGTTTAGCTCATTGCTGCAGTGGCTAGGCACTCTTATACTGAAAATTTCAGCTTCCAGGTGCTAGAGGCAGGAATCAGAAAACTCCAGAACCTCCTCATCTAGTAGACCTGAAAAGGAGAATGAGTGCCATGACTGTCTCCTGATATCTTCTAGCTGTGGGACAAGCATTTCTTAGAGCATCAGAGTGCTGAGTTGTAATATGAGGGGATACGGAGGAGCAAGAGGATATTATACTTTCCTTCCTTCTTCCTTCCTGGGGATTCCTGGCAGTTAAACTGAGCTCAAAAGCATAGAAAGATCAGGAAGCTATTTCAGTGGATGAGGCCTCTGGCACGTACACTTCAGTCTGGTGAGCATCTTGGTGAATGCTTTGCAGTGTGGGAGGTTCCATGCTGAGATCAACAAGTCTTCCAACCTTTAGTGCTATTCTAGTTCAGATGGAAGCCCCCATCTGTTACTATTCTCAAGAATCTCCCTGCGTAGCAGGGTCTTCCCTGGATGTGCAGCTACAGCTGATCAGATGTTACTTGCACTTCTTCAGTAGGTGGAAAACTGGAGACTTACTGTGTGTGATAAACACCTTCCTGAGAGCTGTGTCACTGTCTGGGGGGTGGGAAGCCAAAACCAAGCAAGGCAAAGAGCAAATAGATCAGTCTCTGTCGTACCTAAAGACCTGACTTTATTTTCAAGGGAAAATGAGCCTGCTGCCTTAATGATCATTTGCCGACAATGCAAAACCATCAATAAATGGAGTATGACTGGCAATCTCCACTAAAGAAAGAGCTCTGATTGGAACCGCAGAGTTTGATTCAGATCAGGCTTGAGGTATGCTACCAAAATACTGAAGGGTCTGAGAAGAGGATAAGAGCAGAGAGAGGCACTTGCTGCATATAATTTAATCGATTAAATTAGCCTGTTTCTTTTTCTCTTTGCTGGCAAGATGTTCACAGGCTGATTAGAATTTCTCCAAATTTATTTCTTATTCAAATTTACTCAATGGTATCTTGTGCTCTTTTAAAAATAAATAATATTGACTGATTACAAACAGTTCTCCGGGAGGACATGCTGTTCAGTATTCAAAATATGGTCTGATTTAGCTAATGACTTGGTCACATGGATCACACAGCATCATTTCTCCTTTGCAAGTGACAGCTATAGATCTTGCAAGTCAGGAAGAAAATCGCCAGGGGTATGGATACTAAGAGAGTAGGGTCTGATAAAGAGGTTAAAGGAGTTTTAAATTTTAAGCTTCCCAAAGGAAAATCAGCCCTCCCAAGATTTGCTGGCTGGGTACAAAAGTTATATTTGACTTTCTTTCCTTGCCTGTCTGAGACAGTGGCCTACAGCAGAGAGCCATGAAGTCCCTTCTATCTGCATGTGTCCTAACTAGTCCTGAACCTTTAAAAAATGCAGAATGGAAACTGAGCATAAGAGGAGGAACACACAGGGTACGACAAAATCTTGGATCACCTTCGTGCTGCCTGAGCAGTGTGTTCTCAGCCACAGTGGAAAGGATTCTGCTTTGCTGTTACTATAAGCCAGCAGTGAATTTTTTACCTCCTAGTGGAATTATGACTAAAGGAGAGACTGAGACAAAGTGTCATCGCAGGGCTACTTGGGAGCGGAGGGATTTTACACTCCACCCATTCCCCCAGGGCTGTGCCTAAAGTCTGTGTCTAGCTCAAAAACCTTGGACACATGAGTACACAACCTGAGGCCATGGGAGGGAGAGTGCACTCCTGCTGTGCACTGCCTGGAAATGCTTAGACACTGAACATCCACTGCTGGAGGCTGTTAGGAACAGGTTAAATAATCATGTGTCGGGAAAGACACCCACTGAATTAGTCCCGCTTTGTGGCCCATCTATAGTCTAGAAAATCTCACGAGCTTCCTTCCACTGGACTGGACACAAATACAAGAACAAAGGTTCCCAAATGCTCCTTTCCCAGGCCCTGAGAGAAGCGCAATGTATTCCAGGCTCCCATCTCCTGAGACTCTTCCAAAAGGAGGATAACCAAAGGGACTTTTGAACGCGGCCACTTGACGTTCATCATTTGCCAGGTTCTGTGTAAGTGAAAGTTGATTGCCTCAAATATTTGCATAGCGAAATGCCAGCAAAACGTGTGAGTAAGGATCATGCAAATCAAACATTTATCTGAATGAAGTCTGCAATGTTATTTCATCTTTTGCAGCATCACCAAGGTCTAAGAAAATGTAGTTCTGGACTAATCTGAACTGGAGGTTCAGAATAAGATCAGAATATTGGGAAAGGCATTGAAGAACAAGTCTCTGTAGATCTATGCAGGACAGGCTGCACGTCACCTGGCTACATGGGGGCTTTCTGTTTAGTGCAGGACTATTTGTCTCAACTTTACGTTAAAGCCAAATTTAGCAACGCAAACAATATCATACAGTCATATGGTAAAAAGCTCACAGGCTGTGAATCCATAGCATTATTACCAGGACAGAGGTATTTCAAAGCAGCTATTAAGATGCGGGGGCATGTATATGCGTGAAAATCCAAGCGGAAGTCCTTATGGTAAGAAACACATGCTTTCTCTTCTATAAAACCACCTCCCACCCCGTTTTTTTTTGCAGTTTCACCCTATTGTCGAATTCTTTTTCTTCCACTACTTTCACCTTCCAAAAAAAGCAAACATGTCCCATTTCCAGCAAAATGCTTACTCAGTGCCTGTCTTCCCAGTGCTAATGGCTTTCTCAGATGGAAGATGTCGTGCTAGGCAGGAACCGAATGAAAAAATAAACAATTAATGGGCAGGATTCATTGTTTTTTACATGCTTTTATATTTTTACTTTCCAGATTGGCAGTACCATGGGAAACCCAACACTTGGATGAAGAGGAGTGTGTATGGTGAATATGAGGGAAGAATTCTGAAGCTGTAATTCAGGTAAGTGAGACCTGAGAGGGGTTAGTTCTTTTTCCTTCTCTTTTTCTTCCTTTTTTTTTCAGGCAATTATTTTATAGCACATATCATCAAGTCTGTATTAAACAGAGTTTTGGGGGCTAATGCTTTCCAGCCTTGATTCTCAGACTTCGTAACTCTTCCAAATACTACTTTAAAATGTCTTAGCTGTATAAATACATGAGACCTCAATGTTTCCCTTGTGGACTAAGCTGAAAACAAGTTAGATTAAAAATAGATTTATTTTTTAGTATTTCTAATTATGCATTGGCCAAAGAGAAAAACAAACAAACAAGCAAAAGTCTATCACATGAAAAAGCCTTGATGTTCCTAATGAGATTTTAAAATTGACACCCAATTTTATATTAGTAAAAAAAAAGCCTCAGAGAAAGCTTACATACATGAAGGTCTACACAGAAGCAGATCAAGTTCAATAAGTCAGTGACTTGTTCTTGGCTATCTGACTTGGGCTACAGTCTCCCTTAACACATTAGATGAGCTAGCCTCCTAGAAAGCACTGGGAGCACTAGGGGCCGAGGTAAGCTCACACAAAGGACCTACTATACCACGGTAAGCAACTGAAATAAGCATCATTCCACAGCAGCACAATCTATCAGGGTCCCCACAACATCCCATTACCAGCACAAAGTGGTTTTCTGCACAGAGGTGCAGAACTGGAACTGCTCCACATGAAATAAATGAAGAAAGCGTCTTTGAATTTGGTGTCAAGAGGTTTGTCCAGTCTGATTGTAATCCAACCATCAATTCACCTTTTTGACATTTCCGATTATTCTTTTGCTATCTATCTGATTACTTTTTTCTTAATTAATCTTCTGCTGTATTTAACTGTCCTTTGTTAAATGCAGAGGTACAGAGGATAAACCGTACAATAGACCCACATTACATTAAATATCACAGTAAAATCTCAATAAGCATGAGTGTTTTCCTTTGTTTTAGAAATCAATGGATATTTAATTAACACGGGGTAATAACTCTTGCAAGTCGAAGAATCCCTTCAGATTTAAATGAAATCATTATTACATGTTAAATGGGAACACAGACACATTTGAATAATTTCAAAGTTCTCTACAAACAAGGATGAATTTAAATACTCTGTTCTTCCAGACTGGTGCAAAAACCAGTTCTTTATCCCCAACATCCTCCAAACCTGGACACTCAGACACCCACTCAAGAAGAAAGGCCAAGGAATGCTCAGAGGCCAGGATGCCTGGCTCAAAGAATGCAAACCTATGCCATTTCCCGAAGCATTAGGCAATTCTTCCTGGCCATAGTTGGTAGTTACTAGAGACCATGTTTGTTAAAGGTTAGAACACCCACAGAAGAAGCAAGCACTCTTCCCATGAGCACTGAGTTGGCACTCACACGCTAAAAATCCTTAAGAATTTTCCATATTTCCATTCATTCTGGTTGCTTAAATTGAATTTAAGGTTGCTCTGTCTGTCTGCCCATCCAGCCCTTGCTACTGGAAAGGTTACTGGTGAAGACATTACTCTCCAGTAGGGACTTCTGTAGTCACTACATGTTGTTACACAGACCGGTACTCCGTGGGAGTTGGGTCCCTGTGACTCAGACATTCTGTTGATAACCCTCAGGTTTTTCACTCTGAAGAAATCTAAAGCATATTTTCACACTTGTAGTGTTTCCAAGACAATGTTAAAGCAGCTTCTAATGTCTGGGAGCGGAACTAAGGAAGAATTAGTACAAGACCAGCCAATAGAAAGGAGATAAGAAAATCAGTGTGGCTGGAAGAAATATTTTCTGGGAATTCTGAAAATTCCCATTTTTCCTATCAGTACATGGCCTACGTTGTTACACTTGTCCTTATGTCTGAAATAAAACCAGTGATACCTTTCAGGTAAAAGCAGTGCATCTCCTTTCTTGTGTCAATACACATCCTTCAGCATAGCAAAGTCTGGATAGATTTTTTTGGAGGGAGGGGTACTAGTCTTGCTTTTATGGGTTACAGAGATTATTTGCACCATAAAATGAAATAACTAAATTTGTTTTTTTTTATTATTATTATTTCTGAATTATAAATAAGGAATAAAGGGTTTGGTGGTTTGGGGATGCAGAAAAGTTTTGAGTCCCTCTTTCTCCCCTTCTCCACACTCTCTAACACAGCAGCATCACTTCTGCTCAATGCTCATCACTCTCAGTGAGGGGCTGGGGATCCTGCATCCTTAATCACTGCACCAGAGAGGGAGGGAGGTGACATGGGTGAACAGCATACGAAAAGAGCAAAGATGACTTAGATGGGTCGCACCATCTGTGCCAGGACTGCAGTCTGTAACCCTCAGTCCAGCACCGACACCAAATAACAGTAAGCCCCAAGATTATGAACAGGCTGTGGTGTTCAGTGCCCAGATATGGACTTTATCAGACACCGAGCTAGAGATTAACCTCCTGTCCCCCTCATCAGGGTGGTGCTGGTACCCCATTCATTACCAGTTGGGCAGGGGGTGAGGCAGGGAGAGCTCTGCAGGCCCAGAACCACCAGTTTCACAACAGGCTGCTGTGTCTCCTGCTGAAGGTTTTGTTTTGTTTTGTTCATTGGATTCTAGGGTACAAATTCTTGGAGTCTTTATTTACTGTCAAGTGGAAGCCCTGTGTGACTCCGGAAATACCTGTCACTTAATTAAATTGTCTAGAGAGGAATTTTGGAAAGTGCTTCTAATTCAGGAGCTTAATTTAGGCTGGGACCGTGCACCAGAGCTTTCTGTCTTATTATTAGATGGAATTTCAATCATTGCAGATCTCTCCCCACCCCCAGCATTCTTTCCTCTCTCCCCATCTCCTAACAACCTGATTCTGGCACAATTCCCTTCCCCTTTAACCCTCCAGAGCTAAAAATAATATCCTCTTGGAACTAGCCAAAATTGAAAAAAAAAAGAAAGAAAAAAAGGAAGCAAGCACTACACCAGAGGTGTTGAAATTGCAGGAGCGAGCTGGAGATGGGTTCAGCAATCATTTCACAGCAGCCTCTCTAGAGAGAGACCAAAGGCATTATGAGAAACACCCAGCTCATGGGTCCTGAGAGTAAGGAAGATGGTGTGTTCTCAGGGCAGCCCGTAACATCTTAAGCCCATAACATCTGTAAGATGCAGCCATCATATGCCTGGATTAAACCAACAAAATGGCTTGCGGTGACTGAAAGGATGCTATGAGCAAACAGCCTTAAGTAAATGTTTCAGTCTGGCCAATCGCTCTGTGCACTGCTGTTCTTCTGCAGTTAAACTGTACCTTTCCATGTAATTGCAGAGAAAGCAGATACAGGACACAGGAGTGATGGAAAGATGTGGGGTGGACAGCAATGGTACCCACACAGGTCACAGACATGTCACTTCCTGAACCAGAGACCTCAAGAAAGTGGCTGCCTCAGAGATGATTAGGCATCATATAAAGGACATTTGAATCCTCAGGTGAGAAGTACAAAGCAGAGTCAAAACAAGTAAATCAAACTCTTCCAGAGAGTGTCTGTGTGTGTGTCCAGGGCCAAAGGTAGCAGTCTCTGGCCCTGCATCTTCACACCATCACTGCAGAGAAAAACATTAGAGAAGCTCCATGGCTAAGCTGAGCAGATCACAGGCTGCATGAGATGAAGGAGCTTTACCATGTCCAGGGCAGTTATCCTGTGTTTACAGTGCTGTGCCTGTCACCACGAAATGACCTTTGTCATTTGTCACTGGAATTGAAAAGGAGATCCCAGACTTTCATTTTCCTTGCTGCAATCAGGTTTCACAAGGATTACAGGAAAACTAAGGAAACTCTTCTTGCTAACCAAACTTCTGTGACATAACAGCACACAACCAGCTCTGCTCTGGTATCATGTTTTAAACTGGATCTGTGTGTGGACAGCATATGTACATTAAGCAGTTGTTTGCTCACATGGTTTGTACTGCAGAGCTTGCCCTACAGCTGTTTTAATTCTGCATTGCATCAGCTCTGGGCATCTGCCTTCAGTCACGCTGGAATGCCCAGATGGGTGACAGCTCTGTGCTGCTATCCAGCCCTGTGCTGCTGCACCATGCTGAAGGGAAAACGTGTCTGAGATTGGAGGTTTTCTGTTTGGGACAAGTCTCAGAACTCCCTCTCTCTATCTCAGCAGCTGGATTTAGTCTGAATCCCCACTCTAGGATTCTCCTCCTGCTGCAGAGAGGAATTGCAATCTCATCTGGGATTAGATTTGTAGGCTGAGACACTGCAACACTGATATTGCTTTTGAACTCGGAGAGAGAAAGAAGCCACAGGACAGAGAACAGGATAATGCATTGACCTATTGCTTCATCAAGGAAGAGCGTCTGAAAATACATATTCGTTTATATGTGTGTATGTTTATAAAGACATATATCTATTCAGTATATCTGATTTTATGCTTCTTCCACACCTACTTCTGCGCAAAGCACACTGCTATCTGGAGAAGAGGCGAAATGACTGCCTTCCACCTGATCTGGACAGGAAAGAGCTCCAAATCCAGCCTGGGATCTGGAACCAGATTTGCCAGCCTGAGCACATTCTGTGTTATACAGGAATGGCTGGGAGCATGAACTCAGCTCTTGTTAAAGGTATTCATTTGCAACCTCAAACTGAACTGTTTTAATTTTGTATAACACACATGCCTTCACATACAGACACACTAAAAACCTAAACTTTTGACATCTTGTAACTTTGAAATGCCTTTTTTTGTTCAGCTGTATTTACTGGGCTGGATTGTCTGCCAGAACCATTAAGTATCAATCATTCGTTGTTTCATTAGTGCTGAAATGACTTTCTAATTGACTTTGTAATTGTAGTTAACAGCAACTTCAGCACAGGCTCAAAGAAGTCTTCCTAGAGGCCTCTCTGTGTTCTGTCTTTCATCTGCTGTCACTGGAACATCATGGAGATGCCTCCAGCAGAAGAATGGTGCCAGATCATTTGTTTGTAGGATATTGCTTTATTCTGTATTTAGTTTGATTTTACTTTTTCTTCCAGGGTCTGATAATGACTTGATGTTTCTGCAATATGGGATATTTGTCTGATAATATCTAGCCAGGAGCTAAAAGAGCAAACAGGGACTCAAGAAATACACCAGGATAACATACTACGGACAGCAGAGGTGCCAAAATGTTCCTGACACTCACAAAGCCCTGACAACACTTTTTAAACAGCCTCTGGTTTTCAGGCATTCTGCAAAGGCAAACCCTTTAAAAATAAGCTTCACGTTTCTGTGCATTTCAGAATAATGTGGTGCAAAAGCCACGAGACTCAGCAGGGCAAGGGCAGGCATGCAGAAGGGGAAGAACCAAGCATCTCCATCCACCACCTCCTCCCTTCATCCAGCCAAAATGAACTGAAGCACCAGGGAGCCCTCGCTGCCAGCAGTGCAGGAAAGGGAACCAGGAGGGAATGCTGCTTCCCCCAAGCTAAAGATAGCAGGCAGAGTTCTCCTCTGCTTTGGGCAGAGGAACAGGAGTGGCATTTCCCCACCTACTTCCCCTTATATTGGCCATACCAGCATGGCAGGCAACACGCTGCAAAACCACAGAGGAAGCAAACTTGCAATGAGAACAGGCACGCTGCTAAAAATGTCAGAAAAAAGTGGTTCTGGCTAGGAGGCAAAGCCTGGGTAACGAGGGCCAGGCCTGGCTTAATGAATCCATGCCTAGATCTTATGGGGCTGTTATATAGAGAATTCAGCAGCCAGTAATGAATCCTTTAAAAGGGCTCCATGTCTTCACCACTGCCTTGAAGAGTTCAGCATCCTGGGGACTGCTAAAAGCAGCTAATCTCTTGTGCTCAGAAAAGACCCTGCACTGAGGTCATTGTTGCTATTACAAGATTATAATAAAATAAATACACTGTTAATTTGATTGGTGTCATGCTCTTAGCCAGTACTGATAAAGATTTCACTGTCCTATGCTCAGGCCAGCTGCAATTCCCAAGTCATTATCTCAATCTTCCAAAAACTCCCATTGAACACTGGAGCAGAATTTACCCTGGTTGATAGCATCAGAGGTTTGAGTTCATGACCTGTCACCTTCTTACAGCATTATTGCTTAATTTGCAGTAGATGGGTTAGACCTCAAGGCTGTTTCATGCAGGTGCAGGTACACCAACTTGCTCCTGCTGGAGCAACATTGCTGGAAACTAGGAGCCACCTTCCCTGTGGACCTGGTAGGACTTTTCCTGATTTGCTCCTGAATGAGAGGAAGCTCAAGCCCTGGCACATGGAGTATCTGCTCTCCTCCTCTAGAACACCTAATGCTGTACAGCTTTGAGAGCTGAGCTGCCAGCCACCAAACAGCACTCACAGAATCACAGGATCATTAGGGTTGGAAGAGACCTCTGGAGATCACCCACTCCAACCCTCTGCCATGGGCAGAGATGCCTTACACTAGCCCAGGTTGCTCCAAGCCACATCCAGCCTGGCCTTGAACACTGCCAGAAATAGAGTATTTACCACTTCTTTGTGTGCTTTAGTTTAGGGCCATTGCTCCTCATCCTGTCACTGGGCACCACTGAAAAGAGTCTGGCATCATCCTCCTGGCACCTGCCTTTGAGATAATGATCTGCATTGATTATATCTCCTCTCAGGCTGCTCTTCTCCAGAATAAACGGGGCCAGCTCCCACAATCTATCCTCATACGAGAGATGCTCCAGACCCCTGAGCATCCCTGTGGAGGCCAGTAGCTCCTCGTCTCTCTTGTACTGAGAAGCCCAGAACTCGACACAGAACTCCAGATGTGGCCTCACCAGGGTCATCAGAGGGGGAGGAATCGCCCTCGACCTGCTGCCACACTGTTCCCACTGCAAGGGTCAGCTCATGGCCAACTCATCATCTACCAACACTCCCTTCTCAGCTCTCCAGTGGGTCAGCTCCAACCTCTGCTGGTCCTTGAGGTTCTTCCTCCCCAGGGGCAGGACCTTCCACTTACCCTTGTTGAACCTTATGAGGCTTCTCTCTGCCCAATTCTCCAGCCTATGGAGGTCCCACTGAATGGCAGCGGAGCTTCAGGTGTGTCAACCACTGCCCCAGCTTCCCATCAACAGCAAACATGCCCATCACAATTGCAGGTGATAAACAGCTTCTGTGCCCAGGCCAAGAGCTATTTTTGCTTTCATTTGTCATGTCAGCATCATCGCGGGCCCATACTTCTGCAAAACCTTCCCTCAGGCTGTGCCTGGTAAAACTCTGATGGTTTCCAGGTGATTCCTCTTATCGTTCAGTCCTTATCTCGTTATCTTTCAGTACTTAAAAAGGGCCTATAAGAAAGGTGGGGAGAGTTTTTTCAGGAGGGCTTATTGTCATAAGAGGAGGATTTTAAACTAACAGAGGGAGATTCAGGCTGGATGTGAGGAAGAAATTTTCTGCAGTGAGGGTGGTAAAACACTAGCACAGGTTGTCCAGAGAGGTGGTGGATGCCCCATCTCTGGAGACATCCAAGGCCAGGCTGGATGCGGTTCTGGGCAACCTGATCTAGTAGAAGATGTCCCTGGTCATTGCAGGGGGTTCACTGGTGAGCTTTGAAGGTCTCTTCCAACCCAAACTGTTCTGTGATTCTATGATAATTTTGTGGCAACTTGTGATTCTGATCTGGCCTGGGAATCCCATCTTGTATTTTTCATTAGATATAAGCAGTGCATTAACATGTGGTGTGTTAGAGGTTGGGTATGGGGCTCAGCTGAACACCTTTTTATATCCTGTTATAGTGCCACACTCAGTCACCCATGATGCTGGGGATGTTTAATGCTGGTGACTGCTGTTTGACCTGCGAGCATGGACAGCAGTGATACTCCACAAGGGCAGATCAAAGCAAAGGAGCCTGGATAAGCAATCAGATTTTCACTTGGAGTAGTGGAGCTGACAGCAGTCATTTCTCTTGGAGCCAACTGGTCGGCATTCAGGTAAATCCAACTGTTTCACACTGTTAGCTGTGCCATCTGCTAACTCCCCCACGGCAGCACACACAGAGAGATGCTGCAGGGAGGAAGCCACTGAAAGGCTCAGCCACTACTTCAATTCTCTGTGTACTTTTAAAAGGGTTTTTGCAAAGAGCTGACCCTGCCTGCGCAGCTCGGGTGCAACGTTTCAAAGCAGTTTTCAGTCGTTTTAAGAAATGAAATGGGTGCTCTCCAAACCGAAAAGGGAAAAAGAGTTCCCTTGAAGGAGTCTGGTTTTAAGATCTTTTTGTAAATCTCATTTAGGTGGATTTATGGGTGAAAGGAATGACACATCTTCTCTAGAGGGCCAGGCTGGAACTGCTTAGTTGGTTTCTTAAGAAAAGCCTTTGCTAAGGGTCAGCATGGAGAGTGTGTGATCTGTCCACTTGGCTTTCCAGAACAAGACATGGTGCCACTGTGGGCTCAGAGTAGTAGCAGAGGCTGGCCTGGCATGTCATCGCTTTGGCACTTCTAAATTGCTTCTGAATATATTGGCAATTTGAGCAGTGCCAGCTGCAGTGGTTTTATTAGATATTTCCTGGAATTTGAAATTAATTTGAAGGCTCAAGTTCCTGAAGTCAGGAGAGTCTCAATTTTCTCTGCCACTTTCATCAAATCAGACAAAAAATTGGATCCAAATGTCTCATGACCCTCCCACCTTGGGTAAACTTAAATAGAATAAAACTTATTGTATAAAAATCTCAGGTGCATTACTTTACTGATGATCTTGGCAAAGACTGGTTTTGGATAGTTTAATCTGAAGTCTCAGCCTATATGGACCTCTGAAAACCTACAAGTTTGCTTCCATGGCTTCAGTAGTGCTCTGCATAGCAGAATAGGTAAAAAAATGGGGAAAAAAATAGTCTCTCATTCTCTGTTGAGCTGAGCAGAAGCAGAGCTCTCTGTATACTGTGGTTTCTGTGAGTATTCAGGTAGACTGTGGGATTGGTCTCTGTTCACTTGAGTGCTGGACTAAGCTTAAAATAGGCACTCTTATAGCTGGTTGTTGCTGCCTCTCATCCCTTGTCACTATAAAAAACAGAATATGAATACAAGATCAATGTAATATAGGAAGTTGCAGCTTGATTTATGCAAATATATTTGATTTCATGCAAATGTACCGCTGACCTTTCTTTGGTCAAAGTAAGTTGGCAGGTACAGGGTTTTGAGCTCAAGAGCAGAAAAAAAATGAGAGGTGTCTTCATTATGCAGTGGAGATTTCTTCAGAGAACAAATATCTCCAGTTACCTCCAGCAGAGGCTTCATGACAGAACAATTTGCTATCATTTCTTGAAGAGATCTCCTGAATACTCACAGAGAAAAGCTGGTTGGACTTTTCAATAGAAATTTATTTTCAGCAGAAATAAGATGTTGCAGCTGAAGTAAAGAGTATTTGAAAAGAATCCGTTTCCAAACAGGAACAGGCAGCAGGGAAAGACAAATCTGAAAAATGTTCACTGATTTTTTTTGAGTTTGAATTTCAGGGAAGAGGCGTTTTCAGTCAGTTGGTTATTGAGAGTCATCTTCAGAAATACGCTCACTGCCTGTGTTACTTGTGGTTTTCTTTAAAACACTTGCAATCCCTTCTCCCCTCCTCTAAATTTTCTATGAAAAACCCCCACTCTGTTTTGTGATTAAGAGCAAACACGATTGAACTCAGCAGCTGTTGGGAGTTCAAATGAATGTTCAGAAACATAATTCTAGAAGAATCTGATGAATTCTGCTTTCTCAGCAGCAATGAGTATTTCGGAGCGGATCTGCCCCTCTGCTCTGCTGATATTAACTGATCTGGAATTTTACTATGCATTTTCAAAGTGTTACTTCTGTAGTAGCCACAGAGTTTCTCTGTGCACCATAACAGGATTCAGGCACCTAAAACCCGTACCTAGCTTTGAAAATACACTCTCGCTAAGCACACAATCAGGAAACAAAAGAAACCAGCATGATAAAAGAGGAAGGAGAGGAGGCAGCCACATGCCCAGAGCACTGGAGTATGATCTAGGCAGGGCTAGATCCTAGGAAGTACAAATACACAAGGTCAGAAAAACAGCAGTGTGAAAATGGGAGGCAAAACAGCATTTCAGTCTTCTTTCCTGTGTAAATAAAGGGCTGGATGTATTCTCACCGAGGCTGGGTTAATCACGGAATTCTTTGTATTTTGTCTTTAAAAAAGAACTAAGCTGGACTTTGGCCCAGCAACAGAGAGGTGCAATCAGAGCCGGACTAAGAGCCCTCCCAGGATGGGATCAAGCCACCAGTAAGGTCAATCTGGCATGTCAGTGTGAGTCCATCCTCCATTACACCAGTGGGGTGCTGGCGCTGGTTGCTCCTAAGCCTATGCTCTCCAAGAGATTGGTCAGTGATACAAAGGTTGTCAGAAAGCTGGGCTCAGGTTTAAACCACAGCTTGGCAATCCACAGACATGAAATATCAGTTGTAGTCGTGACCTGTAATGACGATACCAATATGCAAATATCATCAATCCTAAAAATAAGAGGTGATCAAAAACTTGATCATATTGGGCACAGCTGAACTGGTTGATCAGAGGGGAAGTGGACTCACTGTAGGACTAAGCTGGACATCCAGGATAAGAAAACCAGCAATTCTAATATATGGCACTAGATAGAAACTAGACCCACTGAGGTATTTAATTCCTGCTCAGCTGCCTAAGGGATCATTTTAGAACATGAAATCTTTCATAGATCAGAGTCTTGGTAATTGGCGATCCCTAATAAAAACATAGGTGACTTGACTATGTGGCTTTCCTTGTGTTTCTGTAGGCTTCAGCAGTTTAATTTACTAACGCACTTTGTAACATACTACAAGGTGCTTTGAATGTGCAGCCCTCAAACCCCACTACTGGCTCCATCCTGGGGCTGATCCCATGCTGGTGGCAAGGGGCAGCCCTTCCCGCTCTATTTCAAACTCAATGCCATGTGTTTTGCAAAGCTTCAAAGTGCCACTTAACGGGACTTTCATTTTCCTTCCAGCTGAAGAGAAAGCGTTGTTAAACTCCCAGGCTGGCAAGTTGGAGTTTACACAGATGGAACAGTTAGCGCAGACCGCAGAACAAATACCAGCAACCAACCAGTTTCACACTTCTAAAGAAAGAAAGAAAGGAATGGCAGAGGCAGGCCAAAGCAAACAGGCCTTGGAAAACTCGAACCCGCTGGCTGGAATTTTCAGCTGTTACTTTTCTCTTCACATTCAGGCTTTTTTGGAGATCTCTCGATTCAGCAAAGCAGAGAGGGCTTTCGCATTCATCTGAAGTGATTTAAAGCTCCAGGAGGAGTGCTGTGCTCGGTCCCAGCAACCACAAAACATACATTGTTTGAAATTTTATAAACATGGTTTTCACTGAGAGCCACATTTAAAAAAATAGAGAAGTATGTTTTCTTTCCAGCAAATAACATATTGTTGAATTTCCCACATTGTGCCTCGCTGCGGCGGTGGGGTGTGTCACCTCGTATGCTTTTTTGCTTTTTAGACCCGATGACATCTCCCGTGCCCTCAAAAGAGCCCTGAATCATCTTGCTTTGTGGGGCTCTCATCTGTCTCCGCTCCCCTCCAGAGATGCTGCCTGGCTGAGGAAGGCTGGGTCCCCCCGGGGCTCATCCTCGCTGTCCTGCCATCAATCAGAAAGGTCATTGCTGAGGATCACCACCAGAAACCTCTGCAACACCCTGCACTGCTGCCGCTGGTCCTCAGAGCAAAGGACCAGAGCAGGAATTAATCCTGGTCTCTCCCATGGCAATGGAAGCATAACCTCTGGGCCAACCCCAAAGGATTTTATTTTATTAAGACACAAGGGTTGTGCTTCCCTTCATCCAGCCAACTTTTTGCTCTCATTCTCCAGTAACAAAGTAATTGCTAAGGAATTAAAAAGGCATCTCCTGCAAATACACAGGCAGAGGCACTAGTGAATCTCCACTTGACATCTGAGACCTGCTGGGTAAAATTGTTAGGGGTGGATAGATGGGTTTAGATAAAATTATCCTCTTCTATTCCCAGAGATCCGCATTCAAATGCAAGCCTCATTATGAAATTGAAGTACTTCATGCTGTGTAAACTGTGACTTGTACTAACAGCACTGAGGCAAGTTCTGCTCCCACAGAAACAGGTGTTGATTAGAGTAACTTCAGATTGCTCCGTCAGCTCACTGGTGTCTGCAGGGGCCTTCTCTTACTTTGGGTTTACAGTTAGAGAGCTGAAGCAGCATCTTGTTCTGAACTGTGTCATTAAAACTACCTGTTTCTACCTGGTTTTACTCCCATGTACCAGAGGTTTGTGTTTTTCTCTTTGCTGTATTAGCAGTAGCTTCCTACTCTGTCATGAACAGGAATACTATTCGGTACCTCATGTGCTGCTGACATCAGATTTTACTAAATCAATCCAGACTTTGTACAAAGCTGCACAAACCCATCTTAATTCAGTGGATAAACATCACTGGCCATGCCAGCTGAGACCTTAAATGATGCTATTCAGGGGTGTAAAAATGAGTGGAATTAACTTAGGTAATGAAAGAGGAGGCAGCTTCACAGAGCAAGTTGAGTAACAGAACAGTTATTTTAACCAGAACAGTCAAATCTTAAGCAGCAGTGGGCCTTGATCATAAATGATCAGTGTCCACTCAGCTACAAGCATGGGGACAAGCTGCAAGTCAGATTATCTCTGTGTTAGGTGTAAACTGAGACAGCGAGTGGGGCCATACCCCTCTAATTCACCCCTGGTTTATCCTGCAGGCTCCAGCCAATTGCTTTCGTTGCTCCATCCCTCTGTTCTCAGGGTGTAATTTCCTCTTGCTCTGCACGTCCACCAGCACCACAAGTGGTATCCGCCAGGACACTTCCCTCCAGGAGGGCAGGCTGGCTGCAAAGCAGGTTGCTCAAGGAGGCTGTGCTATCTGTTGTGGAGGTTTTCAATACAAGACTGGATAAAGCCCTCAGTAACCCTCCTGAGGCCCTTTTGAACCTGAATTATCCTGTCAGCCAAAGGTGGGCACCTTAGGCAGGTTTTCTGGAACAAACAGCTCTAGGGACTTGTAGGTCCCCACAATTAGTACAGCCTGTCCTACAGGGCAAGAAAGTGGCTGCACAGACACTGACATCCATGTCCCATCCACCTCCTCCCTGGTAAGATGTTGTCTGCTCAGAAATGATATCATCAGTCTTGCAATGCCACAGCAGGGCTAAATCCTTCCCTGGTGAAACCACTGAAGCACTGGTGCACCATCAGAGACATTGTCGTAACTCAGTATCACATATAATGGTTTTTTTTTCAGCTAATATTGCCGCTTATATAATTATAACAAACTGGACCCAGTGGTTCATGAATTTGCAGTATTTTTCTTTTATTTCAATGTTAAGTGTGTACAAAGAAGATAGCATCTATGCAAAGGAGAAGAAAAAGATTGCAGTCTTCCTCTTTGCTCTGCAGTTCCTGCTTAGGGTGACTAGTTCCTCCCTTTCAAACAACCTTTGCTGACAGAAACCCGTGATGATACATGGCAGGATGCACCAGAGTACCATGGAAGCCAGTGCAACGTGACGCATTTACTGTACTACAACGTACTGTATCTCAGTGCTAATGACGTCTGGGTATTGAAATAACCTCCACAGGGAGCAACGCTGCAACACCTGCTTCTTCTGGATAACGCAGTCTTCATCTCCTTGCTGCAATGGAAAAAAAAGACCTTCTCAGAGAGGCTGCTGAAGTGGAATGTCACGTTAGGGCATGGTTGTTAATGACAAACCATTACAAGGTTGCCAAGTGTTTAAAATGATGCTCCCAGGATTGTAAGTATTGGAATATTTTATGTAGCATTTAATTATGCAAGGTTCAAATTATATTCAGTAATAGGAAAGGCAAGAAAACCTTTCATTAAGTGGTGCTTAGTAATCATTAATCACATATTTATTCTATGATAACATACTGTAATAGTGCTTGGAACATAGGTCCAGTGGTCAAAACATCTCAGATATTGCACTGAGCTAATGAGGCTTGAGGGTCAAATTCTGCCCTCAGTTAAATCAGCAACATCTATGATTGCGTTGGTTCAATTGAAAAGCAGTCCTAAAAGCCACTTCTCAGGAGTGCACCAGTTCCAAGAATGAGCAAAGGCCTTGCCCTAGGTAGAATCATCTACTTTTCAGCAAGTGTCTATGACTTGAAGTGGGATTACTGTGTCCAGCAAAGCAAGCCAACAGCCTCGAAACACACAGGAGGGAAATTCAGATGTCCTTTTCCATGGGCTTTGCATTCCTTTGGGGGTTTTTACTTCTGTTACCCCTCAACAACGCCAAATGTAAATAGGGACACTGCTGGGAACTTTGGAGTGTGATCCCTGGAGTTAATATTCCTTCTCAATTATTCCGGTGGGAATTTCTAACACAGCAATTTATGAGATCACCCTCTGGTTTCTTATACGTGTTGCTAAGAAGCAAAATGAGTTAATACCCGACTGAGATGAACACAAGACATAGTTATTTATACCTTTCTTCAGGCTCTCTTTGAACGCAGGCAGGCATAGATTATGTCATTCATAGCCAAGCACTCTTCCAAAATTTTCTTCCCACAAAAGGAATACTTGATCTTCTACCTACTAGAAGACATATAAAATTATTTTTAATGAAGATCCAGTTTCTGGAGGAATCATTGGAAGCATTTGGGGGCAGCACTGATACACAAATATGCTCTACGCTGTCCTAGTTCAAGTCCTGGTCATAATCAATATGAGACACTGTCAAGGAGGATTTTCTGCTGCAAAAAGTTGAATGTGTGCAGCAATTCATACATCTCCTTTGTATCTCAGTAAATACTATGATTTGTGGACAAATGGTCAATGGCCAAAGGGTCAGTATTAATGCCGTCAGAAACTAATACCTGATAGCCATTTACTTCTGTGATGGTATTCCCTGTATCCATAAAGATTCCATGATTTACTTTGTTTGAAAAAAATTACACAAAATATAGTCCTAATACAGTGGGCACATTGCTGGAAAAATAGAATTGAAATACCTCCTCAGCCCAGAACTTTTTCTTCAATGTCTCTTCTGTGTATTAATTTCACCATTTTCCTAAACACAGTATTTTTTGCTCTCCATTTAAGATCACCTAATGAAATATGACTATTCCTTTAGTCTTCTGAAGTATACAAGGTACTATTTTTAAGTCTTTTTTTTTTTTTCTCAATAAATGTAATAAATGCCTTGAGAGATGTCCCTGTGGTTGTCAGAATGGATGTGGAAGTCACAAATGCATTTTTTTTCTGTATGGATTAAGGCCATTGTCAAATGAAATAATTTGTAGAGGAAATGATCCCTATTTGCAGAACAGGGAAAGTTTGCTTGTTAAGTGCATACACTTAATTCCTATTAATTTTACCAGAGGGTAAGTGGAAGTGTTCATATGGCTTGTATGTGTCCTTTGCAATTTCAATTGCTGGTTGGGTTTCTGCTTCCACTGATAGGAAAGTACATTATATTTGCAGGGTGAACAGTCACCCTCCAGGGCCATGCACACAGGAGTGTGCACGCTCTCGGTTTTATTCAAACACAGGATGGAGGTGAATTCAGCCATTTATTCAGAGATTCCCATGGGAGGCTCCTGTGGAAATCTAGCTCTGGCAAACTATAGTTTGCAGTTCAGTATTGTGTCCCCAGACAAAGAACCTGTAGATAGGAAGGTTATTAGAAGACTGGTTCTAGCTGCAATGAGCCTTTCCCGGTTTCTCTACAGTTAAGCAACTAGCCTGCATCTTGAGTTGAATTTGAACCTGGTATGCAATCTGTATCCCAGCTAGCTACAGAACCATCCCAGGAGAAGCTTTGGTTGGGTGAATACCCAAAGAAGTACCCCATATGTAACCACGCTGTAGGGAATATACACACCAAACAACCACTTAGGCAGCTTCCAGAGCCTAAGGGGGCAACAAGAAACCTGGAGAGGGGCTTTGGACCAGGGCCTGTAGGGAGAGGACAAGGAGGAATGGCTTTAACCTGCCAGAAGGGAGATTGAGATGAGCTCTTAGGAAGAATATTTGGCAGGCTAAGAACATTGGGGCTGTTCAGCCTGGAGAAGAGAAGCTGCATGGAGACCTCAGAGCAGCTGAACAGGGCTACAAGGATGCTGGAGATCGTCATCAAGGACTGCAGTGATAGAACAAGGAGTACTGGCTTCCAACTTAAACTGGGGAGATTTAGGTTGGATATAAGGAATAAATTCTTCCCTATGAGGTGCTGAGGCACTGGCCCAGGGTGCCCAGAGAAGCTGTGGCTGCCCCATCCCTGGCAGTGTTCAAGGGCAGGTTGGACACAGGGGCTTGGAGCAAGCTGCTCTAGTGGAAGGTGTCCCTGCCCGTGGCAGGGGTTGGAGCTGGAGGAGCTTTAAGGTCCCTTCCAACACAAGCCAGGCTGGGATTTCATGTTTGTGGACCGCAGGGGCCGTGGAGGCCTGCCTGTTGTTAAACAGCTGCCACGTTTCATCCAAAGTGGCTGCATTTTAGTGGTGGCTGAAGTGCTTCCCCCGTCTACATTGGAAAGCTCATTGGGATAATTTTGGATGACAGATATTATTACTATATTTAATTTTTGAAACTCCACTGGAAAAGTTAAGCCCTTAAAGAAATCCCTGCACTTACTACATTCAGCTTTTTCCCTTGTAAGAAATGACTGGAGAGTTTGTGCTTTTAATTATTATCATTCTCCCTTGAAATTATAGGTAAAGCACTCAGTGACATTCGAAACATAAATTACTGGCCTGCAGCCTTGTGCTACTGTTTCTCTATCTCCCTGCCAGGGCTGCAAATCAATTTTCTGCATTTCTTTCAGATATTCTGAAGAAAATTGTGGAAAATAGCTGTTGGCACATGGCATTTTTCCACAATGGTTAGAACTATTGAATGGGGCTGTAATAGGCTGCTTTGGAGAAGCCAGCCCCATTAAAATGCCAACCTCAGAAGGATCAGAACACTCTCTCAATCTGAATTTCATAATTTTTCCACAAGAAGAGCAACCGAATTTTCCCTGGTTTTGCTGCAGTCCTGCAGCTTTGTTAAAAAAAGGGAAAAAAAGAAAAAAAAAAAAAAGGAAAAACCTGTCCCTGTTTTTAATTTCTTTTTGTTTCTTCTTTTCTATTTTTCTTTCGTTTGGTTTTGCGTTTTGTTGGTTTGGGGTTTTGTTTGCTCTTCTGTTTTGCTTCGCTTAAGTTCCAGCCACTCTGCCCTCTGATATTGGGTGATTTCTGGAGGATTTGATTTAGGGCTTTTTTCTTTACTCTGGTATTGTCCAGGCTGTTCTACTACAAAGTGACCTAGAAATTCACCTGTTTGCAGTGATGATTATTTTCCCTCAGAACTGTCTCTGGTATGATTTCAGGTGTTACTGGTCATACAGAGGCATCAATTTGTGACTGGAAGCATCTTTACCTCTACCCTGGCTACACTGGGATTTAAACTCATGGGGCACTGGCCAACATTGAGGAAGCTCATACTTTCAAGTTTGATTGATTTCTTTGGATTTAGAGTCAAAGCCCTCTAAGACCATTAAGACACCAAGAGATGACAGAAGCTCTTCAGTCTGTAAAGCAGACTTTCAGCTTTTGCAGTGAATCGTAGAGTCCCAGCCTGGCTTGGTTTGGAAAGGACCTTAAAGGTCTTCCAATTCCAGCCTCCTGCCACAGGCAGGGACAACTCACACTAGACCATGTCACCCAAGGCTCTGTCCAACCTGGCCTTGAACACTGCCAGGGGTGGAGCATTCACCACTTCTCTGGGCACCCTGAGCCAGCACCTCAACACCCTCACAGTAAAGAACTTCTCCCTAAGATCTAACCTGAACATCCCCATCACCCCTTGTCCTATCACTGCAGTCCCTGATGAAGGTTGCCCAAGAACTGAGAATCAGAACAATAACAGCAAATCCCTGAATTTCCAAGGGAGTATTCTTGCAGAATTTTTGCTGATCTCATTGTCCAGGTCAGACTGTAGGGCTGTTTCTGGTGGTGTTATGAACAGAGAAGCTGTTTAGCTCAATATGGCAGAAGCTTAAAGAAACAAGGTCACATCTCAGCTGCTTCTCTCTAAAAACTGGTTCTTCCAAAACCCCTGGAGAGAGCTTCTGGGGTTCTGATTATATGTTCCATTTCGAGGTGGTGATGTAATGCTGTACATGATAAAGCAAGGGAACTGAGCTGGGGCTGAGAGTGGTGAAAGTTTGCTGGTTTAATCCAGGTCCGGGGACCTCAGATACGTCTACCCATAATTTCAGGAGTAAGTGTTTGGGGTTTGAATATGCTGCTGCTGCCTGGTCTGATGCCTGTTTTGCCAGGGCAGAAGGAACTCCTGCAGTACCATTGTAAAAGGATCATTTCAAAAGGGAAAACTGAGTTAACCTATGGGTGTTTCGGCTAGTGAAGGCTAATACATTGCTATCTTCATTAACAGAAAGAATGCCAAAGAGGCTAAATGAGTCAGAACAGGCAGAGACACAATCCTTTAATGAGTCGAACAGGAGCTGGTTTGTAACGTGAGGTTATTGATAATCCCAGGGTTTATATAACAGTGTGATTCTAGGTCAGGGAGCAAAAACCACATACTCCCATAGACACACACTGGCTGGTGCACTGTAAGATGACACACTCTTCTGAACAGATGGCTGCAGCCCGGGTTGAGCACATGCACTCAGGAAAGATGGTTTTTTGTCAGCGGGGTAAGGCCTCCTGCCTGCTTTTGCACCTCAATGTGTAGGACAGATGTTGATTTTTTTCAATGAACAGTTCTGCAAATGATCACCTGGGCTCCCATGGCACTGTATCAGCTTAATTCAGCCCAAGAAACTCTGTAGTTAGAGACAGGGTTTTTATAAGAAACACTACAAGCATCTTTTCTTTAGCTTGAGAAACAGCCTCTTATTTTGATGAATTCCCACATGTGTACTGGAGAGTTTGACACCCAGTCTGGTGTCAAGGAGTTGGATCTGGAAGTGGAGGAACCACTCAGGGTGAAATAACCATTGTCTCTCAGCTCTTCTTTATGCTCATAGGGTGGTATTGCTAAAGAATGTGGTTTACTTTCCCTGCAAGGTACTACTGAGGTACAAGATGGTTCTATCATCACAAAAAAAAGCTGTTTAATAGTAGAACTAGTTTCCTGTTTTGCTTAATAACCTGCTAGTAACTGTATAACACCACTGAAGGGCAATTACATGACTTTAGCCATGCCAGGATGCCAGTGCTACGGTGATGCTGGTTGTGAGTCTGGATCTTCGCCTGGCGTTGCCATCCTAACCAGTCATTTTGCAGGAAGCAGTTTCTACAAGCTCTCGTGACTGTGCAGGTTGTCAGTGCTGCCCATGGCACGCCTGCCAGTACTGCCTGATCTGATCTTTATGGTGCCATAAAAGTCAATTTATGATAGTAAAGAAAATTTGAACCGTTCTGAGTTCAGTAGTCAATTGTGGCTTAAGCAGCCTACCTTAAATTCCCTCCCACAGCATTCCCTGAGAATCCTTAAATTCCCAGGCTTAATTTTCCTGTGGACTTCACATGGACAAACCTATTATTGAATAAAACAGAGGAAACTAAAAGACCATCTGGAAGAATGTCAAGAGTGACAGCTCCTGAGTCTATGGCACTTTTACTGTTTGTGTATGCAGGTGAAGGCATTTTCATCCTCCGAATTATCTGGCTTTTTTCTTTTTCTTTTTGATTTTTAATGTGTACTTATGCAGGGTGGGTTTTTTTCTCAGCAAGAAAACCCTCCAGATAAAGAGGAAGATGTTAACAGGAGTCTGCTTAACGCTAAGTCTCAGACCTCTTGCTTTCTCATTACAGGCAGCATTCGGTGACTGCCACTAAAGGACTGATGCTGGAGGAAACTTCCCACATTTTCAGAGCTGCTGCTCATGAAGCCTGGTAGCAGCTTTGTGGAAATAGGCATTTCAGTCACTGTCATTCACATTTAAGAAAGCCACAGCTGAAAAGCAGACACTGTGAATATCAAAGGCTAGAAGTAAATTCTGGCTTCTGTCATTACCACTCACAGGGAGCACAAAGTGGAACAGAGGAAGAAAAACATTTAACAAGTACAGATGACCCCTAGAGGGGTTTGGAAAGGGCCAATAGTGATGTCTGAGTGCGCTGCAGGCATGAAACTGCTCTGAGAACAAGCACAAGTGTTTGCATGCATGGGGTGTCAGTAGCTGAACCACGGTGCCAACTTCAGCGTGCATGAGCAGAGCCAGGGAGCTGAAGTGCAGCACCAAGAGGAGCTCTGCAGCAGCCCCTGTGAGGGAGGTTTGCAGCTCCTCCGCTGCGTTGGTAACGTGCTCCCTGCAGGTTGCTGTGCTGCCTCATTGCTCTTTCAAAAGACAGCCTCAGTGCAGGTGTGAAAGGGGCAGGGTGTTGCAGCAGGAGCATTCTGACCGCTTTCCTCATACTCCTAAGCAGTGGTGGTGGTGCTGTGAAGTGGTTCCTAGAAAGCACAGGACTGAGCCAAAAACACAGCTGAACTGGTGTCCCGTTGCATTGGCAAGAGCAGTGACTGCATGTCATCGAACTCCCGGCGCTCACAGCACTGAAAATAGCAGGAATTTTCCCTTCTTGTACAAAATGATATATTCCTCCCTCAGCTATGGAAAAGAAACAATGGGGAAAGAAGATCAGGTTTGCCAAGAGCAGTGCATCCCTTTCATTTCAGTGTTCTCCCTGACATGAAAGAAATGCATAATAATTACAGAAAGGAACTAGCAAATGCTTCACAGTTTGGAAATAAAGTCAAAATATTTCTGACAAAACGTTTTTCCACCAGAAAGAACCAAACCTCTGTTTTGCTGAAAACAGAAATGAATCAATGGCACTTATTATAGACAGATTACTCGGGTTAAGGCAGCAAGGAAAATGCCAGGAGATGTCTATATCGAACTCTAGAGGTCAGGAGTTCTTCTACCTTTTCCCAGTAATTTGAACAGGGTATCTGAGTTCATTTCTAAGCGTCAAGAACAGTTCTGGCATGATGAGAGTCAGAAACACAGACTTTTGAACACGGGGTTAAAAAATGACAATTGGAGATGAAACTGCGTAAGGCCCCAAAGGCACTTTCCATGGAGTCCTGAAAACAGCCCTGCCACTCCAGTGTGGGTTTCCCTGTTCCCTCCACTGCCTGAATGCACTCCTCATGTGTTTACTGTGCCTCATTTAGTTGTACAAAAGTGAGTGGGTGAAATAGTTTAGATGAAAGAGAGTCTGTGGCAAGAGATCAAGAAAATAATTACTGCTGTGATCCACTGCTGGAGCTGAAAAATCTCAATTAAGGGGGAGGATGAGCAGGAAAGGCTGTTGGAAGGAATGGAAAGAGATGCATATGTATGTGTACACACACACTCGTGCACTCCTGCTGCTTGTGTTTTCAAGGAATACTCTTGAAATTAGTCCAAGAAGTCCTTTGGGTAGAGTACCCTCCCCTCCCTGGAGTTAGTTTGGTTTCTCAGAAATGTTACAAATTGTCTCAGGTCTTGCTCTGTGCAAAGGTTTTACAGCATCTTTCAGGACGATCATTTACATTTCAGCAGGGAGTAGAGTGAGTCAACTTAATACAGATCTGTGAAACTTCACATCTGCAGCTATCGTCTCTCTTTTAAGCAGCAGTCTTGAACAGAAGAGCAAGCAACCTTTCTCATTGAGGATGCCCCATGGAGCTGGTGTAGCTAAGGGAGAAGCTTCTCTTGCCTGAGATGGTTTCCTGTCTCTTTCCTGGGCAGCTGGTGACCATGACTTTTCCTAAAACAAAATACACTGCTGGGGTGGTAGCTGATGACAGCAGTTGTTACCTTGTAAGCATTTACTACAAGATCTGATGGGGACATGGGGGTGTGGGGCATGCTCAGGGTACTTCTATCAGGTGGGGGGTTGATAGGGATGGAAAGCTACACACATGAAGAGTTTCACATCCCAACTCAGTAACAAAGTGAGATGGAGGTGCTATAGATGAGGCATACATGTAGGGATCTTGTTTACCATTAGTCAGCTCACCCTGCACGGATGGTTGTGAAGTAGGGTATAGAACTCCTTGACATAAAGTAAGTTATATTTATACTGTTGGTTTGTCCGTTAATTCAATGGCATATAAATTTGTCACTCACACAGGTTTGCTTAGCCTTCTTGGCTGAGAACAGCCATTGATTTTGCAGCAGAGATCATACGTGCCCTTAAACTGTGCTTTTGTAACACTACACACTGCAGATGTGTGTGCGTAAACTGGGGAACTACAGCTCTTGTTCCCCTGCTTCTACTTGGCAAATAAATACCCATTTCACTTGTTGTGTAGTGACACCTTCTGTGTGTTCCCAGCGGTGGTGAGGACCAGGCAGCCCAGCCATTCCCAGCTTTAGGCAGAAAGCACAGCCGTGGCAGGGCGCACGGGTGGCTTGCTGGGTGATGTGAAGCAGTGTGTTTGCCCCATCGTTTGCCCACATAAAACAGATGGAGAGGATTTTTCATGCAGATAGATACTTGCACATTTTCTCCCTGCACTGAGAACCCAGTCTTCCTGGGTATCAAAAGAGTGTTTTGGTACTATGGAGCGTGATGTGGTCATCAACACCTGCTGGTTGTGCAAGCACTGAGTGCCAGTCCTTCTGCTAAAGAGCCTCAAGGAAGCATGCTGATGATAAATAAATAAATACACAGATAACAATCCATGGAAAGCTCTCAGAACTCTGCAAGACAAAAGCTTAATCCAAATTCTTGACAGACTCTGTGTGTTTATGTGTTCCCCAGTGCTAGTGGCATGCTATCGCTGCACAAATGTGGCCTTAAATGCATCTATGTAAAACATACAGGTTTAGGACAACCATGGGGAATTGGTACCCCGCAAAATGGGACATTACAAAAGCTGTAACTCATGTTATTAAATCTTGTAACTCGTGCAACTCATGTTCTGTTATGTGCATGTAACTCATGGACAGGGCTCTGAGCACCTGGTCCTAGTGGAAGGTGTCCCTGTCTGTGATGGGGGCTTGGGCTGGATGAGCTTTAGGGTCCCTTTCAAACCAGTCTAGGATTCTATGTCACTCATATTTCTTCCTGATGGAAGTTTGTCTCAGTGCTTGCCTAGCATGCCTTGTATTCATTACTTCTGTGTCATTAGAGGCTTCAGTTCATAGCCACAGCAGAAAATGACAGTAGAAAACACGGTGTTGCAAGCTCCCTAAGTAGGATCAGTAGGGTGTTTTTTTTTTTCTCCTGGGAAACTTCTGCCTATACAAGAACATTGCATCTGGTGAGGCTGTGGTGATATACATGTGGGTGGTTCAAGGTGTGGAACGATGTCACCATGCCAGTTAGAACATGCTGATCATGATGTCATATCAAAGAGCACTGCTTGCAAAATGACTGTCAGCTGAACCCTGTGCAAGGGAACATAATGGCTTGTATTCATATGTATCATTTGAATATCCATGTGGCAGCCTGCATTCCCTTACCTATCTGCAAAAGAGGAGGGAGGGGACCCTCACATGATGACACAGTCTCATTCCAGGACAGCCCATGTAGAGAAAGAGTCTCTTAGCCTCATAAACTTAGAGCTAACCTTGAGGCTGATGAGGAGGATCCCCAGTGCTAACTGTGTCTATGTAGGATTCAACACCATACAGCTGGCCTCAGGAGCACATCAGATAGGAACAGCTCCTGCAAGTCTATCTCCAGTTCATAGTGGTACACTTTATTATGAATACCACAAGAAAGAGGATCCCGTACTGGTCTGGGTTGGACTGAATGGCTTTTCTTGGTCACTTTGAGCAGATCCTTCAGGACTAGGCCAAGGATCCAGGGAGGTTTACAAACCCCACATGGCTTTAGAGACATGGTATAAAGTCTCATCCTTAATTTCCCATCGATCTGTTCTGGCTGACTGCAGCTGAGGATCTGGCACTGTTAACTTCTATTCAGAAAGTAACCATGCGGTATTATACAGGGAGAGGCAACAATCAGTAAACCATCACATCATTCCAATTGTCTTAATAAGTCTAAACCTGTGAGATGCTTACCAATTTTATTTCACATTCACATCCATGGGAATCAGAAATTCCTTGTACCTCTCAGCACTTCACAGTGTCAGGACCTTGTAACATCAGAACAACTTTCCAGACGCAGATATACTGTGCCATGTATTTCCAATTACTGAAGAGGATTAAAAATCTGGGTCTGGGATATGAATCATGGAGTTTAAAGTAGGTCCAGGACTGAAATTTCTCTGACTCCTGGGAGCATTTTGGCTTGATCTCATGAGGCCTGAAATTCCACTACTTTACCCTAATGTGCAAATAAGCACTGCGATAGTTTCAGTCACTGCTAATGCAGCTAATACTTGAATAAAATGGTTTATTCTTTTTAAAGACCTAAATCAACACTTAATCCATATATTTTAAAAACAACGCAACAAAAGGACAGGTTACATAGCGTGAAATCTGGTTTGGGGAGCTCTCTGCTGCAGTGGTTTCTGAAGTCACCAGCATGTTTTGGCTGAATTATCCCTGTATAAATCACCCAAGCACCTCTTGTGTTCTCTCTGCCCTTGCTTGTGCAGGCATCTCTGCCTCCTGCCTGCTGCAGCAGGGCACAAAGAGAGCCTGTGCACACCAACACTGATGGCATGGCTGGGAGGGCACTTACACCAGCACGAAATAACCACAGAGATATGAATGATGCTTTAAATCCCCAAACCCCTAAATCATATGCTTTCACTATGTGACTATATCATCTCTATAGTGTGTGCGTGGCGGGGTAGTGTGAAATCAGCAGGCTCGGAGCAGTTTTAACGAAGGTTCACCTGAGGTAAGGCAGTAAGCTAAAGGCCACATGTTGCTTTTATTGCAGTTTTCCCTCTTGCTTGCCATTCCGAGCCAACGGTTCCCTCGGAGCCCTTCGTGCCTACAGACACGCACTGGCTGCACAGACACACAACAGGCATGTGAGGCTTCCCTGCTGAATGCATTTAATATGCTGTCTGTGCTGGCATGCTCCTGTCTTGCTTCATAAAACCTGTTGAAAGCCAGTCAATTCATTAATCTTTTGCCAAGAGACGTTTAATGCCAAACAGGGAAAGATGATAATGACTTGACAGTTCATAAGAAAGGGCCTGATCCTGCAAGATACTGAGAGTGGGAGCCAGTGGGAAGAGGAGGGTGCTTGGCACGCTGCAGGACTAACCCCTTGCAGATATGCTGCTCTCTTTCTGCCCTGGTTTGGTACACAGCTTCCAGCATGGAGCCAGGAAGCTGTGAGGGTATGATGAGGCCATGACCATGACTGTTGTATGATTCTGCGATTCTATGATGCTGTCCTCTGAGGAGGTCCCTGGCACATCCCTCAACAGAGTCTGCATTGGAGGGTTAGCAGGACTGATGCTCCAAAGCGCACAGAGGAGACAGAGGGACAGCTCGGTCAGCTGCCGCCGACATGAAGCTGTCTCTTCTCTGCTCCCATGGCTAATTGATAGATAAAGCCCTGGCAGTGGAAATTGCAAACCATTTGCAATGAGTATTCACCTGCACTGTCTGGTCCAGCTTTATCCTGCATGATCACCAGCGCTGGTGCTCAGGGGCTGGCGAGCAGTGAGTGGTCCAGCTCTGCAGCTTCAATGCCTCTTCCATGTCTCCGAGCAGACCCTGCACTGGGAAGGGAGGAGGAAGCAATACCGCCAGCCTCAGGCGACGGGGCAGCGTGAGTCAGGCTGCAAAAAGGCAGTGAGTTTCGCTGAAAGTTTGTGGGTTTAGAGAAGAATAATTGTTGAAGCCTTTTGTTTGAATATTAGATCCCAAGATTTTACGGCTCAGATTTTTGAGCCTTTTTCAGTGCCATGCTGGAAGTTATAAATGTTTAAAGGAACAGGGAGAAGAAGAGTTCTTCACACAGCTGTGTGACTCAAGGTGCTGGAGCTTTACTAATGAAACTGCAGTTATCACAGGACTTGCATTAAGCTAATTGGAGTGGGTATTGCTGAGGTCAACCACAGTTTCCAAAAGGTCCCACTAGTTCCAGGGCAGTTAGCGATGCTGAAGGGATGCACTAAACATCAAGTACACTCAGCCTCCTTGGTGTACAAGAGAAGTGGATCAATACTGAATTAGGGGTGGATAAACTGCATTTAACTATATTTAACAGTACTACTGATAGCACTTAAACTTATTAGGCATCAATTATCCCTTAGTTTCGCAGCAGCTTGTCTCTGTCTCATATCTGCCGCATTTGGTTGCTCCAGCCAGAGTCTGCGGCAGAGCTGGGGGTGTTCTGTCCCTCAGATGAAATCAGAGTCTCATTTTGCAGAAACTTTTTTCCTGAGTCATTCATCAGCCCTAAATCCCCCAAATGAAGCCAAGCTGGTGTGTATCATTCTTTCTGATTTAAAGTGCCCTTCCCAGCTTAGTACTTCAGCATCCTTTCCCATCTGAAGATAGAAGAAAAAGCTTCGTAGAAAAACTGGCTTGGTGGTTTCTGGTTACCGTGTGTTACTGACAGGCTTCATGATGAAATTGCAGTTTTCTACAATGAGGGCTATGAACAGAGGTCCTGCACACTTCTGCAAAACAATTCCTTTGAACATCCATGGTGCACAAGGCAGCACATTGTCCACCCTTCTTGTTCTGTGAAGACTGCCAGTCTCTCCCCTGCAAACAAGGTTGGTCTTTGCTGGGGTTTTCTGCATATGCCTCCACACTAATTGTTTTAAATTGGATGCACTTTCCTCACTGAAGGCAGTTCCAGTTTAGGCAGCAAACACCCTCCACTCTGTGCATTCATCAGTTACAGAGGTTATCAGCACAGCCTTGCATTGCTGCTCATGGCTGTCCATAAAGCAGATAATTTCTGATGGCAGGAGAGGATAACCCCAATTTTAAAGAGTGCCTTAATGCTAACAGAGTCACCCTCCAAGGTATTGCCTTCACCATTTCCCACCACTGCATTTTTGGTGGAAAGGGGGTGGGTGATGGCATTGCTGAAGCTCATGGCCCATCCTGACCCTCTGCAGCTCTCTGTGTCACATGAGAGGCAGGAACGGCTGTCTAGAACAGCCTATCCTTATTACACTTCCAATCCATCTAAAGCCTAAGAAGTAAAACCTAATAGTGGACAGCAACAGCCGCCTTTGGGCTGTGTGTAACACAAGCAGCACTGCAAGCAGCTCTGTGGCTCAAGTTGCAGTAATTGCTCTGTGCAGATGTGTTATGGTGCAGGGCAGCCCAGCCTCCTCTCCCTGAACAAGCAAACCTGCCCTCGATGGGTGGCTGCAGCCTCCCCAGGCAGGCTCAAGTGGAGGACAGGAGTTGGAGGGTGCCTGTAACTTCTAAAGGGCTTGTGATCTTTGTTACTTGGGTGCATGCAAGTCTTTCCAAAGGCTGTGGAAAAGCAGCTTGAACACCTTAGTAAAGGATGGGGAGAAGATGGATGGCATCATCTTCTGGCCCTGCTTGCTCCCATAGGTAGAAGCAGGAGGAGGTCCAGCACTCAGGCACCTAGAGATCACAATTATTCTCATAAATGATTTGCTTCTCAGTAGATACATCAGGAGGCAGGGACTGCGGGAACATCCAAATCACTCAGCAGGCCATCTTCAGGTACTGGAATGGGTTGCCCAGGGAAGTTGTGAATGTTCCATCCTTGGTGGTGTTCAAGGCCAGGTTGAACAGAGCCTTGGGTGACATGGTTTAGTGTGAGGTGTCCCTGCCCATGGCAGGGGTGTTGGAACTGGACAATCTTTAGGTCCTTTCCAACCCTAACTTTCTATGATTCTTGATTTGAACTCAAAGAGCCCATTTGTGCTCCAAAGGATACTCTGAGAGCCCAGATATCTTCTGCTTGCTTCCCTGCCTGGTGTCAGTGCTCAGGGGCAGAAGAGAGGCTTTGCCCCAGGAGGCAGGCAGTGCTGCTGGAGCCCAGCACTAACAAAGACAGAAATACTCTGGTCTTAGAGAGGAGAGAAAAGGTTTTTTTGCTGTTCTTTCAGTCTTGCACCTGAGCTGTGGTGGGGTCTGCCTCTGCCACCCCCAGGGTGCACCCAGGCATGCCAGACCTTCAGAAGAGGCTTTGGGCAAGCCAACATCAAGGACATTCCCACAGGCAAATACATTGAGGCAACAGGGCAGGAGGATTCCCCTGTCCAGAGCCGCACTGAGGCACTGCTGGTGTCTTTCACTCCCCATCATTTGGGAACATCTCCTTTGGCTGGCAAGCGGGGCGTGGGGAGGGTGGCTGTAGGGGATGCGCTGGGCTGCTGCCAGGAGGGATGTAAGGCCACGGAGCAGCCTGGGTTTCCTGGATACACCCTGTCTTGCAGCTATCTGCAGATCCGCGGTGTTTGGATCAGCCTGTCCTGCAGAGCTGCGAGCGCAGAGCCTCAGCCTGGCCTCTTTCTGGCAGACTTGTTTATCTGGGTGTTACATTGCTCGCGGCCAAGGCTTAGTTTCTGTTGTACTTGTGCCAGGGTACACAACCCTGGCAGCTTTCGGCACATGGGAGGAGTGTCGTTTTATCCCAGAGTCTCCCTCAGGAATTGATAACTGTTTAACAGAAGATCAGGGAGCGGATGGAACGACTGGAGGGGTCCCGGGGGGGGGGGGGCGTACATACCCAGGGAAGCTGGAAGAAAAGGCTGGACAGACTGTATATGAATAATAAACTTAGGTGCTTTAAATTTTTATTTCTGTGATTTGGTGGTGGCGGTGGTGGTTAGCTCCAGACTGGGATTAATGAATTCCCTGCAGCTATTCTGCTTTGACTAGATCTGGCAAAGATTATACTGGAGAGAAAGGGAGTGGGGGGATGGAGGAAGAAAAAGCAGCACTTATCAGCGTGTTTATACAGATAGGAGCTAAAAGGTGTAACGTGATGAGACATCTTTCATTTCAGACAATGCAAGCCCTGCACAGTCCCTCTGGGTCTCTTAAACAGAGGCTCTTTAGAGCCTCCCAAAAGTACATTGCACTATGGAAAGTGTTAGGAGCTAATTATGCAGCAGGCTGAAGGAGCCAAGGGAATGGGCTGAAACCGAGAGTGAGTTTTGTACCCAAAGCAGCTCTGGAAAGCACAGCTTTGCACAGAGGATGTACGGACCCAGATATCCCTTCTTGCCGTGCAGTGTGCACCCACATCCACAGTGCAATACCAGTGCTTTTTAACTTGGGCAGCTCATAAGGACACAGGTCTCGGGACACTGTAAGCAGCTGAGTGCAGCAGAGGCACCCCATGTGTGCAACTGTCAGATCAACTGCGATGGGAACGTTTGCAGAACTTTATGTGGAAAAATATGAGCTGTTTCATAAAGAACCCCTGGTACTGAAATGAATCTCCCTGCCTCGGCTGACAGGGATCCAGGGAATTTGCTGTTGGTTGCATGGTGCAATTCCTGAACATGTCCAAAGCAGCAAGGCAGAGGTGAAAATTGGGAGACTAATATTTCTAATGTGCAGTGGTGGTGGTGGCAGTGAAGCATGGAAGAAATTCAGGGAGATCCAGAGACTTCTCTGCACCCAGTTCACATCTGTTCACAATTCACTGCTACCTGCCAAACAATTAAAAACAACAACCTGTTTTATTAGCTGTCACATCTCATAAAATATTCCAGGGCCCTTCATCAGCAGCTGACACCCTGTCAATAAGAGCTCTCTGGCTTAAAAAATGTGCACAGTGTTATTTCAGTGTCTGGCTCTCAGAGGTTTATCTCCAGTGCCCATCACAGGAGTATTCAAGCACTAAATGCAAGGTTAACAACTTCACAATTAAGGATGTGAAAGATATATAGACACTGTTCTTCATTCCACCCTGAGTTTGAGAAATACAGGTCTTGCAGGCTAAATTGGTCTGTGCCTGGTCTTCCAGGGAGCTGTGCATGGGCTGAGCTTTGGGTGGGCAAGCGCTTGGCCTTGACTTCAATAGCAGATAATCAGACAAGCTTAGAAGGGGCACCTGTCACTGCTGAGAACTGGGGAATGGAGTGCTGTGGCATGGTGGAATGTTTTTCCTTAACTTTTGTAGTCTAAGAAAAGAGAAGATGGGGGAAGTTATGTGACTGCTCAGAAGCCAGTGGTCAGAGGCCCAGCTCTGTATTTAGGAGCATAAAGCTAACCAAAATGAGTAGGCACAGGTATTGATGTATCTCTGTGGATCTCTGTGCCTAGGTAGAGATAATTTCTGCATCAGAAGTACAACATTTGGCTCTGCTCAACCCTGCCCAGTATACTCGGATGCTGCCCCTGTCCTTGTCCATGGCCCTACTGGCACATGAACAGATCAGACATTGCGTTGTTGTTAAGCCTTGGCAGTCCCCATCGTGTTACCAGCTCTCCACTCCAGTAACTGCAAAGTGTTTAAGACATCCAATCTGAAACAGATTGATCCCTTCAGCACAATCCTAAATCTGCCGAGGCTGCCAAATTCTGCCTTTTTTACCTCCCACAGGAACAGGGGACTTCCCACAAACTTTCCTTTCTAAAACGCGTTTTTCAGAGCTTTAAAAACTGCATTCACTGCCCAAAGCTGAAATTAAAGTGGTCAAGGTTGAAATCAGCATTTTGAGAACACTAAAGCTTGGTAGCTCTGGTGTTTAGAACTGAAAAAGTGAGGGGTCATGTTCTGCAAAGCTGGGGAAGACTTCTTGAACTTTTTCTGTATAAAGAGGTTGCACTCTTTTTTTTTTAAGTGCAAAGCGAAATGCAATCTAGAAGACAAATATTTTCCATGTTCTCCAGACTGCATAGCCACAGAGTGATAAGCCCTTGCCCATGGAACTCACAGTTTAAACAGACCAAAGACATGAAATATGATGTCCAAGAGCAAACAGGAACTTGATGGCCAAATCTGTGAAGGAACCCCAGGCCCTAGGATTCAGAACTGCTGGGATACGCGTTCCTGACATGTTCATTAATTTTCCAATCAGGCCTTATTAGAGATCAAAATCCTGTTAAACACCTCCAAAGCACTGGGAGCTGGCAGTTTGTAAGTGATCACTGCACCTTTCATCTCCCAGGGGCTGCAATCGCATCCATGAGCTGTGAATGGGGCCTGTGAAATCACAAATGTTTCAGGGTGGAAACTGGTTGATTTGCTAGAAATTATCTCAGTTTTAGGTCTGTTTTCAGAGATATGTTCAGCATTGGCACCGCATGGCTACCTGGTGTGGAGGAAACCTCTGGGTCAAATTGTGCCCCGCGCTGTCAGCACATAGCCTGTGCTGTTACCCAGTATAGCAGCAGGAGCATAACCAACGGCAGATTGTAGACTTGAATGGCAGAATTAGGCTTGTATTGGTTTTCCTAGATGGAGATTTTTGTCCAGTTTTTAGATTATATTATCCCTGGCAATTATCCAAACTGAAACATGATGTTTCCCCCACCCAGGGATCCTGACTTACTCTCAGTGAATGGCAGATAAGTATCACTTAGGTGATTGATGAGAGGGTCACTTCTCATAATCACTCTGTGTCCTTTCAGAGTAGCTATGGGGCCTCAGAAAGCCATTTCCACCCTAGAATGCCAGGGCCTGCTTGGCATAGCAGTTCTGAGTTTCGTGCTCAGAATTCTGTGGTTTTATCTTGTTCCAAAACTCCTCCATATCTCTGAAGATACAGCCTGTGTGCACGAGCCTCTAGACAGCCTCAGGGTAGCACAGGACATGGCACACAGTGCTTCAATAGCAGGATGGAGGTAGAATGTCACTGCTTTCCTCTCTGAAGCAGGAGGACCTCATGTAACTTTCTGCTGGTGTACATCCATGTGCTTGCAGTTGCACGCAGCCGCTCACAGGCCTGAGGAGAGCCACAGAAACTGGCAGTGGTGAGAAAGAGACAGATGGAAACAAAAGAAATTCCTGGTACTGCGTGGTTCTCCAGGGGAAAAGAGGAAAAGGGAGAAAAGGAAAAATTAAGAAAGGAAAAAATGGAATAAAGAAACAAGAAGGTGGGCTGGGGGGTGGGGGGGATCGTTTTGGCTATTTGCAAAACCAGCTGTTGCAAAAGCAGATTCCTCAGTGTATCCTCACTGATCCTAGAGGAGGACATGCGGTGCCAGCCCTCCAGTCCTACCAGCAGTTTCAAAAGAGCCTCAAGGAATTGTCAACGGGATGTGAAAATTTTTCCTTTGGAAATCGCAGTTCGGGTGGTGTTTTCTGTCCCATGATGCTCAGCCTCAGCGATTCTATTAGAAAACACAAAAACCCAACAGTGGAATAGCATGGGTAAACCTTGGGCAACTCTTTGAAACTCCAGGCCCTTGGTGATCTTAGCAGGTGAGCTGAGATAAATCGAGCGGCTCCGGCAGGCATGGGGCACGCACACTGGACTGCTGGAGTGGAAGAGGCGGGTGGCAGAAAGTACTCTTTGATATAAAGATATAACGTCCTCTCTCAAACCTCAGGGAGCCCCGTCTCCTAATATTATTCTTTCTTCATTTTCAATTCAAACCAAAAGTGAAAACAGAAAGAAAATAACTCTCTTTTCTCTCCTTGCCTGCTTTTCCCCCCTCTCTCCCCTCCTGCTGCTGTGACGGCAATGGGAGGGGAAGAGAAAAGGGTCTAGAGCCACTTAGATCAGTTTCATGCACAGGAGAAGTAAGACAGGAATTATTTTTCTTGTTAGCCCTTTTGTAAGAAGACAGACAACCCTTTCAGCCCAAATACAATATTGTAATTGCTCATATTCAACTGACAGAGGTTCCCAGATGAGCTCCACTGAGGCGTCATTTACTAATCTGTCATGTTCTATAGCACCCGCACAGAGCACTGTAAAAGTGTCTTCTTCTCTTTAAGTTATTTATATAGTTGGCTGAAAGCGCTTTGCTTGTACAAACTAGAAACTATTAGATTAGACCAGCGGAGACAGCCAGAGGCAATCTTTTTAACAAAGTGAGTGGGATTCAAAGTAGGGTTGGAAAGCAAATATTATTTCACTGGAAGTCTATTAGAGGTAGTTCCCTGGATAACAAATAAGTGCTTTGTTAGCTTAGCTTGAAGAAATGCACCGGTCAGGTTGGCAGCAGCTGGGTCTAATGGTAAACCGTGTGATAGCAGATGATAATTCTGTGATCAGTGCAACACATAAGCCAATTTTGCTCTCCCTTCCACAGCGTGCCACATCCCTGGGTTTACTTATTTAAAGTGCATGTCAGAACTTAGCAGCTGGGGATATTGCCGTTTGTTTTAAAACTTCTCATCATCACGCATATGCACACACATAAAAAGAAAAAGTATGTAAATTCAGCCTATCAGATAGCAAATATTGTTCTCACCAGGGAAGGCTAAAAGGTTGTCTGTGTTGGAGTGCTTCAATCAAAGTGGAATCTGGGCTTAAACCAACTCTTAGACATGGAGCTCATGAGGACAAACAGAAACTCAGAGTTTCTAAGTATTATGTGAGGTTAAAGCATATTTATAAAAATATGCAAAACAAGTCATAGTCACTATTAGCTGCTAATTCTGGCAAATATAATTTTCATTCAACCCCTGAGACAGCTGCTTTCAATGATGGATAATGTGATTTTGCTTTGGTAGAGGACAAAATGTCCCTGTGCTGTAAATCCATACGTGAGTGATTCCTAAAAGCAGAAATGTGTCTGTATAACAACTTGGGATTTACTACTTTCTATGAGAGGTGCTCCATCCATGTAAGAGGTTTGTTTTATTTATTATTAATAACCACTTGGAAATACCCTGCTTGGAGCTCCCACTGTGAGGGATTAAAAATCAAAAATTATACATGGATGGAGAAAATACTAATGGACAGACGATGAATTTTTGCAAAGAAAAAGCCTGATTGTTTCTGACTGTGGTGTGGAGGGCTAGAGACACCAGAAGGCTTCCCAAAAGGCCATTACTCAACCTCATTCCTTGTATTCACATGCACGACTGGCTCAAGGCTGAACAGAACAGGAATGCTGGGCTACCCAAAGGAGTCAGAGAAACCATGGCCCCATGTCCTGCTCAGCTGCATCCAGAATAACTGGATTTCCCCTTGGGAAATGCATGACACAACCTGTACAGGGGATGGCAGGGGGTTGTCCGCTCTGTGCAGCTTCTGTTGCAGTTGGACTTGGTCGTGGGAACTGCGCTCTGTCCCTTTCCTAAAGGGAAGGGTAGTGCCACCCAGGGCTATGCACAATCTTCACCCCACAATTACATTTTCAAGCTCCAGCCACCCTCAATATACGTATTCAGAGGCAAGATTCATCTCCAAGGTGAATGCAAACCCCCTTCCTGCACAATCCCTACATCCATCCAACCTTCCCTTCTTTCCAAGCTCTGCTTTAAAACTTCGAGGAAGTTTGCCCTTTTGCCCTCCTCTCTCCTTATACTCCAAAGGCAGAGGAAAGAAAATAAAACTCTTAAGGAAGACAAGGGCAGCTCTTGAGGAAGACATTTGCTTTTTGGGGAAGGAGAGATAAGAAGAAAGAGTGAGAGATTTTGCAGAGGCAAAATGCAGTGGTAAAATCCAGTCCATAGTTACCTACGAGTTGTGCAGGTGAAAACCACCATCCACTCATTAATACTCCTTAATAAGTTAAAAAGCTAGGGATTCCCAGGGACACACCTGGGTTTTACCTTGCCAAAGGAGTGGGAAGAAACAAGGTCCCCTCCCAAGCCCAAATCTCTCCTACACAGTGGCAATGCCCCAATTCCTCCCTCTGCCAAAGATCCCTTCCATTCACAATTCACCTCTAATAGCGCTGCTCCCTGGTAATGACGGGTTAGCCTTTCTGTTGCTGGAAGCAGGCAGCTAAGCTGCAGCTCCCTTTGATCGTCCCTCACCACTCTTCCCGCAGGGCCATATTTTCCTAAGGGAGAAGGGGGTGAGGGTACACCCATGTCACCAACTCCCTCTGGAACAAGCCAGGCGAGTCTTTTATCTGCAGGGAGGTTTCACTCTATTTAGGAGGATTAAGGCTTCTCCAGTTCGACTAGAAGCCTTGGCCTGCTGATAAAACACGCATTTCAATAGCTTAACACACCTGGCTAAATGCACTGTAAGTAGCTGCTTAAGTGTATGAATGTTAAAAGCATCCTACGGATGCTGGCATAGCAAATGGAAGTGACTTGGGGGGAGCACAGGGACACAGGAATGAAAGTCCCTCTTTTTTCTTTCCATTAATGGAGATTGTTTTCATTCACCATGAAGTGTCAAATTCCACCTTTTTCTTCTATAAGAAGGTGGCAATTACAGCAAATTTCTTTACAGGCAATGAAAGATCAGGGGCCAGAAAAGGGAATTTTGACTGTGTGACTGGGTTTCTGCAATCACTCTTGCTCCTAGTTTGGCTCCTTTACCCATTATCAGTGGATCTGCTACACAGAAAAGGTTCAGACAACCCAGGTGATCTGCAGGGACATATAGAAAGAAGAAAATGCCCAGGGAACAAATATGCGCCCTAGAAAGCTAAATACCTGCTGGGCCATCCATCCCTCAGCTGTGGCAGCAGTTGTATTCCCACAGCAGTGAATGTAGGCAGATTTAGACTGGTGGGATTTGCTCCTCTACTTATGTTTTCAGTTCTGACTGCACCAGAGGTTTCCTTTTTCTGATTGTGCACCTGGGGATGGATCCCAAAAGCCCAGATCACAGGGCTGTGATCCTGCGGGGCACTTCACATACACTTTGGCAGGTTTCTAGATGAAGCCCGTGTAGTGGGGGTCCCACTGGCCTGGAACATCCCACACCATCACCAGGCTGCACTGAACAAACAGGATGTGAAAGCACCTCCCCAGCTCTCAGCATAAGAGAGTGTGGTAAAGAGAGTGGCACTTGCCTTTGTGCTTCTAGGAAAAGGACAGCATAAGCATTTTGATGATGTATGGATTTAATGGAAGAGGTGGATTCCTGATTTTTTGTTTCTTTCCTGTTTTCTGGTTGCCTTTCCCTTTCTTTTAAGTGTGTCTCCTGATTTCAGCAGCTGGATGTTTCTATAGGGGCAAGGTGGGGTTAACAATTTGCTGTAACTAGTGGCTGTGTTTCACTGACAGATGCTTACAGCAGAGGGGGAATTCAAAGGCATTTGTCCAGGCTGGTAAAATACATTTTGTCACATTGATACACTTTTTTTTATTAGTTTGGTTATAGTTTTTTTATCAGCAGCTCTTTCCTCTCCTGGAGCTGGCTTACTCTCTTTAGATCAGTCACAGGCAGGCTGTAATGATCTTAATGCAGCTCTGATCTATACAAGCCAGGAGCCGAGTCTGGTGATATATTGCAATCTTTATTGCCCTGTTACTCCCATTGTCTCAAGTGCTTCTCCAGATCGATGGTGAAATTCCTCTGCTTTAGTGGCTGTAAGCTGGGAGGCCACTCATTCACCAGACGTGTGACGAGCTAAACTGTCACAGGTTGGGCTTATGGATGCTCAGCTGGCAAAAGACACCACATGGATCCATTCTGTAAAACTCTTGCCCAGAGAAGAGTGGGGAGAATCCTGGCTAATGTCACAAACCCCACATACGCACATACTCCTTAGTTACATTTGGAATTAGTTCTTCCAAGTGGATCTGGATCATCTCCTCACCGTCACGGTAGTCACAACTGTTATCTGATAAATTTTGAAAGAGAAATAATTCAGATCTAGAGTCAGAGATTGGTATATTCAGGAGAACAAAGACTTCAGTGAGAAGTAGTAAGGAGCTCACAGAAAAAATACATTTGGATGTTGGACTTCAGAATCTGAGATTAAGGGGTCTGAGAAATTACATCGTGTCATTCACTATGTCATGAGATTTTAAACCTGAAACCCTATTTATTGCTTTTGCATATAATATCTCCTCCATACAAATACAGTTCTTACTAGCTATTTCTCTTCAAGCCTTAAGTTTGAGTTCACACTCATTTCATCTCCTACCCTACCACCTATATTCAGTTAACTCTAATTCAAGCTGTTGCTTAGCTCCACCACCATCATATCCACATTCCCATTCTCTGCCTTCTCCTGGTCTTCTTTGCACCTCTTCCCAAGCTTGAAACACAGTTGCAATTGGATTTCCTTCTTTATCATCCAAAATTCACAGGGAAGAGAACAATTACTGACATTAACTCCCTCACCTCTCATTAGATCTGACATTCCAAGGATGGGAGTGGGCTGAGAAGGGAAGAGATTGATCCAATGTCCATAGAAGAGAAGGAACATAGAGCATTAGCTGTTCTTCCTTCACTTCCAACCCCAGGATAACTATCATCTAGACTCCTGAAGGGATCCTTTTCCTGGAAAATCTCTATTTTCCTTTAAAAATCTTTCAAGAGAAAAAAATTTTCTGTAACTCCCAACAGCTACAGTGACTGCTATTTAATACTGGATGTGTTGAGGATCTGGATTAGTAGGAGCTACAGCTATTATGAGCTTTTCCTGGTAACTTTGTCATGAGGATAAGAATTTGCCAGATTCAGTCCCACACGAGCCCCAGGATGGAGCCTTGTGAGTAATGTTAATCTTGTCTTTATGTTGTTTCTTTGTTTTAAAACCATCTTGCATGTCCATCATGGGGTACCAGGAGGATGAGGCCTGAGAGGTTTTTAGAAGCAAGATGCAGAACAGACTGATGGACTGGAAAAGTGGTCCTCTATAGGAACAAATCTAAGTGCCAGCACATATGAGAGACCACAGTAGATTGAATGACGTTGTGTGTGTTGGGAGAGCTTCAATTACTTAATTAAGGAAACGATGATACCAAGAGCGGTTTGAAGAGAAAAGCTCTCTCATTTGGATTCATTTCACTTTATACCTTTTTGGTGAAAGATGGAAATAAAAACGGAAGCAGACATGAAATTTAATAATGTTATTGCTAGAAACTAAAATGGAAATAATACTGGGAATGAATTAAATGAGGCATAAAATGCTAAAAAAAGGAAAGAGAAAAATGGTCAAGCAGAACCTAAATAATTCATCTATTTCCAGCAATGGAAGAGTACTCAAAAACAAGGTACAGTGATTACAGCAGGCAACTGGGAGTTGGGACTCTTGAATTTTATTTCTTTCCATAATGTATGTCATTCCGTAAGTCAGTCTTTCCATGCTCCAGTGTACCCAATACTTCTTCACATGACAGTGATGTAGTTGGACTTAATTTGCTGATGCCCTGTAGGTGTAAATTGTTATGAATTGGCAGAAATCACTTGAGATTTAAGGATGAAATTATCTTTCCATTAGGAGCTTGGCTACCAAAACAAACTGTCCATTGAAGCCCCCCAAAGAAAATGCAGCTCCCACTGAAATTTCCCATTTCATAACTCACTCCAGGTGGAATTTTCCCTTCTGAAGTGATACTTCTAATTGAATATCTCCCTCCAACTCCCTGGCGTGAGTGTTGCTTCTGGGTAAGCAGTGTGAATTGCCTCTCTCTTGTTCATAAAGTTGAATCAAAACTTCAGTTAAGTCTATTATTATTATACTTTCCCTTGCAGGCCTCAATATCATCTCACATCAAAAGACTGTAGGCAGTTGGAGATGTGCCGATGAGACATACTGCCTACTTGGCCTTTCCAAACAGACCTGCTGCTGATTCCTGACACTTGGGCAAGAGGATGATTAGGGCTTTGCCGCTTTGCTGGGCAAATCTGGCACCTTCCAGTAGAAGCTGACAGTGGTCTACACACAGTCCCTGCAGACTGAGTGTCTTGCCTTGGAGAAGCAAGCGTTACATCCAGGTGAGCTGAGATACTTGCATACCTTAGCTATCGCTCTGTGAATTGTTCTCCTTCATGCACGTTTGGAAGATGCTCTTTTGTCCACTGGCATGTTTATTTTTTAAGTGAGGTGTCCTTTCTGAGCAGAGAATTTATGCCCATAAAACCTGAAAAAGCCCACTCACCTACATGTTGTCAGTCAGTCCAGCTAGATACGCAAGTAAGGTAACCCAAAACAAAAGCTTCCAGATTGTTTATATCCACTGTAGCCTGTCATGGCACTGACATTGCTGCTGCGCATCAGAGAATCCATATGAGAATTTGGTTGTCCATGATGGTGTAGATAATCAGTTACCAAAACCAGCTGCACATGCAGATAGACAGAAGTGGTTTGTGGCTCTTTTGCCAAACTCAGTTGCTGCATCTGGATTTGAATTGCTAAAAGCAGCACAAATGTTATTGTTGAAAGCCACAGACCATGGTTTATGTCAATGATGGAGAAACCTCACAAAGTTTGGATGTTTCCAGTCAGCACCCAAACGTTGGGGTATTTCTCCAGCTTTAGCCAAACTATTGATACACTGCTGTTTCCACGAGTTCAAGTAGTAAACTCTGGAGATTTGTGACAGTCCCAGGGACTGAAGCTCTTCTGAACTGCCAGTGGCACTTTATTGATAAACCTCTTCATTTTCTCATTTTGCCAGTGCAGAAGCATGAGTATGGATGTTGAGAGCCGGTTAGCAGAAGAAATAATTACCTGAGAGATTTCTGAGCTTCAAAACTAATCCCATTTTAGTTGGAACAACGGTTAAGGTCATTTCCAAATTGGTACAAAAGGAGTTGACTATCCCTGATCCAGAATAGCAAACATCAGCAAAGCACCAGCAAAGCACCAGTTTGTTAACTACTGCTCTGCTGGAATGAGGGTACTGGGGCAACTGCACAGGAAGGGAAAGAAGGTGTTTCAGTGTAAATTGCACTGAACATTTTAGTGCTGAGGCTGATAAATGGTTTCTGGAGGATTTTCCTGAAGTACCTCGGAGTCCAAGGAAGGAAAACATCTCTCAGACCAGATGCTTCAACCCAGAGCATCCTACCTGCAACACCAGATGTCAAAGTAGTAAGATAAAGGGGAGTTGTGGTTCCAGTAGAGAAATACAAAATCCAGACGCACTGGGGTGGTATGTGCAAGAATTTTATCTCAAATATTAAGCTGGGACAGAAGTACTGCAATTTCTGCTTGTGGGAAAAGAAGAAGAGGTTTTTTTTTAGCAAAGTATGAGAATTACAAGGTCTGCACCTGCAATACACTATCAAAATCAATATTGAGGTCTTTAACTCCTATATACAGAGCATGGGTACTGCTGAGTGCTCAGCTGAGCACCCTCCTGAAAATACATCCTAAATGTCTGTGAGTGAAAAGTTTTGGTGAATTTGGAACAAAGAGAAATATACTTTTTATTGTATTGGTTTGAAATATGGACTTTTTCGGTCCTTATGGACATAGACTCCAATGCTGGCACATAAAATCATTTTTATACTCCTTTAAGCAGGCCCTTTCTCTTCAGAGAATCTGCTGAAGATGAAACTTCCCAGTAGCGCAGAACTGTGGGTTTAAACCACTGTTGTTTCTTATCTTTCCACATGAAACTTTTCCTTTGGCATAAAAACTTTTATTTCTAACTTTAAAAGGTCAACTGAATTAAAAAAGAATATATCTGAAATAAAAATGGAACTAGAATAGCCACATGGACAGCTCTACAGCTGTAGCAGCAGAGGTTCAATTCTACTGTCACAGGTCAGTTTTCCTTAGTAAGGATATAAATCACACACTCACATCTTTCTGTAAGGATCAGTAGACAGGTAAAAATCCAGGTACTCATTGCCCCCCCCAAAAAAACCCTCACAGTCCCTCCTTCCCCCCCTCTTTCTAATATCTCAATAGAAAGTGGACTATAAAGTGGTGGCTTTTTCGTATCTCCCTTAGTTGATGTTTTCTGTCAAGCCCCAGTTCTACTGCAAATGTTTGAATCATGTTCTGAAGCTAAGCATGGACAGTCTAATTCAGCTTGTTTCTTCCCAGTTCATATGCATCCCCAAACACCCAGGAAAAGTCTCAGGACATTTCATTTGATTTTGCACTTGACAGTTACAAATCACGTACACTGATCTGGATTTAGAACAATTGAGGTGTAGTTTGCTCCCCAGTTCAGTAATTATTATGAAAAAATATAAAATTGGCTTGCCTGATGGCTATGTGTGTGTACATGAATATATGTGTGTAATTATAAAGAATTATTCATGTTTCTGTATTTGCTATATACTTTAACTTCAGGTGTTTATGGCCCATTACAATGGAGCAATTCCAAAATTTCCTAAGCAAGATGAGCAGGACCATGAATATGTGTACGCCGTTGCCAATTATTACATGAATAACAATATCCTGAATGCCATATGCCTTCATTAAAAGGTGAGCTTGGGAATATTCTAAGTTTCTGCTTTCTCGGCATTTCTTGAGCAGACTCCAGCCTCACGGTGCTCAGCAGCAGCAAGCAGTGGGGAGCTGCAGTTTTAATAACAAATTGTGACTAGTTGCTACTGGCTGCAAAGCAGCTCCCGCTAGAGCACACAGCCCTCGAGGTTCTGGGAGAGTACACAGGTCTTTGATTTAATAGATGGTCTTTTGAGTGAAATGCATCAAAGCCTGAGCAGACCCTTTGCTGTGGGGATGTTATCCTCAGCTGAAACTAAGGATAGGGTCCTCTAATTTGCTCAAACCTATCCATTTACAGCAGACAAGATTGTCATTAAGAGCTGAGAGCGGGAGGAGGGAGAAAGAGGAAAAAAAGGGAATAAATCACTGCTACTCTTTTAAGAGAGCATTGTAACTGGCTATTTCTCAGAGAAGAGCTTGCTATGAGCATACAGCCTTGAATCCAGAGGTAACAACTCTCTCAAAGACTTGAATAGCAGTTTTACAGCCTTTACTGATAATCCCATACACTTAGTTATTATGTCAATGCAAATTATCATCATTTATTATTTATACAAGAGGTTTTCCAAAGTTACAAGGACAGTCAATCACCCAACTCCCTTCGAAAGTTAGTGTGAGAATTAGGTTCCTGGATCTATCTCTACCACCAGTGCCCACAAACGGCCTGGTGCATCTGATGGGCTTGGCTTGTTTATTGAATTATCTTTACGATGTATTTCTGTGGGATTTACTTTGATTTTCAGAATCTGGGTCCCAGACAAACAAATTCTCTATTCAGTTCAGGCACTCTAACATATTTTGTTTGTATTAGCTGCACTCTGTTGCATTAGTAATGTCCCATCATATCATATTAGTAGTCTGCTTTGCTAATACAGGAAAAGTTGTTCACGCAGTACAAAGTCTACTTGTGTTAGCAGTTGTTTTCCTTTGTATTTCATTATAGACAGAGGCACTGAGCTTGGGGGGGGGGGGGGGGGGAGAAGCGGAATTACTTTAATATCTCCGGTTAGATTTGGCCAATGGGATAATAGTAAAACATTTTGGTTTGCTTAAATTTGAGCAAGGAAAATAAAAGTACTACATTTTCTTCCTTTTATCTTTCCAAATGCAAAGAGGTCATTAGAGTGATTTTGTTTAACTGAAAGTAGCTCAGCTGGCTGGGATTTTAAATGTGGGCATTTTGACCACTTTCACTTTAGAAAACATTAATCCAAAAACCCAAAATGGAGGAACAGTGTTTATAGGACATGAAAAGACTTATTCCTTCTTCTCCCAACACCATTCCCAACTCTGTTCACTGCTGAGGTGATGTAGCTCTGACTGACTGCAATGAGAGGAAGACTCCCCACTACCTTGGCAATAATACCCCCATTTTTTTAGTATCTTACCGAAAATTGAATCCAGCATGAATCAACACGGAGGCTGATCTTCAAACTGCTTTTTTTGCACTAATTCTAGTATGTGGCCTAGGGATTCTCCTTTACTATGTGTGCATCAAACATTTCCATGAGGACTAGAACAAAACTGAGTTGGTTTTGTTCTCTACTGTCTTTTTGCGGAGCCACTGGGACAATTATACATATCTGTGATCCAAGAGTAAGAGCAGCACTTGGAGCTCCAGAAGTGAACATCTGACCATAATTTCCAAGGAATTGGGGAAGATCAACCTAGCCCATGGTACTGCTATTGCACTTCTGCTAGAAGGACCAAGTGAGAAAATATTCACTTCTTACACATGCAGTTATATTAAAGCTAATTCAGCATCGTAGTCCACAGAGCTTTTATACACTAAAACCTGAGATGGGAGGAAGGGAAAATGTGTGTAAATGTGGTGAGAAAAAGTATAGTCTTATACAGAAAACTTTGTCTCAACTGTTAAACAGCAAGATCAGGACAACATGTGCAAGAATGCTCAACCTTCCCTCTAGCTCAAGATAGCATTAACAAGCACAGTGAATGATGAAGTTAAATGTCTTGCAACTTACACACTCATCATGTCCTCCAGAGCAAAGCTAATGCCAGACAATGACTCCTGTGATACACCATGTCTTTTCTGTTTGTTTGTTTGTTTTAATAAACTACTGAGAGTGAGAGGAACACCAGGCACACTGCTGTGTCAGATGTGATGTCTGCTCCACGCACACATGTACTCAGAGAGACACTTCTCCCTAGCTGCAGTGGAAAGCCATCCCAAACACACAGTGATAGGATTTCACTACTCCAAACCTATCAAAAGCTTGTAGCATTTAAAACACAGTGTTTGAGAAATGTTTCAGGAGTTATTAGAACCGAGTCTGTCTCTCTCCTGACTAGTTTTAATGCCTCAGGTGATAAGTACAGTTGCTAATGATCGTTTTTTTTACTGCATGATACTGCCTGAAATATAGTTGTGAATCAGTGCTTGACAGAATAACACAGTACAGAAACATGGCTCCTGCCCAACAGGTGGCCAAAGCCACAAGCAGCACAAGAGTCAAACACTTTATGCTGAGCTCTCTCAGAAATTTGGCCTTTAAAAGAAGGAATACTTTTCCAAATCTTTTCCTGGGACCAGGTATGCACTAAGTGGAGAGAAAAATGGTAACAAATACATTGTATAGATGACTGTGTATTGTCTAAAAAGGTCCTTTTCTTTCACCAATTGGATGTCTCATAAAGAGTAGTCTCTAGAAATGGATTAAAATGTTTAGAAGGAGTTATTTACCAGCCTTTAATGGAATAAAACATTTAGGAGATAAGACCTTTTGTACCCAGCTGTCGTCTGGTGCAGAAGTGAATGTTACACTTCTGACACCAAGGCAGAAGGCTTCTGTGCATCTGCCTTGGAAAAAAGGAATTCAAGTTTTAGTACAGTGGTTTTAAAGGCAGTATTACAATATCTGAAGCTGCTCATCTTAGTGTCAGACTAGACAATCTTAGCTGGAAAAATACCTTTTCTGAAAGCACAAGTTTTCCCCAAGATAGCTACTTAAGAATTCAATCCTAAACTGCTAGCTATCTTTTACTGTCTTCACTGTATTATGTAGAAGATCCTTTTTTAAATGTATGCTAATGTTTCATTTTCCATAAATTCTCCCTCAAATACTTGCCTTTGCATTCCCACTCATGGCCTCCATCCTTTAATACCAGCTACTGCAGACTCCTTCCCTGAGTTCCCCCACTGGGAAACTCAATGGTAGTGGATTCTTGTATGGGTCTCAGCATCCAGGTAAATATATTGCACAGAGAGGCTGGAGGCAAAGGATGCAATCTGCCCCTCGCTTGTTTCTGCATCTTGCTATTTACCTAGAAACTGCTACCTGTTTGTGCTGGGTGTATACCTTTTACGAGGGAAGCAGAATTAATTCTGTCATTGCATTTTTATCCTCTTATTGAATCATTTAAAGAAGACAGAGTAAAACAATTATTAAAAATGAACACCTATCCCAAAATGTAGCTTCTGGACTAGATAATTCTCTAACTCTGAAGTTAATGAGAAAGAAATCAATAGAATTATTAATATTAAAACTAACATTAGTGAAATTAAAATCTCCTTCTAGGGAGCCACATTTTATGCCCCAGAATATTACAGATTGACCTAACCAAGCCATGTAGCATCAACCATGCAACAGCTCTTTGAATCTTGATGTATGACGAACACTAAGACATGAAGAATTCTTATGAAGTGATACTAGAATGGTTTAATATGTCAGCTTAATATCACTGACCTTGTGAAGCAGACACAAGGGCAAGAATGGGGCTACATCTGCTTCATGTATGCTAGAAAATCTCTGGGTTGCATGGTGGCTCTATTTGCTGATGTCAGAGAGACTTCAGTGTGATACAGCATTAATATTGTCCCATGTCAGGTAATGCAAATACAGAAAATTACAAGTAGTGTGAGCATGTACTGAAGATGAGCCCTGTGACATCCATTATGTAGAAGCAAAATCATCTTACCTCATGAAAGATGGCAGCTTGAAGGCTAAATTTAATGAGTCTGATTCTGATCTTGTACTAGGTTAAACCAAAAGTGACTCCATTTCAGGTAATGGAAATGCACTGCTGCTAAGCAAAAATATCTGGGTTTATTGATGCATCCAGCTATGCTTCTGTGAAAGTTGACAGCCTACTAAAGGTTGCTATTCATTAGTGTCTGATTTTTGACAGTCATCATAATTGTTATTAGAAAACCTCCAGCAATGCTAAGTTGAGATACAGTATAAAAATAAGGCGGCGGTACCTTTAAATGTGCCATAAGCTTTGTTTTTGGCACTGGTATCTTTGAGCGGAGGCTTACAGTTCAATTCAGACAGTTAGCAGGGTGCTGACAGCAACATGTTGGTACAAGACTGTACTTCTTTCTTTGGTTTTGTTTTAATTAAAGCTGCATTTAGTTTTTAAAGGAGGTCATAAAGCTAACCTCCTCTGACAACACAGAATTACATTATAAAATCATCCCTTATAATAATTATAAATCTCTGCTAAAGCAAATTGAAATTAAATTAAAGTACCAGCATACGCTGCTTTTCTTCCTTATAGGAGGAATACATCTGATCAAAATTACCACCGACTGCTCAGCGTTTGTAGCAAGGGCAGATACAGAAATGAATCGCAGCCTTCATTCCTGCTCCTCCACATCAGTTAATGTGCCAGAGCTTTAGCTCCAAAGGATGCCCTCTAAGCACCTGACATGTCACTTGCCTATACTTACACTGCATGCCACAACTGGCTTCGGTGGCACTTTTTCACCAGCTAACAATGGCATGCTTGAGATGAATCCTGACCTTCCACACTTCCAGAGGGAATGAGAAATGTTGGTGCAATTTTAATTTACATTTAATTTTTAAATGTAATTTTAAGTGAAGTAGTTTAAAGCAAAAGGAAAAGAAACTCTACCTATATAAAATGTAATTGTATAATACTCTTGTATAGCCAGAAGTGTTGAATGCAGTAGGCTGATTTCAGATGGTTTATAGTCTGGGGTGACATTACTTATATGACATGTATGGAAACTATGGGGTGGAATTTCCCTGAAAACAGTCCTTCCCACAAGATTTCTGGCACTTTGGATTCTCTCCACAGCTTGAAATGCTGTGAGGACAATCTGTCTTTTTGTACTTGAGCTGTCCTTAGCTGAGCTGGAAACCAAGGGCCGGATCCTTAATTTATGTAAACAGGAAGGATTCTGTTGAAACAAATAGGGAGGAATCAAGGGAAATTCTCAGTCCAATATTGTAACAAAGAAAAAGGTTTCTAAATCCTTCAGGACCTCAGAAAGTAAAGACTAAATCACTACAGAAAGTGAGTGGGATAAGAAGAGGAGGAGGTGTTTTTTCTTTTCCTTTCCTTATGGCCTGGACAGCAGAGACATTTTTCTGTTAGCAGATTTAGAGTCACAGGTGCCCCCTTGGTCAGCTGCAGAGAGGTACTCAGTGCACTGGCTTTTCATTTCTCAGTGTCCCTCAGAAATGGCAACCAGAATTAGCTGTTAACTTCAGAATATACCAAGCCAAGAATCTGAGGATTAGAGAGAATTCAATGTCCTGCACTCTGTAAGATGCATACACGTGATTCACATGTCATAAGGAATGTCAAGAGATGTCAAGGCATGAAAAGTCTAGAGATTATGTTGTTGTGGTCATTCAAGAAGTGGTCTGAGCATTAAAAGGACAAAGAACGTTATTGGATGAAGTTTACCCTTAGTATACTTTAGGTGAAATAATCACTTTAGACCATTTTGGAGTTCAATCAACGGGAAGTTAAGAATCCCACTTGCTCTGGGTGAATAAATGATGTGTAGGAAGCCTGGTGGTGGTGATAACAGAGAAGAGTAGTCCCCAGCTCAACCTGGGAGCTTCCGGCAAGGAATAGCTCCCTGACAGAGGAGATGGTCTGCCAGGATACAGTGGGCAAGAGCAGAAAGGGACAAGTCCCATTTCTTCTTAGCTTTCGTAGAACCCCAGACTGGTTTGGGTTGGAAGGAACATTAAAGCTCCTCCAGCCCCAACCCCTGCCACGGGCAGGGACCCCTTCCACTAGAGCAGCTTGCTCCAAGCCCCTGTGTCGTCCAACCTGAGACACAGGTCTCACTTTCTTGCCAAGGCAAGGAAAAAAGTCCTATGTAACAGAAAAAAAGCCATGTACTAATGGATGGCTTTCCATGGCTTCTTCTGTGTCTCCTTCCACTTGCCAGCACCCAAAGTATTTTCTGGTTGAAACATATTAAGTTGGTGTTTGCAGCTCAGGAAGTATTACGTGTTGGTTGCAGCTCAGTGGTATAATTTACTTTCCCCAAGTCTTTGGATTTGGGCTGTGTCAAGCAGTTATTAAGTTTCCAGAAAAAAAAAAATACCCTAGCAAACTAAACATAGAGCAAACTATGCTGCTGGAATAACCTAGCAGGGAGGTTATGGGAGCATTCATTAATTACTGCATTGCTTGGCAGGCTGAACTGGTTACTAGTTTGTTTCCAGTTGCAATGAAATCTAAATTCCCAGTTTGGATCTCTCTAAACAATGCCCAGCATGGTTTGGATGCTGCAGCTCTTTTCATCTCTACAGATGTTGATATCAACTGTAATCTTGCATCTGAGTGATCTGAACTTTCTGTGTGTGCGGGTGGGGTTGACATATGCCTTTGTGGATGAAGTCATTTCCTAATCAGGACCTTCATCTTAAGCAACACCTTGCTTTCCCTAATGGTTTGGCAAAGTTAATCTGTATTGCCCTTCAAAGCATCCAGCAAGGCCAGCTATTCACTCAGATTCCTACTGACAAATCTGCCTAGGGAAGTGGAAGCCTGGAGCATGAATGGGGATGGGTGAGAAGGATCATAGCTATTCATATCTGATATGGTATGATGTTTCTAACTGATTTGCAAGTGCTCCCACATATCATGATAAAGACAGAGAGGGAAATAGAAAAATATGCAGATACATCAAAAATCAATTCCAGTATATGAAGCAACTATTGCTACTTAGATTGCAATTTTCCAAATATCTGATGTCTTCACAAGGGGTGCAGTGGGAAACCAGAGAGATACCAAGTAAGATAAGTACCCAAAGAGCTAAAATTCTGAATGGTGAAGAGCTGCAGCTGATATCTAGGAACTCTGTGTGCTGCAAGAGAACACAGCACCTTCTGCTCCTAATTCCACTGACTTCCAATTGGCTATTATGTTTACCTGGTACAGCCCATGAGGCAGCAGAAGACTTCTGAAGTATTCCCAACACTGAGCAAGTCATTTCACTTCCCTCTTTCGCTGCTCTTTGTCTGTCATGCCATTCTTAAGGCCAAAATCATCTTGCTTTCAAGATCTCAGTCTAAGCCTTTCGGGGCAAGAACAGTGTCTATTTGCTTGTCCATACAAGTGCTAGCACAGCAGGTACCAGTCGTGGTTATAGCCTGCAAGTGCTGTTACAGAATACCTGGTAATAATGGGAAAAAAGGATGAAGTCATCCTGAGCTCTTGTCCCATTTACCCATGGAAGTTTCGATACTTGCATCTCTGAGAGTACAGCAGATTTGCCAGGTCCCTCTGGACCAAAATTTAGAAAGCTCTACCTTTACCCTCCACCCCTGTTGGCTTTGATAAAGAAGGTTCCTGCCAAATCTTTCAGAGGAATGTTTCTCCTCTGTGTCCTTTAAGTGCCCAGGAAGCTGGGCATGACATTCAAAGCCAGGGACCAGTGCAGAGGTTGGCATAGCAGACTTTAGTAGTCTAGGTTACTCTCAAATCCAGACCCTGCCAAATTAATCCCCAAAGCACATACAATCCAGTTCACATTTGTATGTCCTGAGTATCTATGTTTAACTTGACTACTTAGTGGTTTTATGGTATTCATGAATACGCAAAAGTAGTGTTTGTCCTGAAACTTAGACAATGGTTTACTTCCTGTGCAGTGATTATATATATGCTGCTGTAGCAGCTGGGAATGGAGGAATGGTGACTCAAAGCACAGCAGAGTGGTCTATGAACCAGCACTGAAGGAAAAGTACTTAAGAAAAAGAAGTGCTCCTTGGAGCATTTGTTTCCAGTGCAGTATGATCAGATGGGATTTAGCCATGGGTTTGCATTAATAAGAGCTGGTGGTAAATTCCTAGGCATTGTGTTAAATATGTGCCTGAGTGTGAAGATGGCTATTGATTATTCAGACTGGCTTGGCCTTGAGGATCACATTTTCATGAAAACATTCATGTCCACACATACGTACATTGGCCGCACATCTGCTGTAAAAGTATTTCCCATATCTTAGTGCTCAGACACATATATTTTCTACTGTTGCATGTGCAGCTGTGGTGTCTATCTGATGCCAATTTAGAAACTTCAACAGCTAAGTATCCTGGAGATCCATTAACCAAAGGATTCAACTTCAGGAACCAGTTTCAAATCGACATTTGCCCTACATTCTCCATTTTTTGAATGTCTCAGCTCATTTGAAAACCAAACAAATTTAAATGTCATTTAGTAGCTGAAGCAAAGATAACATGGTAACTTGAGAGTAGGGAATTCATATACAGCATGAGTGTGTAAAACTGGCCCATTCAGAGTCTTGTGTTTAGAAGATAAAGAGATGAGCCACTGCAGTAGTTCACCTGATTAATTCTACAATGTCATCTTTAAGTAACTGGTAGAAGTAGACCGGGTACGTGAATTATTTCAGATCAAGAAGTGCAGTAATATCGTGTGTGGCATACCCAATCAGGTGACTGATTGAAAAGTAGGGATTCTTACTTTAGACTCAAACATTTGAGGAAACAAATTGCTTCTTTTTCAGCATTCAGGTAACTCTAAAAGTAAATATTTAATGCTGTAGGTCCATGCTATAGACTATGCTGAGAGCTTTTTACTATGTATAACTCTTCTGGGTTTTACATTTCTGGGTTTTTACATTGCTGGACCATGAAAACAGGTGTATGTATCTGAGTACTGTCAATGAAATAATGGTCTTAGTGACATTAGCAGCAATAGACACATTCAGGAAGATTTGTCTAAAGAGATTTCTTTCTTCCGTTTCCTGATCTACATTACTATATACACCTATAGAGAAGTATCTGTGTGCACATGCATACACACATATATATTAATGTCAATCCAGCCACCAGCTGCATTTTCCAGTTACTTTCCACAATTATTTTATTTAGGAAGCTCTGATTAAATAATTCTTTTGAAAATCCAGCTCCATTGCTTTTAGCGTTTTAGCTGCAAAGCAATTACTCAGCTTGTCAGGGTAATCATCGTAAATATTGCTGTCCAGGGTGTATCTACAAGCCAAAAGTACCTGGTTGAGTCAGTTCAGCTCAGTTCAATGACCTGCCAAGAAAGAGTTGTATCTGTATTCCATTCCCAAACTACAGAGCAGCATACATGTAAAAATGGGCCATTGTTAAGGCATTGACCACTTTCCCATGATTTCTGAGTCATAATCACTGACACTAGCAAATTTGAGCTCTGCATCCCATATCTTCAGACATATTCTCTCTTTTTCTCTTGCAGAAGCTTGAAGCATATCTAATACCTTATGATTTCAAGAATCTGTCTAGACAACAGGTACAGAAGAATGGGTTCAGTTTAATTGCCTTATCACGAATAGAGGGAGCTCTTAAGTTTTTAGTGATTAGGTAAGCAAATTTGAACTGGAGCCATCAACTGAGAACAGATGCCATGATGCAGTCCTTGAGGGAGTACCTTGAAGGGTAGTTTACGTATGATCCAGGGATGCAGTCTCATCTGGTACAAATTGCCCTGACCTTGCAGGACTGAGTGATTTACATCCAAAGAAGGCTGGCCAGAGAATGTAACGATGCTGTTTTTGTAGTTTTAGCACAATTTTTTGGCAGCCAAACAAGTTCAAACAGCCTCCATCCCAGGCCTTTCCGGTTCCTTGACTGGTGCTGGTACAACCCTATGTGCCGCTGAAAGCCATCCTCCCAGTGCTGTAGCCACTGGCCATGAGGAGCGCTGGCTCCTGCCAAGTCAGCGACATGGTCCTGAGCTCTTACAGCACCTAAAGTAGTAATGGCAGCATAAATCACTCCTCTGTCCTTCCTTTTCTTTCATTCTTTCATTCCTCTGAGTTTAAATACACATATGTTGGAGGATTTTACCCTCTTCCAAACCACAGAGAGAAAGCAAGCTCCAAAAACTTCACTAGCATCTGCCCCCACATCCAACTCCACCCATAGTCATTCAGAATATTTTGCACGTATCGCATATATATTCTGTAATCAATCTCTATTCACATACCACCAATAAGTAAACTGAGGCCCAGAACAGTGACGCTGCCAGATCATACAGCGAGTTAGTGGTGGAAACAAGAATAAAACTCAGGAGTCAGCTGCTAACCACATAAGCTATCCCTGCTGCTGGCCTGGAAAGTAAAAATAATGGTTTGGAGTCCTCCAGTTTTCATTATTAGCTTTTTGGATGAGTTTTGCCTGAGGGGAATGAGTTATTCTCCACTGTTGCATCAGTATGCTTCACTTCAGCTGAATTATGTGCCACTTTATGGTAGGGTTGTCTTCATTTTTTTCTCAGCTGTGCTTAGGGAGATCTTTGTGAGCATCTTGTTTGACAAATTCCGCGCCACCCACAGAACCACTTTGAGGCAAACTTAGCAGTCAGAGACTGAGCTGGGCCCACTTATCTTTGGTGGATCTCATCTTCTTGTTGCTAATTGCAATATGTAAGGTCCAGTGACCAGAGCAGAGTGTGGGGCTTGGATCTAAGAACTCACTGCTTCACTTTGATGTTTTGTCCTTGTGGCTTTGGGCAAGTCACTAAACTTGATTGACAGCATGCTCATTTGTGGGCATGTTAGTTTCTAATGAACGTTCCAGCCAGCGCAAAGCTATTTGCAGGAATATTCTTATGCCTTTATTTTTTATTTTTTTTTTAAAGTAGAGATTACATTAAAAGAAAACAAAACCAAAACCAATACCAAGCCCTTCTCCCGCACCCAAACCTTTCTTTTCTTCTCTTCTTTTTTAGTTACCTGAAACCAAACACGGAAAAGAAACCATCCTTAAACCAAGATCTACAGTTTGTCGGGAAAATCCAGAAAAGACATTTCTGTTTTGTAAAAACCTTTTTGATAGAAGTTTTCAAGCAATAACAAAGGGGCAGAGAAATTCCTGGTTTGTGGTTTGGAACCTGCCCTGTCTTGATCCAGCTGCTTCAGTCTCCAGTGTCAACAAATATTGGTGACTTTCGAAAATCCATAGGTTGTGTTTTGGATGATAATTAGCTAAGCAATACTTCTTGTGTATAGAATAGTCTTGATTCATTATCTAGCAGAATAAAAACATACAGCAATGAATTAACTAGTTACCTTCCTGGTGAATTTTAATACATGGGGAAGTGAGGGCACAAAAAAGTTGGTTTAAAGTTGGCATAGTATGGACTCTGGGCATTGTGAAAGCTTTCCTCAGCCAGCTCTGCTTATGCACCTAATCTTGACCTGAAGGCATTGCTACTATTCTAACCTTCTCCTACATCCTGTTTCCACTTCCTCTTCCCAGCCTGTTCCTGATTTGACTTCTTCTGAACCAGCACAGTTGCACACCACCTAGTGATCCAGCAGAACAGCTCAGGTTGGGGAGCACAGCTACATCCATCCACGTCCATCCGCATCCATCCACATCCATCCACATCCATCTGTGCTACAAGACAAGACAGACAGGAATGATCCTTGGCAAAGGCAGAATCAATCAACTCACTGGAGTCAATAATCAAAGCTATGCCCAGTGTACAGAAGTTCACGGATGCTCACTGCAGTGGGGAGAATATTAATGTACTTCTGATGAAAACCTGGCCCAGCCCCATTCTGCATGTTTAGTGTTTTCTGTGAATATGGCACAGCTCTTTCTTAGCTGGTAGCAAGCATGAATGACATTCCTCCATCACATGTTCAATGATCAAGACCTGCTGCTCGTCTCTGGAACATTTGTAGTTATACAGAGCAACCATTCACACACCTCCATCCCGAAGGGTCGTTGCTAGGGTCTAAGCTGTGGTATCAGTGCAGTCAATGCGAGAGGCTGCTATTGGGGGTGAAGAAGACACCCCCCAAGACCCTGGCAGGACAAAACCGAGCCCTGAAATTGTCATAACTCATTGTGCTCAGCAGCCTGGGTGGATACTGGATTTCATTATCTCTCAAAATTGCTGCAGACTTTTTCAAAGCAGCTCTCTCTTGTTGGTAGGGCCACACAACAAGAACCAGCACGTTTACGTCTGACAATGATGACGTTAACCACCTTCGGAGCGGCAGAAACAACCGCACCAGCCAGGCAGTGCTGTCTGCCAGCCTCAGCGATAGGCTAATCCGAGTGCTCCTGCAGACACCTGCCAACCATGACCCATCCCCTTCTGCCTCCCCTCCAGGTGAAACTCTGATTCAGCATCTTAAACAAAACCACAAAACCTGCTTGTCAGTCTGGGAGCTCTCTTGCCTCTCCCTTCCCTCCACCGCAAGACTCTACATGCAGCTGTGCTGCTGCCCAGGGGCTGGAGCGCAGCAGGAGGGTACGTTCAGTTACAGCCTGACACCCGCTGCTGTTTGGGAAACTGCTGGGCTTTGGCTTGTGCAGGGAGAGCGGTTGATGCTCCCCACGCTTGGCAAAGCTGTCTGGACTTGCACTCCCCAGAAGCGCTTTCCAGCATGTCCTGGGCTTTGTCACCCCCACCGAACTGCACCAGGGAGTTCGCTGCAGGGAGTTTGCTGCTCTGCAGAAGCAGAACTCTGGCAGTTTGTTCCTACCCAGGCTGTTTTGAATGCAGTTTTGTTTTGTTTTATTTTGTTTTGCTCAGTGGCTTGGAGTGGCACTGAAGTAGAAACACAGTAAAAGGATAATCCTGAACATGGTTATTGCTCCAAGCAGAGACAGTGGAGCCTTTCCAACCTCAGGCTTCCTTTGCCCCTCAAAGGCAGCCTCTCTTTGGGTGAGGAGGAGGGCTGAGGGACAATTCTTGAGCTGACTGGAGTTGGCCAGAGCTCCTCCTCAACCTGATACAGCCTTTGCTGATGTACGTACCCTTGCCTGAGTTATTCTTGTCCTTACTGCGACCCCCTCTTTCTAAGACCTTGGTTTTTTATGTTTGAGAATAATCCCATATCACAGTCAGGTTTGTTCACTCTCTGGAGCCTGTTGGGTTACTTTTTGCATTTTCACTGATTTCCTACAGCACAGAGTCCGAGTGGAGAACTAGTGAAGCCTTCATCCTTAGAATTCTTTATCCTCTTCTTGCCTGTCAAGTCCTTTTATTGCCTACTGTAACCCTTTTTTTGGTGCTGTTCTCTGTAGTTAGTCAAATAGATCCATCCAAACTATTAAAACTAGGTTTTTCAGAGTAGAACTATTAAAATTCTTATCTCTTCCCTTAACAGAAGTGCAGACATACAGACTTGGGTTAAGTGAAAAGGGCAAATATATAATCTTTGGATATGAAAAGGAAGGCAGAAGAAATTGTCGTCCTACTTAATCAAACATAAAGTCCTGCGAAACGCTGTGTTTAGGAAGTGAAGGTGAAAAGCCTCCCTTTCCTCTCACTATCCAAACCAGCCCCAGAATAAGCATTAACCCACAACCCAGAACTGAATTCCTTCCCTCATCTGGGTGGCTGCAGTGGCTGAAAACAAATGTCCCAATGTCCCTGAATTTGAAATTGGATTTGAATTATGCCATTACAGCCTCTCTCCTCCTCATCATTAGGCTAATCTAAAGATACAAGTTTTGCACTTTAAGAAATGCAAAACTGACTTTTGCCCTGTGGTGAACACATTTTGATAAGGCTCCAAGAGCATTCCTGTAAATCAGGAGAAATGCCACAGATACATCATTAGGTCTTGAGAGAGAAGTTGATAGCAGAGAGTAACAAGAAGATACTAATTGTATTTAGAAAGCTTTTAATTAGATTGAATAGAAGGAATTAAGCTCCTCTGTGACTGCCTTACAGTCCTAAATGTTATGATGCTTGTAGAGGTCTACAAGAACCAGACTGTGATTTTTCAAAGGCCTGAAGTGATGTGGAAGCTCAGCTCCAAGCTTTGAACAGTCAGTGAAAGTCAGATTAAGATTTCCACACAAGAAGTGGTGGTGGGTGACTATAGGAATCTCCTGAAACAAAGGCAGAGTTTCATCACTACTATATTATCTTAGATGGACTGGCAGAGGCCTTAGTGGGCTTCCCTGGAGAATTAAATCTAGATTAAATGCTAACGAGGCACATAAAGTACTTAATGCCCCTCAAAGATCTTGTTTCAGGCACTTGGCAGGCTTGGGCACCTGCTTCATGCTTTGATCAACAACCTGCAAGGAAGGGGAGATACGTTTTTCTTCTGAAGAAATGAAATGTTTTATTCCATTTAACATGCATCTTTCCCAGAACAGTAACCCTGGGTATGGTTCACAGTGCTTCTGCATTAATCTTCCTCTGTAAACAGTTTATTTCCACCATGAACTTTTTCTATGTTGATTTCATCTAGGATCTGTAGCTTGTCTAGCACTTTCTGCCTCAGGTCCTATATGTTTTTGTCACAATGGATCCCATTAAGCTTTCACCATAAATAAAATGCAAAATAATTTGCAAACTTTCTGGCACTTCAGAACTCACAATTGAACCTGGAATCCTTGGTTTGGACAGGGACATGAGTGTTAAATCTCAGCCTAAAAATAATGCACTTAATAGTTCAGCTGGAATATCTCTCCATAAGACCATCTGTCATAGCTGAGCTACGAACAGTTTGGTGCAGTGCTGATCTGTCTCAGCATGATCTTAAGTTGTTTTTGTCTCCCCACTGGTGAGACACATTCTTCTCATTCACTTAATTTGTTTCTCTTGGAGTGTTTTTATTCAGTAATTGTCACCAAGTCAATGTGACATGAAGCAGAAGGGAGGAGAGGGCCATATTCTGCCTGAACTATTCAGTGTCTCCATTGCTGTGACTGTAGAGGGTAACTATGGCCCATTCTTGTGTCCATCCTGCTGCTCTTTCTCTGATTCCCATTGCAGACTCTGCTGTCTGCCTACTTAGAGATGAACAAAATCTTGACAACACCTGTTGACAGTGGCTGGAATGTTCTTCCTTTTTTCCGTGACTACTGGAGTTCTTCCAGCCTTGGTAGTGAGCAGTTTCATCCAGTGACTTGCATTTTCCAAAAGCCCTTCTGATCCTTCCACAGTCCTCACTGCAGAATACTTCCTGTATGGAGTTACTTAGAATGGGTTATATAGAAACACACATTGCAGCGCCTTTGCATTCACTACTCTATTCTTTCTTTCATATCCTTCTGTCCTTTTCCCCCTCCCTTCACTGCTCTCTGTATGTCTTGTTATACCTTGTTTCTACATGCCTAATTCATGCTTTAAATAACAGCTGTCTGATTCTTTGCTTCTTCTCATACCCAGCTAATTATTTTCAATGTATTGATTTTCCACATGGAGATTAATAGGTTATTCAGCTCTCAAAGCTTATATCCACACAGCTGTGAGCTAACGCATAAGTATGGAAAGGGTGGGGGTGTATGTATTTATGTGGTTGATCACCTTTCTGATGCACTTGTGTAACAAACCAAAGGGATTTTTCTCCTCCTTACTCATTATAAAAAGCCACCAAGCTTCAAACTTTGGCCAATGAGTAATCACATTTCACAGGGAGTAAAAAATAATAAATAAAACCCAGTAAGTTTGCAATAACAAAGTTTGCAATAACAAAATTGTTGACATGTGTCTTTCATATACCTTTAATTGCATTGGCTAATGTATTCTGGGTGTGAAAGGGCCAGGTACAATGGCAAAGCACCATGGCACAGATGTGGGCGGTCTGGGGTCAAAAGCCCCTCCTGGACCTTCCCTCTTTGGCACAACCATTTCTGCTTCCTTGTGCTGCTGTATCAGCCTGCGGGGAACAACCAAACCACCCTTTCCTTGCTTCTTTCTAGCTAAAATAATTCAGGGTTCCAGTGCACAGCGGCTGTATTACACAGCCAGGCTAGGCACAAGAAGCATTGGATTCATTGCTGGTAAAGTATCATGGAAACATAACCTCTGGGTGTGAAACATGGATCTTACTGGTTTATCTGACCAGTAAGAACCCATGGAATTATGCTAATATAAGGCTGTGAACTTAAGTCATATATAATTAATGAGTAATTTGAGGGGTAGGAACTTTTTAATGTTTTGTCATCTACTCTATTAGTAGTTTTCAAACCATTTTGTTTTGTCAAATGTGTGATCAGGCTCTATCTGTAAGACAGTAATTGCCAAAGGACTTCAGGAAAAGCTCGAATAAATGGCTAAGAAGTGCAATCGGTAGTTAAAGCAAAAATATACAGAAATGTTGGCAAAATGATTACTGTTTAGCAACTCTGGGCTGAGTATTTCCTGCTTTCCTGGAGCCTATCAGAATGGTAGCCCAGATTCTCTGCCTCATTAGGATCCTTTGGCATGCTTAGCTTGCTGGGCCTGGAGCTGCAGATTTGTAGTTGATGGCTGAACGCTGCAGATATTCGGGACATGTTCAGAACTTTTCAGAAACCAGCACACTTGCTGATGTATGGGTTGGGATGTTCACCTTCAAAAAAAACCCTGGTTGCTGAAGTGAAACCCTTTTCAAATATCTGATCTTGAATTTTATTCGTGTTCCAGTAACACCAAACCAAAAAGTACTTCTGGACCTCACCTTCCTCTTGCCAAAGACAGACGGGTTCAGCTGGGTTCTGGAGGTTCCCCCACATCTTCTACAGCTTTGCTTTTGACCACTGCTCCAAGAAGCCTATGTTGTCATGTGTAAGATGAGTTAAAATTACAGTGTCTCAGAACTGATGGCAAGATTTGGATGGGAGTGAGTTAGAAATAGTGATAAAGGTGTAGCTTTAAAAACAAGATTTAGAAGGGAGGGGGCTAGGCATGGGAGTTTTGAAGCAGAACATGGAGTTCTGACCAGAGAAACATGGCTAAAGAACAAGACAGAATTAGACACAGGCTGGAGATGTATTTTTTAAACCAGTTCACAAAGGAGATGGTGGGACAGCTGAAATTTGTCCAGATATTACTCATTTCCCCCCAGTGTTAACCCCCAACACAAATTAACCTCAGTCATTTTCCTCTTCCCTCTTAGACACACTCTATTTGTCAAGCCATGTTGCCTTAACACTTCCTAACCAGCTGGAATAAATTTAGCCTGACCAAGGAAAAAGCACAACATGGCAGCCTTTGGATGAAGGAGCAGGCATGCCTCTTGCTGACTGCAGCCTCTTGTAGGTCATCGCAGCACATGTGTGTCCCTATCCTGGTGTGGCTTTTGTTGAAAATGGCTCAAGGTACAAAAACCTGAAGCTTCCTGTTAGGCTAGGAACGGATCAGTGTGGGTAAGGTAGCGTGGGCAGGAAGGTATGCGAGCATCTGGTTTGAATAGCTCTGCGCATGCAATGTCAGCCAACTTTCTGTAGGTTTCACAGTTGTTGGTTTTTCATCCCGGAGCTCTGCAGCAGTTGTGGATCCCACCCTCCCGGTGCCTCCCAGGAAAGCTGCGGGGAAGCTCATTAAAAGGGGGTCACCCTCCTTCATTTACAGGAGCCACTGAGCTTAGAAATGACTCCAAAAAGCCTAGGCATACTCCGAAAGGTCAAGTATCTCCTGTGACACTTGGGAGGCAGGAGGACCTGTGCCTTGATGCACTTCTGATGGGAAAGCAACATGTGAGAAGACAGGCGACCGAGCAGCCTGCAGGATACACATTCCTAAATGTCACTTAGCCATACAACCTGCGAGGGCAGAAACGTGGGCAGATGGAGAAATAATATTTTCATTGAAAATTCTCTACCTCTCAAATATTTCCTGTCAGGTTCCTTCCAAGGAAGGGCCAAAGCAAAGGAAAGAGGGGGGGCTGAGGTGGGATGTGTGGCAGTGGACACAAGTTTGTGATTCCTCAGGCCTCTCCACTTTGAGAGCGTTCAACTCAATCCCTTTTTTTCTCCTCCTCCCTGAGAAAAGGATCATGCTAAGCATTACTGGAGCCGGAGGCAGTTTGGGAAGTGAAATAAACACCTGACTGTTAAATGCTAAAGGTTTACTCAACCCAAAATAAAAATAGTTCTGGTTTCCTCCACGGTGCTCTAGAGTTACGTTCATCAGTGCACATGAGAGGGAGGTTTGCAAAGGGGGAGTCTTGGAAGGTTGAGACTCTTCAGAGGGGAACATTTTGAGGTAATAAGACAGGCCTCCCTCTGTCCTGAGAGAGCTCTTCTGCCACTGAGAAAATGCTGCAGCTGTTTTCCTGGTCTAACCTAAAAATAAACTCCCTCCTCCTTTCCAGGCTGTTTGTATCAGTTTCAGGGGTGCCATCGCAAAACCAAGATGTGAAGTGTAAAGGGTCGGAGTCTCAAGGATGGGCACAGTCCCCTTTGTATGGTCTGAAGGGCAGAAGGGTCTCAGCACCTTGGGGCTAAAGTCACAGTGGCTTCTGAGTGTTCAGGAACTGCAAATGGTGAATGATACAGAGCAAACACTACAACTGGGCAGTATGAATATGCCTGTCCAGCGATGTTCCCACTACAGCAAGGCAGAAAATATGGTGCAAACACTGGCATTAAGGAAACTTCAATGGAACCTTTATTCATAGAATCATAGAATGGTTTAGGTTGGAAGGGATCTTAAATATCATCCAGTTCCAACCCTCTGCCACAGGCAGGGACACCTTCCACTACAGCAGGTTGCTCCAAGCCCCTGTGTCCAACCTGGTCATTGCTTGTAGCTTAGTCCATCAAGTTGAAGACATTATGTTGCTGTAAATGATCTGCGCTTCGGAAAGCCAAACTGGAGCACCAGAAAGTTGCCGTATGTGCAAAATTATTCTGCTTACATGTTACCTCCGAAATGCAAGATGGAATATGCTGTGTATTACAAAAGATATTTATTGGGATTGATCATATATGACAAATACATTTGCAATATGTCTCCTTCTGTCAGGTCATCTGTAGACGGACTAGGAAATATCATTTAACATATACAAAGTAGAGCAGATTCCTTCCCTGTGCGGTGGCTGTTTGCTGATTCGTAAAGCTTGCCAACTTGTAAAGTAGCCCAGAAGGGCTATGTATGAACTAAACCAGACTTCAATAGCTATTTCATTGTCCTGTGTAGGTATTCTTCTTCAGGTAGCACAGTAAATTACGCAAACCGGAGAAAAGGGCACCTGTTCTGCACAGGGTGACTCATGGGATTCCAATCTGGCATCTCCATTGAAGTCAGCTAACATCAACTGCTTCATAAAAAATTTCCACACCTTTCCCTTTCTTAATTGAGATAATGAAGCAAATTCACAAGATCCCAAATTATTCAGAACTCCCAGATGGATAAACTGAATTGGAATTACAAGACTCCCAGATTTGCATTTGCCCTTGGACAATGGGAAGCCCAGACAGAGAAACACCCAACCTGAGCTAAGGTAATAGCAACACTGGATTAGCATGGAACTGCTCTCGCTGAAATGAAATTTGCTGTAGTTAACCAGAAAGTTTTAGGGTAAGAAATTATAGAACAATTTGGGCAAGGAGAAATGAAAGCCACCTGTTTAAAGTTAGCCTTTAACCTACTCCCTCTGCCTTCCCTTTTGCTTTCTCCCTCTTTCAAATTCTCCCAGTATCTCTGCTTTCCATAGAAGCAAATCTTCCCCAGGGAAAGTCAATTCTGAAGGCAATTTTCCAAAAACCATTTGGCAGAATTGGCCAGTACTTCAACTGCAAACATGAAAAGGCATTTATTCCACTAACTCAAACGTAGTTTGGAAGAGACATTACTGAACTTGTTTTAGGAATATACTTTGACTGCATCAGTTTTATTGCTTCTTGTATAAATGTCAAACCCAATTTGCCTCAAAGCAGAAAAAAATCCCTTGAAGTACATGGTAATGTATATATTACATACAAAAACTGGAGAAAAAAGTGTTGTCTCTATGGTAAACTCAAGCCCATACCATGTTATTCGTGCCTATTGTACTGTGTAAGATCTGGTATGGAAGACTGTGTAGGGGATTGTTGTTAAACTGGCCAGATTATGCAGGATCCTGAAGAATCTAATAATTTTTAAATTTTGGTTGCTTAATTTTTCAATATCTAAACTTTTTTTGCTTTTCATTCCTTAAAAGGATTGCTTTCCAGTTGTACAAAGAACTTGCAGTAACCCCCTCCTTTGTGCACCATCAGCAGCGTTTAACCTTGCACTGTTAGCACATCAGCTAATACACATCACATCTGAGATACAGGACACCCAGTAGCAAAGGGTTTTTTTTACTTGGAAAGGCAGTTAGGAAAGGGCAAGTCTTCTAAATTCCTATTTCAATCAGTACTCATTGCCAATTTTTCAGGCAAGAAGCGAACTGGCTATTTCAAAACACTTTATCTCAGCAAAACTGTAGCTGGAATTTCTTGGGGGCTAAGGAAGAAAGCACATCTTTAATCCAAAGTTTATCCCTCTCCTGAATTTCAAAGACTTGCTGCAGACAGTGTGGGATACAGCTTCCGGGGGAAAAAAATGGAGATTCTTTCATAATCAACACAAATTATTAAGCAACCTAAATAATATAATTCCTGCCACTTTACTGTTTAGCATAATTTGTAGAAATGGGAGGTATTAGGACAGACTACATATTAGGTGCTGCCATTTGTAAAATGTTACTGTGAACACATTAGATTTTGCAATGTTTTCATTTGCATTTTAAGGTCTGATCCTGCAAAACCATAACTTCCTTCATATGAGTAGCTGCAATGGCAGACACACTGCTTCTTATCTACATAAAGTTAATGTCTTGCACAATTATTTGCAGGATCTGACATAAGACAGAAAATGCAATTACTTTGTGAGTTACAAAAAGGAAAACGCTCTTTGGAATAGAAGGTGAGATTATCTGCTGGAGTAAATGATACAGGACCCATTGAATTCAATGGAGCTACCCTGATTCACACCCGCTGATATGGCCCATTAATTTTAGTGTATGAAAATGAATCTCTGCTCTAAAAATACCAATTAGTAATAAACTTTGAGAAAGAAGAAAAAATCAATTTAAATTCATTTTGTGCAATACACATTTTCTGTTGCTATTTTAGTTAAATTATTATTATGCATAATAATGGAAGGGCAATAGGTGCTGTCACTTTATGAATTTGTAGCTATGATGGGCTGTATAAAAGTTAGTGATAGGAAAATTTCAGGAAAGCCCGTCAATTGAATACAATAGTCATGTGTTGGATTGGGGTAGTGTGTCCCATTCTTCTCTGAGATTTCATCCCCATATTGCCGAACACATAAAGAGAATTACACTATCTCAAAACAATTTACAGTCTAACTAGAAATAAAGGGCAGAGAGAAAGAAGGGAAACTGAGGCAAATGGAGCTTCCATAAGGAACAGAGTTTGGAGTCAGTCTCATGCCTCTTGACTCATGGCCAGGTGCTCTATTCAACACATCAGGATGATCCTCAGGAAGGGGCTTTTTTAGGTGCATGTGCAAAAGTGAGTATGTCCTTTGGCACTGAGCCATTTTCAGCATTCAAACTAGCATGCAAGCAAGATCCTGCGTGAACACCCAGCTCTGCAGTCATTGAAACCCCATTTGGTGCATGGGGTTATTTGCATGCTCATTTTGCCTCTATTCAGCACTCATCCTACATGCATTTGTGCAAAGGAGATCACACTTCTGTGCTGGGAAGTGAAGTGTTGTCTCTAGGCACTGCCATTCAGCTTTGGGTTTTCATCAACAATAAAAGCCTTCTGGGATAAGTGGCACTCAAAGGGATTCAAAGCTGCTTTCCTTGTATTCCAAGCAATCCTGCGATAGTAATGAACCGTAGTCATAGCTGGATTAGTCACTGTTACTTATAATGTAAGAGCTGAAATGAAAGGAAAAATGAAGTTTAGCTTCATGCAGTGTATAATTGAAGGGTGGAACTCACATCCACAGGCATTGCACAGACTAAAAGAACCAGTTCCTTCAGAAAGTGATTTAAATCCTGGAGGACAAGCACAGCAAGGACTGTTAAACATTACTGTTGATAGCTATAGGTGGACAGAAGTGGGGAGGATCTGCTGAGGAGATCAGCGCTCACAGATTGGGTGTGCATGCAGTCTTTCCTCTGCAATGTATAAGCTAGCACTGGGCATACTGGACCTTTCTTTCACCCCAGTGTGGCTGAACAAGGGCTTGCCCTAGTCCCTGTGGTTACGACATCCAAGCCCAAGTGCCACAGTGATGTAGGAAATCACTCTAATATTGAGGGGTGTTTTTTTTAAGAAGCAAGAAAGTAAAAACAAGTGGGATATGAGCTCGGCTATCTTATAGAGATTTTTCAGGGTCTGCTTTGGAAACCTACTGCTCTGTACCTGTAAGAGTATTGACTTTGGAGAGTTAAGCCCATTTGACACTTCCTGGGATGACATCAAAGTCATCCTACAACAACCAAGAGTTTAGGGTCTAAAGCACAGCAAGCTGCTTCATGCAAGCTGGGGTTGCTCAGAACCTCCAGATATGGACCCAAACATGGAAGATTGTTACTTTCATCTGCCCTTCAGCAGCCGAGAGATCAACAGCAGCAGTTCACAGAGGCAAGTCGTCCTCAGGACACGAGCTGCCTTTCCCCCGATCCTTCTCTCCCACCAGCCCTGTTCGTAGTTTCACCTTGTTCTGCAGTTATGAAGTTGTTTCTCAGTGGCAGAGAAAGGAAAAAAAAAGCAACAACCCCCTTCCCCCAACCCCCCAAACCCAACACTTCTTTCTCTGAGAAACCTATTGATAGGCAGATCCTGTGGATTCCTCCTAGAATGGCTATCTTTGAACTGAGGACTTCTCAGTGAAGTTGGGGAGTTTCCTGGGGTTTTACTGTTTTTTTCCTAAATTGATTGTGGAATTTTTAAACAAGGTTGGTGCCTCTGATCTTTTTCTCAGCAGCTGCAAAATCTGTTTCTCCCCCTACAACCTGTTCCACAGAAACCAAGTATTGGAAAAATTAAAGGGGAAAGAACAGCAGCACCATTTGCAGAGCCAGCTTCAAATGAAACAAGGACTATTCCTACTGCTTTGTGAACAACCAACTGTCTAAAAGGGCTTTGATCAAGTTTTTGGCTTATAATATTTGTGAATTAAGGATAACTGCAGAAGTTTACTTCAGATTTTGATTTGAATATTGGACACTCCTAAAGAACATTAATCCCCACTGTTTGGTTCAGGTCTCCACTGTGAAATACAAGTTTCTTGTTATTTCTTTTGTGCAGACTTTATTTTTCTAAGCTTTTGACAATGAAATGTCATTTGTAGTTTTCCACTTTTTTTCAGTGCATTTTCAGTGTGTTGTTCGATATCTTTTTGTCACAAGGATGTTATTCTCACTTTGTTAAACAAGACTGTTTGATTTCAGTGAACTATGACTTTATACCATGCCTGGGCCTGGCCTGGTGTTTTTAATGTCAGCCTGTGCCTATAGTTACATGCACAGAGGTTACACTGCTGAGTATAAACCCTTCTCCAGGCTGGGAGACACAGACAACTGGTGGCTGTAAAAATGAGAGAAGCCTGTAGGGATGAAACAACTCCCAGAGGCAGAATGGGACTTCTTTAGAACTATATAAAGACACACATACACACATGTGAATTTCGGGGTTTGCTCTGCTGTGTTTCTAGCTGGAGCAAACAACAAAAATGCCAGGTAAAGAGTTTTATTTAAGATCCCTCCTTCTTTCTTAAAATTTGCAGTGCTGAAAATCTGCACAAAAGTGTACTCTAATGGAGGTTTCTGAGCCCAGTTTGGCTGTCTTGGGTCATCCTGTTAAAGTAAGGATCAGCATCCAAGCACTTAGGTAGTTTTTCTCTCCAATCATTTCGAAGGACTTCTACCACCAACCCAATCACAGTTATTTCACACTCAGCCTTTCCAAATAATGCTGGAACCATAAAGTTATTTATGTGACCTGCTTAATTGAAAGAGCATTTGCTGTCAGTGATCAAATAAACTGTTATTGATCTTCAGCAGTGGAGGCTTCTCACATGGAGCATTTGGGTACATAGTTTTTATTAAGACACTTTTCAGAAAGAAAGAATCAGAAAACAAATGACTCCAGAGAAAAAAAACTGTGCAAAGCACAAGATGGCAACACCACCACTGACGGCACAGAAATATAAAGGCTTTAATGCAGACAACATCTCAACTCCAAACACTTGGTGAGAAGAAACTGTTTCACATCACAGAGCAATGGCTCAGCCCTTTGGGCAAAGAGATGAGTCCTGGGAATAAAACAGTGGTGCAGCAGTCAGTGGGAATTCTGTTTGGTACCTGACCTGAGCAAGCCCTCTGCAAGACCTGGGGCAACCTATGTACTCCCACACCTCATCTTTTCAATACAGCTGGGCACTATTCTTCTTAACTATTTAGAAAGTTAAATCTGATCTTGATTTGATCCAAGCTTGAGTGCCTAAGTCAGCTGGAGTCTGCAATACTAAAGGCAAAATCCCTGCATACTTTGAAGATGTCAGTACCTGCTTCACTTTTGCCTCCCTTTTAATATAAATTCCTTCCATACTCTCTAAGAATGATTCAAAGAATAGATGCAATGAAAAAAGTGAAGTGCTCAGATGTTATCATAATGAGGTCATGGCTGCTCTAAGTATCCTACTAAACAGAAATGAGCCATGGAGCAAAGTCTTAATCCTAGGGCAAGGGGCACAGACTGGCCTATACCTAATGTGAAGCTTATTTGAGCTGATTTGTCTTCTAGTTGGCCAGAGGCAAGCCAGGTTGTGAGATGGCGATTTCTGAGGACTATGACAACCCAGGCTGTGAGTTTTCTCCTTGATGCTTTATTTCTGATGTACAAAGGAGAAGATGTGACATTTTTCAGATTCCAGCACCTGGTGCTTTTCCACTTTTTGAGTTTGAAAGTAGAGACTGAGACACAAGTGGTGGTTATTTACAAGAAACCTTCTGATACAAAGGCATCATATAGCAGAAGAATATCCTAAATGGTTGATTACCAGCTGCTAAGTTATCATGCTATGGGCATACAGTCTTTCCCACACATCCAGTATCAACCACTGTCATAAACAAACAGTAGGATGGAAACAAACAGACCTTGCTTTGATCCAGCATGGCTTTCAGGTAGAGTGACATTTAGGAGGTGTATCATTTGCCATTAATTCTGTGACAAAGCTATTGCTAACATCATGTCTGAAAGAGAGGGAAATACTTCTCCCACTTCTATAGCTGAGAGCAGAGGCTTCTGTTCTGTTGCGTTTTAATTCTTACAACTTCTCCTGATTGTGCATAGGAAAAATATATCTTCAAGGTATGTGCTTACAACTATGAAGATATCAAGGGCAGAATTATCTTTGTTTTCAAACTATGAAAGTATTCACAGCACTGGAGACCTGCTGAGCTAATTGTTATACCCTCTCTTTTCAGGCTTCAGATTCACCAGGCTTCAGATAGGATATAATCCTGTTGCTCTGCTGTTGGGATTTTTTCTCTATTTTTAAGTCAAGTCTTATTCAAACTTCAGCTTTTCAGCATGATTTTTTCAGTCATTTGGACCAAAATACTTTGTATTTTCTTTAATCTGTTACTAAAAAAAAAAAGGAGATCAAATCATTAACACACAGACTACAGCCACTTTACTGGTAGAATTACACAGCTCTAAAATATAAGGATTATAATGGAAACACTAACACAGTTGTGACTACCGCTGCCCTGCTCTAATATCACTGAACTTCCTTTGGGGGCGAAGCTTTGCCTCAGGAACCTTAATTATCTGATGTGGTCAATTACTCCAAGATAATGATGATTTTATCAGGTATTACTGCTCAAATATTTTACGATAGACAGGCTATTTAATTGCATTCTTGACCTACCAAAATGCTTACAGATGACTCAATTAAACACTAAGGAGAGGTAGGGGGAGGGGAAGAAATGAGGGAGAGCACTTAAAATCCTGTCTTACAGTTCATTTTGAGAGCTTTGCTCCTCTTGAAAATCCTTCTATCCATTCTTCCATCCATCCATCCATCCATCCATCCATCCATCCATCCATCCATCCATCCATCCATCCATCCATCCACCCAAGCAAGCTGTATGTGTAGCATTGCCGGGGCAGGAAGTTTGGATAAACAAATTCAATATTCATGTACAAATAGGAAAGCATGTCCGACCTCCCTCCTGCTGAAGGATTAGAACTGGATCCTGCACAATCCCTGTGGTGGACTAGCAAATCCATTTTAACATTGCTGAGTGTCCCAGAGCAATGAGCATGGTGAAATCAATGTTCTACCACATTCAGGTGAAGCAGAGTTTTTAAGACAAGGAGGCACTGTCTATTACAGCAGCCTCTGGGGATAGTCTTGGCTCCTTTAAACCTTTCAGACTTCCCAGTGCAATTCAGCCTGAAGTCAGCAGCCCAGTCCATCTTTCTCTCTGTTGGCCCAGCAGTTCCTGGTGCAGGGCTGGCATTTGCCAGGGAGGCTGAGGTCACCCTGAGGACTGCTTTAATTGGCATCTTTGCTTTGGTGGCCGTAATAGGCTGTTTCCCAGGTACAGAACTGCCATGTCTTAAGAATGCTTTGGCTGCAAAGCGAGCATGCCTTGGCCTTGGGTCAGTCCCTGCCCTCCCGGGCGGGCAACAGAGACCTCGTGAACCCTCTTTCACTGAGTGGTGGGGAGGAATCCTCCCGGTTCCCCAGTCAGGGAGGGAGGGGGGTATTTCCCTGCACAGCAGTCGTTTGCTGCTGGTGAAATGGGAACTGTGCACAGGATTCTGAGGGTGGATGATTTCCCTGCTGCTTACAATAATGTTACTGTAATATTGTCAGCAATGGTGTTAAGGACTCAGCCAAGAGCACCTAGAACAATGGCCCGGCTGCCCTTCGCTTCAATGGCCGCTGGAATTCCGCTGCATTTCTCCACAAAGATCCCTTTGTCTTTCTACCCTGGAAATAACATGGATTGTTGCAGCATTGTTGCAAAAAAAAAGTCAACAAACCCTCCTGGGTAGGAATGCTGTTGCCCACTCTAGCATCAGGCTAACAGAAAGGAGAGAGGACATTTTATGGGGGTTTTCTCAGAAAACTTTTCGTGAGAATATTGTTCCCATTATATGGGGTTTCACAGCAGAATTTTCATGGGCAGCACTTTGATCACTTTCTGTTATGTTTGCAGCCTCACTAATACTCTTTTCAGTCACAATCCAGAGCACAGCATCCACAAATATTCCCAAATACATCCTAAATTGCCCAGGAAGGAAACAATTTTCCTATCTGAAATTAGAACAAAATATGGTTCTGTAATGTCAGATTTTAGCAAACCAAAATGCTGCAGCAATTGGTTTGGATAAGTGAAAACAGTTTGGTTTGACTTTTAAAAATATTACGATCATTAATTTTCATATCAAGATGAAAAGTCATATTGAAACTACTGTAATTCCCTCATTGTTAAGCAGACTGACAACTAACAGTCAAAGGAAACACAAAAACGCAGTAGTCTTCAGCACTGTGTAATCCGTTCTTATTTCATTCAGTGTTATGTAAGGAAGGAATAATTTTTAGTGAGTAAAATGGTGAACTGAGGCCAGAAAGCGTGGGCTCTGTGCAAAGAGTGCACACCAACAGCACTGACCTAAAGAACTTCCTGTGCTTGCGGACCCTCCTTCCACTGCCCACACAGTGCTCTTGATGGGCACCCAGATGTGCTGCTGTAACACAAACTACCAGGGGTGGTTTCCCTGTTTCCTTAAAGATACACTGACAGGAACTTTTATTTATGAATCCCAGTGCAAGTCACACATCACACACTGTGCTATGGCCTTTGGATGTGAAACTGCTGCTCTGATCCCTGCAGATCAGCCTGACGCTCTACAAAATAGGTGATGAAGCGTGGGCTTGCTTCAGCTGGTGCCTGCTGGCATCCCCGTGTCCAGAGCAGTGATGCAGGCACCAGAGATACTGCAGAGGATGCAGCAGGCACCCAGACCCCAGGGGCTGTATTCCTTGCAGTGAGGCATCGCCCTCCACATACATACCTCCTCACCAAACCAGACCCCTCTGAGCTAACACACTTTACTACCCCAGTAAAACCAACTACCCCCCCCCCCCCCCCCCCCCCCCTTCCAAATATTGCAAATCAAATTGTTATGCCTGCAATGCCTCGGCCCCTCCATACAGTGCATACGTATTTCAGAGTTGCCACTTAATACAATTACAGTTCATTTAGCCAGCAATTACAGTAATAGGAAGACTGGCAACCACTGTCATTCAGACTGTGGAATATCAATGTTGCACAGAGGTACTCTTATCCTGTGGAGTGTCTCCTTCACTGGACACGCATACTCTGGAATCAGAGCGAAAAATTAAGACCACTCTTTTTTTAGTATTGTGCTGTTTTGGCTTTTTTTACATTTATCCATGTACTCTGGTTTCCAGACAGAAATATAGTGGATGATACCCTGAGGCCCCTTCCAACCTGATTTATCCTATGACTGTGTGAATTATCAGATCTGTTCTTTCAGCAGATCCATTTTCTATTGCATTTCACCTGCCAGAGGATCTTTGACAATTCATTTCTTAGAGGCAACTCAAAGTAACGGTTGTTCATGGACAGCGAAACAGAACCTTTAGAGTTTTTCTTTATATCTTTTGTACAATGTTTTCTTTTAGTCCAGATTTCATGAACTTTTTCTTTATATCTTTTGTACAATGTTTTAGTTTTTCTTTATATCTTTTGTACACTGTTTTCTTTTAGTCCAGATTTCATGAACTTAGGTTGAGGAAGGTATTGATATAGGTGTTCCAGTTAATCCTTATTTTAACAGAGTTCTGAAGAATCCACATAAACATATGGCTACAGTTAAGCAAATGTGCACTAGACAGGAATGAAGTGCTAAATTACAGATGTAGTGCTTCCAAAAGAAAGCTAAGACTATAACCACATCTCCTGAGTTTTAAATCCTCTTTCTCAGTCACTTGACCATGCTGCAGCAAACCTACTTTGGACTGATGGTTTAAATAGCTGTTATATTTGCATTTCATTATGTGAATGGCCTTAAAGATTAAGACTTGCACAGGGCAAAAGAAGATCTGTATTGTACCTGGAATATTTAGCCTTCAAAAGGGGGTGACTAACAGTGGGAGGATCCCCTTGTGGTTCAAAAAAGATCTTTGACTCCCTGCCATTACTGCAAGGAGTTGTTTCAGCAAGGAGAATAGTAATATTTTCACAGGTTGCCAAACTTTTGCTCTAGAAGAGCCTCTTGGCAGCAGATCCACTTATTCGATGAGCATTACTGATTTTCCTCGTTGATCTGTTTGCCTCCACATGGTGCCGTCTTTTGACGGTGTTACATTATAGCCCCTTGTTCTTATGATAAATTATTTTAATCCATCATCAGAGCACACTCTTGCTCTAATGATGGATTAGTGTTATGCATCATCAGGGCGAGAAGCATTGATAATGTACCAGAAGAACCCCCACTGACAGTGGAAAAATGTGCCAAAAGAATTAATTTGGAGTGCACCAAACTGAAACCAGAGATAAAGGTGCAGTTAGAGTTCACAGCAAAAATTCCATCAGAAGAAGCAAGCCCAGCTCCAGTGGCAATCTGAGGAAGGAATAAAGATGGAGACATGGTCACCTAGCCACATGGCAGCGCAGGAACTGTGCCATTGCACCAGAGAGTTTTGAACTGGCATTAACATAGAATCATAGAATCCCAGTCTGGTTTTGGTTGGAAGAAACATTAAAGCCCACCCAGTTCCAACCCCCTGTCACAGGCAGGGACACCTTCCACTAGAGCAGCTTGCTCCAAGCCCCTGTGTCCAACCTGGCCTTGAACACTGCCAGGGATGGGGCAGCCACAGCTTCTCTGGGCAACCCGTTCCAATTCTCATAGTTAAGAATTTCTTCCTTATATCCAATCTGAATCTCTCCTGTTCCAGTCTGAACCCATTATTCCTTGTCCTGTCACTCTAGTCCCTGATGAAGAGTGCCTCTTAGATATCCTTGTATGCCCCTTACAGATACTGGAAGTCTGTTAAATGGACATGCACAAAGATGTAGGTGTCCTATGTGTCCCCTTGTGCTATCAGAGGAACCCACTTTGGAGAACAGAATATGAAGAGGCCGGAATTCATGGGGGGTCTCACAGAGTTCGGTACAAATCTTTGGTGCAGCTATCCCTCAATGTGCTCCTTTCTTCTAGATCCAAACTGCATCTGCCTTCTGCATCCTCCAGCACCAGGGCTGTGCACATGGGGAGCTAACCCTTAGTGATGGCGTGTGGTACAGCCCCACTTCTCAAATCCTGCACCACATCCTTCAGGATTTAACTCTTGATGCTGAGAGAAATTGCAGTAAACTTTCGTACCTTCAATGCAACTAATAACTAATTTCTGCAGTATGGACTTACCTGAACCACAGAGTGCACCAAAATGTTAGGTCAGAGCTACATAATAATGCAAGTCTATGAAGTCTGCATTTTAACCTCTGAATTTTAGGAGCTTTATTTGGGCTCAGTCATGACTTCCTTTAACTTTAGTGGTGGAAATAAAGAAAACAACCAAGCAAAAATCCCCAGTGTTTTCTTACTTACACTATTGTAAAGAAATGTGGCCCTTGGTGTATTTTTCTTCAAATTCATGGTTAAATCTATTCTCCCATACCTTGTGTTACAATTGTGATGATAAGTATCAAGAAAACACTGAATACCAAAGAAAACACATGAGAGATTGAGCATACTATCATTCACCTTCAGGTAAATCTGTAATACAAAACACTGAACACTGTTGGCATTATCAGAGGCTGGGCTCCCAACTCAACCCATAATTTCAGTGATAAATGTTAACCAGTCTATTGGCATCTGGGTTCTCCAGGGACTGCTCTGCACTGCATGTCCTAACGTGCCTGCAAGTGCCTGCAGATCCTTCTCAAACAGGATTTTCCACACTTTGGGAAGCAAGGCACAGAACCCAAATACAGAAGTTGAATTTGTGACCCCTGTTTATGAGGCTGGTACTTTCACATCCAGCCATCTGCCTCTCGCTGTCAGAACTGTCACACTTGCTTTTCATGCTAGCTTATGTGTGTCAGCATTTTGCCTACCCAATCTTCCTGAGGAAGGTGGGAGAAACTTTACAAACAAGCAGTGATGGAGTCATCTGCTTTGATTTGACAGATTTGGGGACAGGGCTAATGTTTTAGAAAGAGTTTTGGCAGGGCAGGGATTGTTCTGAAGAGCAGGACATGTCCAAGTTAAAAGATAAATGGCAAAAGCAAGTAGTTATACAGTAAAGTTAACGATTTGCTGTAGTTTTGATGGCAGAAAGGCTTTCTTCTCATTAACTACCTTTGGCACATGGACTAGTCTGCCCATGGGACTACTGAAAATTACTGTGGTGGGGGAAAGCAGCTGTTCCCCCTATTGGTGCAAGACACATCTGTCCCCGTGCTGTTTGTCCCAAGGAGCTGTTGCAGGATTTGGAGCCACCAATGCCACTGATACTTTTTCATCACCTTTGCTGAGCTTTTATCAACTTATGTGTTCATTCCATGTCACTTTTTCGGGTTGTGCAGAGAACAATCTCAGGCAGCTACCAGGACTTGCAATTAATTATTCACATAAAGCACTAATGCATAGTTGGTCTAGGAACTAAACTTCCTGAAGTTAATAATAATTACTGATTTTTCCTAGTGTAGCCTTTGAAGAACAAGTCTGAACACATCTCCTGTCTGACATTTCATCTGTAATTACCTTCTCTTTAGCGTGGGCCTCACTCCTGCATTTGACCTGACACCTGTAGAGGATCCAGGGTAAGATTTGATTGTGGAGTATGACATGGAGCTATAGGTTCTTCTTGACTTCTGATTGAAACCCTTTTGCCAGCAATCCCAGGAATATATCCTAGCGGCTGTGATTTATTGCTGTGTTATCATGCCTGTCTGCCTCATTATAGACTTTGAATTTTATCAGGCAGCTTGTCCTCTAGTGTCTGGTAATCAATTATTGTGGTCTGCAAAGAAGCCTTAAGTACTTTGCCAAACACTGCTAATAAACTGGGAAAGAGCTTGAGCACAGCTTCAGGTTGCCTTAAGGAAATTCCAGAGAGCACTTTCCACTTTATTGTCTAGTTCACAGTATGAACTGGGAATTACCTCAAAGAGTCATTCTCTACAGAGCTAAACTTCCCTTTAAGGACTGTGCCATACTGGATTAATGCAGATGGACTTGTCTCCATCCAAAGGCTGCTGAACTCAGTAGTTTTTCAAATGACAACAATAAGAGCAGGACTCAGCCCACAGTCTGTAAGCAGAAACTTCAGAAGAAAACTAAAAAAATCCTGAATTCCTTTTTCTTTTACCATAGATAAAGCTGGTAGGAAAAATGAGAACAGACAAGTGCCTGCACTGCACGGGTAACACGTACCTGTTGCAGCACACTTGTAAAAAACCACTGTATCTTACAGGCTAAAACAATCTGTTTTGTGCAAGTCCTCTGCAGCGAAGTGAATGTCACATGAACCTGTAGTTTGTGCTTTGTTATAGATTTAGTATTTTCTTTTGAGTATGGCTTGCCTTAATGTTCCAAGGAGGAATGAGCTGACATCCATCCTGCAGGAGTGGCCATCAGCCACCATCCCTCATCAAAACCAGTTCTCTTAATCCTGCTCATTTCTCCAGCACTTCAAAGGGCTTCACCTGTGATCCTGATGCATCAATGACTTGTTTGGTATCAGCATAAAAGGCAAGCAGGTTGGGAACCCTGCTCTCAGAGACAGCTGCTGGGAGCCTAGAGATTTGCCCTCTTCACATCCCCATGTACACACACACACACACACACACACAGAGTCTTTCCATCTCTCTTTTCTCTCTTTAGCTTTCCCCTTAGGGCAGTCTTCTAAAAAGTTTTTTTCCAGGTTGTAAAAGGCTGATTCCATAAAGGAACATCTTAGTGCTACAATGACATGATTTGTGGCTTCCAGGCTCCAAAGCTGTAATTTATTCAGACAATTAGCAGCAGCCCTGTATTCTTGACAAATTCTTCACATGTGTGCAGCTACTACACAACAAGGTGCTTTTAAGAACTGTGCCTTATGGATTAAGACTCCCTCCCCCCCCCCCCCCCTTCCTTTTCTCTCCTTATTTGACAAGTTCTTTTCATAGTCAATGGAAATTAATACAGCAGGTTAGAGAGGTGATATACAATAATCCAGCCAGCCAAGAAAGCATTGTCTGAAAAGAGCAAGTACAGAGCCTACAGGAACGTTCAATACACAGAAGGGAACGCTTCAGTGTTTGCCTTTTGGTAAAGTTATTTCACCCTTCACTTCACCTAATTCTCCAGTGTTACTGTACCAGATGTCACTGTGATGCCATTAATAAGTGTAAATGGTATGTAAGTGTGGGTTAGTTGTCCAAAAGCACACATCTGAATGTCTGCTCCAGCATTCAGGTGGCTTTCCCTGGACCACAAAAAGGCTGGAGCACCAATTGCCCGTGCAGAGCCCCCCACTATGCAATGCTGAGACTCACAGAGGTGCAATATAAATCAGCCCAGACCCTTTTTTACACACAAGCCTGAAGTTAAAGCACAGCCATAAAATCCAGCTCCAGCTCTAAATCCTGCCCTCTTCCAGCACGGCTGAGGTTCAGCCTGGTCAACATCCAAATGCTGTTCAAAATGGGACCTTGACTTTCAAGAGCTATGACCCTGCCCATTCTTACACCAACCTCTCTCAGCAAAATGAGGACAAAAGCAGTCAAATAATCACGGGCTTGGGCAGAAACCAGTTTCTCTTCACTGCAGAGGAAAATCCTGAGCTGAAACCTGAGCTAGATTTTGGGCTGATGTGCACTGAGCTCATCTCACTCCAAAAGACCCTCTGTGAGACCTCTGCAGAGGGCTCTTCAGAGCCTTCCTCGTAGCCTTGCAGGGCAGTAGTACAGGTGGGAAATGACATAATGATTTATACCACCAACTTCATACTCCGCTTTATGAACATCAACAGCCTGGGAAAAATGGAGATTTTTTTGCCAGACTGAAATCTGTTAGAATGCAATTTTGAGCAAACAGCAAGAAGATAACACATTTCTTTCAGTAACTGTGGGCATGGAGAAAGAGGTTTAACAGGTCACGTATTTGCAACAAACGATTCATCTGGAGCTCAGATGCTGATGTGAATGGGTATCCTAGAAATACTTGGAGGGTTACAGAGGTGCCTGTAAAAACTGCAAGACTTGGCCCATTATTGCTTTTGCTCTGCATTATACAGCATTCAGTTCAGCAACAGCAGGGCTGCACCCTGCAGCAAACGAAAATTTGAAGTATTTGGCTTCCTGTGGCAAAACAGTGTTTGTTCAATGGAACTAACTGAAGCAAATTCCTCTTAATTAAGAAATAGAAGTTTTTTCTTTCAACCATAGCAAGATTGTTATCGAAACAGAATGAGGATTTTTTAAAGATCTTGTCTTGTTTAGGAAGGGATTTCCCCCCCCTCCCCTACACTGAAAGGGAAAAAGATGAAATGAAACAACTGAATGAACACATCTGTTGATTGAAAATAATTTGCAATAGTGAAAAGAAATGCGTTTTGGAAAATAACATCAACAAGTTGAAAGAAGATGTAAGTAACTTAGAAAGAGACCTGTGGAAAGATAGCCCTTTCGGTGCAGGAGGGCCTGGTGCTTCCCAGGCTTTAACACACTGCCTGGGGATGGGGCTGCTTTCCCTGGCTCCTGTGTCAGTAGATGCAGTTACACATCTGTAACTCCCCAGTAGCTTTCAGGAGAGTCGTGCTGGTTGATACCTGCTGGTGATGTGACACTTCAGTGTGCAACCCTCAGATGTTAATGAGACTCACAAAGGAAAAGCAAGCCATCTTCTTTGCAAAGGTAATTCCTAAAGCTCCAGGATACAGGATTTCAAAGTGTTTGTCATTTATTTGGGAACCCACCTTAATAGGCTTCCTCTTGCTTCCTTTTTTTTTCTGAAAGAACAAGTTTCCTCTTCCATCTCTCATTGCCTCCCTTCTCAGCTACCACCTTGCTTTGGGTTAATCTCCCTAAACAGAGACATAAATGCCATATCAGATTTTCTTTTCCTTGGCTGCAAGTCAGGCCTGCTGTGCTTTGAGAGCTTGTTGAGGCTGCAGAACCTGTATCTACAGCAGCAGCTGCACTTTGCGTTGGAAAAGGAGTCAGGAAAGAGATACCTTTTTTTATTATTATTATTTTTCAATTAGTCATGGATTTTAATTGGGAAAAAAAAAAAGAAAAGAAGTTAAAACAAACTGGGGAAAAAAAAAGGGAAGGGAAGGGGAAAGATGGGGTGAGCACGTCCATTTCTTCCAGCTTCCAACATGTCTTCTCTCAGGTGTAAACCCACAAAGTAAGATCAGGAATGTGTGTGAGAGAAAGAGAGAAAAGTCTTAAAAGACTGCTATGAAAAAAGTCCAGAGAAGATGTGTTCATGGTCTGTGCAGCCTCCTGGTGGGACAGCCAAGGAGTGGGACTCTGCCACTCCAAAATGGGGCTTTGCTTTGCTGTCAGGTATCAGCATGACCGGCAGGACCCTCTGGACAGCATTTGTCAGGAAACATGGAAAAAGGATCTTATCCAGGAATATTTTAGGTGTGTTTTATTAAAGCAGAGAGCATTTCATCTGCCTCTGCTTAACCTTGCTCAGAGCCCCCCAAAAGGCAATAGAGCCCCTACAGTGACGTCTGTTTATTTTCTGCTCAGTTGGAAAGCAAAGGTCCTATTACTGTTAAAGGGAGTTACAAGTATTCATCAAAGAAAGAAATGATCCATAAAGGCAGTTAAGTTAGTTTTATTCCCGCTGCATAAGTCAACCTGTTTTCTATATATAAAATGATGAGGTTAGAAAAGGATATTCATCAAGCAGTCCACTGATTTGACTGGCTGCACTTCCCCAAGTACTTTATAATTTGTAGTTATAAATAAATATATTTTAATAATCAATTGGTATTTAAGTAACATACAATAACTGTCTTATTAAATCGTACTTTTTAGAATGAATAAGCAGTTAGAATTTAAAGACATGGGTACCGAACAGCCACAGGATTTCAGACTCTTTTCTCTTTTATATACAAGCCACAAATATCACTATAAAATTACTTGGTTAGCCAAGGCCCTGGCTGAAGCCAGCAGAAGACCCTCCTCTCTGACGTTGCCTTTAAGTGATCATATACTTTTCTGGTACGATGACTTTTTAAACAATAACCACACATTATTTTCTTTGGCCACTTCTTACAGTTCAAAAGGGGCGGCCTCAAACTCCAGAGTTGAAGTAAAGCAATGTGTCCTCAAACCATAGCCCAGAAAGTGAGGAGTGTCTAATAGCAGGTTTGAGATTCTTGGTCTCAGTCAGCTGGGTCCACACTATTTCCAGCAGTTCTGTTCATGCATTCCCTCAAAAGGAGGAAAAAAATCCCCAAGAATGAAAAGGACAGCACTCAGTCCTACATGCACAAAAGTATCTGCCTTTGTCTATCTTCGATGGGGACACACACACACACACACACACACACACATACACATACACATACACAAACACACTCTTTCCCCTGATGTTGCTTTTATTTTAGAAGGAACAGCTGTGCACTGACCAGGGTCCAGTCCAACTCCCTTGTCAAGAGCATGTCTCAAATGAGAATGTAGAGCAAAGGGCGGAGGAAAGCAAACCTACCCTGGGGGTAGGGTGGAGAGGGGATGGTTTCATGGCACATGGCCTTGGCTGGCTGCAGCATCCGAGTCTTAGTAAGAGAAAAGCACAGGGTCATTGTCATGAGTTGGAATAGTGTCTTGCTCCCATTCCTGTACTTCATAGCCTCTCCTGACATTCAGCAGAGGATGCCACTGGTCTCTCAGGGCAGGCTGGTGCCAGTACCTAACCCTCTGTTCCAAGGTGGACCTGAGGCTGGTTGGGAAAAGAGGCAATTTTCTGGTGGTTGTGAAGGGGCAGGCATGGATGGGGTGCTAGCAGATCCCTGGGGCAGATGGTTGTACAGGTCAGGACAAGACATGAGTGCTGGATTTGCTCCTGCCCCTAACCTACAGGCAGCAGCTCTCACCCCTCCTGCTCCAGCAGCTCACCCAGCCTTTGGCCTCTTCTTTCTTCTTTTCTTTATGGTATACTTTTTTTTTTTCCTGTTAACCCCCTGACAGAGCTGAGATTTGCTCCTCAGCACAGAGCCCCTCTGGAACTTCTCACCACTCCACCCATGCAGTAAAGCCCATGCTGGACCATAGAATCATGGAATCACAGAATAATTTGGGTTGGAAGGGACCTTCAAAACTCATCAAGTCCAACCCCCTGCAACGAGCAGGGACATCTTCAACTACATCAGGTCACTCAGAACCGCATCCAGCCTGGCCTGGAATGTCTGCAGGGACGGGACATCCACCACCTCTCTGGGCACCCTGTGCCAGTGTTTTACCACCCTCACTGATCAAAATTTCTTCCTCACATTCAGCCTGAATCTCCTTCTTCAGTTTAAAACCATTACCATGCTCCAGCCACCACGTGCTCCCTCCGGAGGACAAGAGCAAGTCACAGATGAAGTTTACCAGCAGGCTTTCTCCAATAACTTTTTCTCATAGCACTTTTTTCCCCCATTATTATTTTTTCAACACCCCCCCCCCCCTTATTTTATTTTAGGCGCCTCTGAGAGTTCAACTGTCGCCTGAGGCTTCAGACTAATTTTCTCTTCAGAAATGATTGCAGAAAGCCGCATGCATAATAAATCCCGTTATTGCTCTTGTTATTAAAATAGGTTGTTAGGGATGTGGACTTGGAGGCCTTTTTGTCTGATGACAGCAGTTCTTCTTAGCTAGGCGCTTATGGCTTATTGACTAAGGCTGCCAGGTTCAGGAAAAAAAAAAGGAATAAGAAAAGAAAATCAAAAAGGGAAGGAGCTGGAGCTACTGTTTAATAGTGAGAAAGTTGGGATGATCTGAGGCAGTTCTTTAAATCACATCCATGGGCCGTGTTTGAAAAGACAGTGCATTTTCAGCAGCTCCAAGGCTGCACCGAGGGCCCACAGAGAGTGTCTGTGACAAGCTCTTTTCTGGAGCAATGATTAATTAATATTCCTTTGACATGATTTATTTGAATGATTAATTAATTCTGTGGCTGCCAGGACTGCATAGCTTCACCATGCTGGGCACTCAGCAAGCCCCAGTGTCAACGAGATGAAGCACCTGAAGAGATGAATAGGCTGAGGGACTGCAGTGGAAATGAACAGGGCTGTTCTGCTTTTCAGATGGGGACTGACACCCATGGAGGCAAAGAGACTTGCTCAAGGGCACCCAAAAGCCCAGCATCAGGACTGGTAATAGAAGAAACCCTTGTAAGTTCCTGCTTGGCATATTGACCATAAGCTCATGTTTCCTCATCTTGCTCCAACAAACCACATGTTTCATCCAGCAGCCTGAAAGATTTAGCAATGCAGAGAAGAGCCCCTTTAAAATGAAATGTGGTTAAAGCAGCAAATCTCTTGTGAGAATATGTTCTTAAAACAATAAAAGGTTTTCAAGCAGGTTTGATAAGGAAAAGTACACTGTCCAATCATTAAATGGAGACATTTTCTGGTTACCACATGAAAATGTGCTTCATAAATCACTGTAGCTCTGTGGAATGAAAAGCTAATAATGGATGAGGCCACGCACTTCTTAGCAAGTTTCTTATGCATGGAAACTATGAAGCAGGGTGTGTTCCAACCTGGTGAAACCAACCATGTCATATCCATACTGGAGACAGTGCCAGAACTAGCAGAAATCTCACAGGGAAACTTCTTGCTGCAGGCAGAGGGGGCAGGGGTGATGCGCACACCGCTGCAAAGGAACACGTTATTTCCAGCGCACTTTCAACACGGACCTGGCAAGCAGACAGCATTGCTCTGAGCCACCACCTCTGCAAGAGCCACCGGCATGAGATGAACCGAGAGGAAGATGTTCAACGCCTCCCTGATGGTTTGATGTCTGCCCGCGTCTCACTCCCAAAGGGAGGACACTGACTCTGAAATCTTCCCTTTAATATACATGCAGATGATGTTGTGCAGTGGTTGACAATTAATGACTATTTTAGCATCAAAGAAGTACGTGTTGTTTAAAGATTTATTTATTTATTTAGCCCAGGGTCAGGATAGCTTTTATACTGTAGCATCCCAAGGAGGAACCTCTGGAGATTCTACTGTCAAAACCATAATATCATGGTACTATGGTCCTTACTCTGCTTTTCAAGCACCAGATGATACCCATATGATCAGTGAGCTTAACCTCTGCAGCACGTAAGCTACTCAGCTAGCACAGTGCATAGGGTCGGGCACGCAGTAGGTACTAGTTCACATGTCAGATCCATCCTGGGAACAACTAGATCATGTCCTTTGGCTCTGAGATGTCAAACCATATTGAAAACTCAAGGCGACGGGGATGTACCACCTTACTTGTTGTGCCAATGGGCTAAGGTTTTGTTGGGGACTTCAGCAGAACTGGGACTTAACCCACTCTGTTCAAGAACTGTGTCACTTCCTGGGTTAGGGTACGAAAACAGGTCCTATAAACTAAGTAGACGACTGGACGTAACAACACAGAAGAGGAAAAAGAGATAAATCTAGGAAACACTTACCCAAAGAAGAAATATGGTCACTCTTTGAGTGTCAAGACTAGCTAAATGAGAAAACTCCTGTAAAAAATATAGAGTCCATTAGAGAAAATACAGACCCAACTGCATATTTAACAGGTTGAGAGCCCTAATTTGCAATTCTTGATCCATTTAAGTATGGAAGCTGACGCTAGATGTGACTAGATGAAGTAGGTTGTTAATACCTGAAGTACCCAAATTGAAGAAAAAATGCCTGCCTGGCTTCAGAAGAAGAAAGAAACTCAGACATGGCTTCCTCACCCATGTTCCATTTATAGGTGGATTTTAAAGACTGCAATTTATGACCCAGCAATACAGCAGCAATTACAGAAATGGAAAATGACCAAGCCATTCTCAGGTATTCATAGAAAATTGGCATCTCCTGAATATTGAATTGTGCTAGGCCTTACCTTTCTATAAATACAGAAGATCAATAATTATCAGTTAAATGCTTTGCTAACGTCTGAAAGCTGGCAGGACTGAAATAAGATATGTCATTTATGTGTTACTGCCTGAAAGAGAGAAATAGTCTTTCCCATTCTCTCGGCGAATACACCCCTTGGCCTTGCGATGAGGAATAATTATGGACCACTGCATTTGCACACTCAGGAAAGGAACACATGAACAAATGTTGGCTACAGCTGATTTGTTCTTTTCCATGAGGAACACTACAATGTTCATAGTCCTCAAATTTTGAAGCCTACAGAGCTGCTCCACCACACATCTTCATGGAGAGATGGTGCATTAAAAAACAGCTGCTCTTGCAAACTACTGGAGAGTCATTGAATAACAAAAATATTTATTGCTAACCATCCAAAGATCTTGAGGCACTTTGCAAAGGAGATAACAACACCAACCTTATTGTATAGGCATATGTGACTGAAGGAAATCACTCAAGCTCTTAGGAGCAGGGTAGGACATGGACTAGAGTTGATGCCCCTTGACTCTGAGCATCAGACTCCTGCCTGTTTACCTTTTTGCTTCTTTCCTGCACCCTCCCATCCTTGAATACCACAGAGGTAGCTGTGCAGTCCAAGAACTACAAGTTCCTCCTTTCCAAACTCCAGCATCTTAGGGTTTTCTTCACTCCATCAGACTTCAGGGTTTGGGAGAATAAAGGCAGAAGGAAATAAATAAGCTAGAAAATATATCATCATCATTACAAACATAAAAAGCTACAAATCTGTCACACTGCAGAAACTCTCACTTCATTGTTACTGTGATTTATTGGGGAGCTAATTTTAAACAAGTTTTCTTTTCCAAAACCACAACACAAAAACAAACTGAACAAGCAAGCCAGAGGACAGAAGCTAGTCGCTACTGGACAATTTAAGCAATAATATCATTTGCTTTGTAGTATAAAAAGCAATAAAGGGCTGTTTACTGAGTGAATAAACACTGAATGAATCACAAAAAGCTCTTTATTGCGATTATACTCCAAGGCAGAGGAGATTATTGTTATTACACAAGAAGGCACAATGTGAAAATTTAACTCAATGCGCCAGATTTTCAGACTGTTTCCCTCGTACAATTGTGTTCGGGGAGTACATTGTGTCTAATCTTAGCACGTTGTTTTGACAATTCCACATGCAAATCAGGTAGTGGGGTACAAATGCATTTAATTAACTATTTACAGCCAAATTTATGCAAGCCTGGTGGCTGGACACGTGTTTTGCACAAGCAATGGCATGCTGAATGGGTTTGAAAATCAGCTGCCCAGTGTGATACATTTAGCCCTTCAGGAGACCGCCAAACGTTCTCTAGTGAGGAGCCTCCCAACCACACGTTCAAGGTGCATGTTGTCTTCTCCTCACAGGGAAAACTTGCACAGTCTCCATGTAAAGTTAGTTTCAAGGAGTTGAAGAAGCAGTAAGAACAACACTGATGAGTAGAACATCTTTCTTTTTTCCCTTCATGCATTTCTAACACTGTTTTCTTGTCAGGCAGTCTTCTCTTGCAGTCCTGATGAAGCGTTTGTGCTGAAAAAAGTAAAGCTAATCCATGCAGATTTTTCTTTTCCTTCTTCTTTTGTGCGGGTCTTCCTGCTGTCAGACCATTAAAAATGGAGGGAGCTCAAAAAATAGGTCTTCTGTGGCATGGGCTTCCTCTCCTGGCTGGTAAGCAGGGATAAATTCTGGTACAGTTCAGGCATGCCATGCTCAGTCTTGCAGGAGTCACCAGCCTTTTAAATGTGCATGTGTGCCAGGCAAGTATTCAGGCTACAGTATTGCCTTAGGCCGAGGGATCTTGGTTAGTCTCTTGATGTGTCCCCATGTCTCCTTGTGCACCAGTGCTTCAAGCGTTACTAGTCTCCTCTCAGCTGACCTGATGGACATTATCTCCCTCAAATAATTCTCTGCCTCTGATTGTTGGGGATTTTCTAATTCTCCACTGGAGGCCTTTGTGCTCTCATCCAATAGAAGTAGTTGGTGGTCTTCCACCATTGTCTTGTCTTCCTGTGAAGCCTGCTGCCTTGGTAAAGGCATCAGCATCTGCACTGAGAAATGGCAGGAGAAGATGCTCCCAGTTACAGAAGACCCTCTCAAGTAGAGAAGCTTTTCCTGCTGGGACTGTTATAGGTTGAAAACCTGCATAGCTCATGCACAGAGCTGGATTATTAACGCATGATCACCTCATAGCTGCTCTTGAATGAGAAAAGTGGGTTAAGCCCTGAAGATAGGGTGGCTAAAACTTCATTCTCCTTTTACATGTATTTGGGAAGCTGCTAGGAACTATCTCCAGTATGGCTTGACTGGCATCTGAACATGAGAAGCAGTTAGATAATATATGAATATATCTTTTTGATTTTCTCTTGGCTTCCACTTGTAAGGTGGTCAGGTCTGGTGTTTATGAATGTCTGTGAGCATTTATAGGCACAGAAGAAAACCCAAGTGAGGCAAGGAACTTGCTATTATTGAAAAGAAGAAAAAATGCCTCTAGTAGAACTAATACAGTACGTTAGGAGATACAGTTAAAACAGCAAGCTTGAACATACAAAATGTGTGCGATAAATTCACTATGGATTATTTGTTTTGTTTTTAATTGCTTTTGGGTTTTGCTTTTTCCCCCCATTTGAAATGCTTCAGTCACACAAGGAAGGGACAGAAGCAACATAATGTGATATTAGCAATCGGTCTCATAAGACATTAATAACAAAATCCTCTACTTGGATGCAGCAAAAAATCCTCTCGATTTTTTCCAGAATTGGAGGTCTGCTCCATACATTTGGTTTCCTTTCTAAGCAACCCAGTAAGCAAGGAGCTAAATTCACAAGAGTAATTTGGAGCAAATAGTTCAAATTAGCTCTGGTATTTGTCCAGTTTTGGGGGCAATTAAGTAGATCCCAGGGATTTAGGTTTTATTTATTTTTTAACGAAACTTAACCAATCTTCTGACTACGTTCTTTGTGAGGTTTACATCAATTCAGTGCTAACAGCACAGGGACAGACACTGCAGAAACAGTGGAAGTGCTGATATTTGAAAATATAGCCTTTTGGATCTATTTTAAGCCAAACCTCCCATGTGGAGAAGAGGCATCAATTTGGAGCACTCAGGTAAAGAGGAGGAGTGTAGGAGCCTTTGTCATCAGCATTTCCTTACATTACCTATCGTGTTACTAACATAAGGCAAAAGCAAGAGCTGTAATTGCCACAAGAGTAAATGATGGTTAAAGAAAAATAACAAAAAGGAAAAAAGAAAATACAGAATATTATGGGAAGTGTACATGGAAAAAACCCCACAGCCCTTAAAAACATCAATCCCCTGAGCTCAAAGCAATGGATTTATTTTTTAAATTGCTAAATAAACAGAAGGCAGGAATGGAGGGGGCTGCCGTGGATGAGAATAGAACGTATTTTGTTGCTGATAGTTCTGAATCTCCTTTGAAGGTTTATTTTGCGAAGGCCGAAGCTTTCAAAATCCTGAATTCAATTCCTTTGGGCTGCTGGCCTCTGTAAACACTTTCATGGACGACCAGTGGGGAGAGAGGAGCTCTGGCCCTAGAGAACAAAGCCTTCATGTTCAAGACACGATTTCTTTGAGTAAGATGTGGTTTTGGCTGTTCCTTTCAAACCACTTACACCTGGTTTACTTCAGCAGTGCTGGGCAGGATATGGTAAAAGACCTGGAGTGTTAGGACCAAACATACCAGATGTTCCTACACATATATTCTCTCTTGCAGCTGAACTCCTAGCAGCAGCCTTGTCCCTCTTTTCATTCCCTCACCACAATTCAACAATCTAGCAAAACATTATTTTTTAAGAATACTTCTTTTTCTCTTCTAGCTCTGACTCTCATTACCCTTTTGGCAAAGTCCAACTTAGCTTTAATTCTCCTTAGCAGCAAGGTTCTGGTGCTAGCATTTGCTACATTTGAGAACTTGCTGCTCTTACAGTATATTTCTGCATTCAGCTAAAGCATTTCTTTCTGACAAAAGCGACGGATTAGCATTGGCTACCCTGCTTTCACTGGTGAAATGTAGAGCATTGCCTGCACGTGCTCCCAACAGAACATAGAGGCATGGAGAAAGGCAGTGATGAGAAGGGGACAAAGGCCTTGAATTTCTGAGTAAAGCCTTGTCAGATGAAGTAGAAAAAAAGCTAACATTCCCAGTGTGGCAGCAGCACTTTCAAACTCCTCTTTCCACCTCTTCCCAGTCAAGCAGAGAAGCCACTTCACTTTTCAAGATGATGTAGCCCAAACTATTACGGCTACACACAGTCAGCAACAACTCACTGAGGAAATACAACTGATACGATTGAAGAAGTGACCTGGAGGACAATGGTGTTTCTCCTGTAAGAAGCCACCAGCGCAACAGCAGCAGAACCGAAATGCAGACATGTCCACATAGCATCAGTCTACTAAGAAGCAGTGACAACAGTTGATGACTGAGGCTGCCCAGGGTTATTCTGATCCCCACCTACCTACTCAGTAGAAGGCCTGGGTCTATATGAGTGGATTGTCGCTGTATCTGTAGACTTCAAGGTTTCTCTTTTGTCTCTTTTATTTCTTTTTTTCCTGGCCAATCTCCATGTCATCTTAAATTCTGACTAATCTGTGTCAGCTGCAACTTGTTGCAGTTATTTTTAAACGGAGAAAAAAAAAGAACCAAAATAGTGCCACCATTTCCTGGTCTTCACTTCTTCTTGCCTACATAAAGCCAGAAGGATATGGACATCATGCCTCTCAGGTTAGGAGCGTTCAACAACTGTGGGTCTGCAGATGCTACACTCACACAAGCAATACCTGACAGTGTTTAAATGCTGACATCTGGAGTTCACTTGTTGAGAATTTTATGAGGAGAAAAAAAATAATAATCTCACTTTATATATAATTTTACATGTCACAGCTTTGTTTTTCATTCCCAAATATCATCCCTTTCCCTCAATTAGTCAGCCTTCTGTTGCATGAAGTGACTGTCATCTTGTGAACATTGTAATTGACTTCTGCAAGATGAAAACCAGGTAGAGTACCAAAAAAACCCCCTAACCACCTAATGGGGCAAACACTGCAGATAGATATGCACATACCCTTGTTTGACTTAAGAGGTGGAAGTGGACGGGCTTGAAATGAATGAACTGTTCTCTACAGCAAAAAGCTGCTGCAGAAAAAAAAAAGTATTTAGGCCCTGCTTTGTGATTTAAATAGTAAAATCTTCCATCTCTACATCTTTATCACAAGTGATTTCAAAGGCCTTTGCAGCACAAGCTAAGTCCTGAACAGCGGCCAGCCCTGGGGTGAGCGGCATGGCTATTTAAAAGTGATTTACAACATGAGGTTAAGAGGAGCATTCGATGCAAATGAACTCACTGGATGATTTCTGATAGTTAACGTGCCATCAGCCTTCCTCAGACCAATCCAACACTTCAGGCTTCTGTGAAAACCACCAGGATTTTTTAAATAAAAGAAAAATGCAAAAGCTCAAAGGGCTGATCCAGGGGGTGCTGAGGGAGGAGCTGAGTTTGGTTCATGAGGTGCTCTCCAGATGAAATTTCACTTACAAAAGAAAGAAGGTTTTATAAAAATAACCTGTCTGGGTGGAACCTGGCAGAAGTGCCAAGACTGGGGACTTTCCCTGCTGCCCTGCACTAACTTGTCCCATTAATCCTTTTAATTTCATGTATTCATTTTACACAGCTTAGCTTGTTCACTACATGCCAGTACAAATCATGTTTTGCTCCCACTTCTCTCACCATGCTCCTTTGTCTGACAGGACCTTGCTGCTGCTGCAGTAACTTATGTCATCTGTCAGCTGGGCCACTGGGATGCAAATCTCTTTTTGTCCCCTTGGGGTGCCACAGATACTTTATTAAGAGGTTGCATCTCTCTTTATCCGGGGAAGTGATGGACTAACTGCATTTTCCTTCTCTAACGGTCTCAGAGGGCAATAAATAAATAGATGATATCTAAAAATGTCTAGTAAATAATGGCTAAAGGAGAATGGACTCATAATCTATCTAGGATTTTCTTAAAACTTAAATTTGTTTTAAAAAATGTGTTTCAAGTATCATTTCCTCCTTCCTGTTCCTGAAGCCATGTCATAAATAAGTCAGTGATACATAACTGAGACTCATTTGTACTGAGTACCCAAAACTCTGCCTAAAAAGATAGCTCATCCACTCATCAGATTTAGAAAAAAATAAGGTTTATACCATATTCTATACCATATTCATATTCATATACCATAACCTGCTCTTGTGAGACCCCACTTGCAGCACTGTGTGCAGTTCTGGTCACAACATAAGAAGGACATGGAGTTGTTGGAGCAAGTCCACAGGAGGCCATGGGGATGATCAGGGGCTGGAGCACCTCCCATATGAAGACAGGCTGAGAACACTGGGGCTGTTCAGCCTGGAGAAGAAAAACTGCATGGAGACCTCAGAGCAGCTTCCAGTGTCTGAAGAGGAGCTACAAGGATGCTGGAGAGGGACTCTTCATCAGGGACTGGAGTGATACAACAAGGGGTGATGGGTTCAAACTGAAACAGGGGAAGTTTAGGCTGGGTATAAGGAAGAAGTTCTTCCCTGTGAGGGTGCTGAGGTGCTGGCACAGGGTGCCCAGAGAAGCTGTGGCTGCCCCATCCCTGGCAGTGTTCCATGCCAGGCTGGACAGAGCCTTGGAAAAATGGTCTAGTGTGAAGTGTCCCTCCCTATGACAGGCGGTTGGAAATAGATGATCTTAAGGTCCTTTCCAATCCAAACCATTCTGTGATTCTAATCGAGTTAGAACCCGATGTGGATGTGGTAAGTCCTCCCTACTGTGGGGGTGTTTGGAGCTGCCATTTAATTTGAAAGCCAAGTTCTAACAAACAAACATCTGAAGATTCACCAAAGCTAATTGTTTAAATCTCCCCAAACCCGTGCTGACTCCCTTGGTTTGGTGATGCTCCGTTTATGCTTAACCTTATGTATATGGCAGCGAAGTCCTCAGAGAAGCTTCTCAGTACATGTAAACTATGTATATTGAGTATGAATGAAAAGCAAACTAGTTATGTATACGTAAAAAAGTTATATATCAGGAACATGGTCTCGTGGAAGGTGTCTTTACCCATGGCGGGTTGGAAATAGATGACCTTTAAGGACCTTTCTAATCCAAACCATTCTATGATTCTAAAGCTGAACAGATACTTTACCATTTTCTGAGTACTTTGGCACATCAGGAGATGAGGAAGCAGTTCAGCTTCTCCAGGTTATACAAAAAAAAGGGAAGATTTTTGTGTTCCTCAGAGTGTAACGGAGCTGCAAGAGCAGACTGATCCAGGACTGGTGTGTTTGAACACACAGCTCTGCAGTTTTCAACAGAAACCCCTGCACCAACTTCTGGAAATCACATTACCCAGGATTTCCAAACATTTGTAATATCCGGTTCTTTTGGAGTTACGTTTCCATATTTAACACAGAGCAAGAAGTGAATATGAGAGAGCAAGCAGGCCCTCCATTAGGAATTTTTACTTAACATTATGAAAATAACTTCCTTTCTAAATTTCATTTTTCCAGATTAAGGCAAGATTGCCTTAGTTTTTGCTCTACTGGTAATCCCTTTGACTAAACACAAGCTGCTACTGTCTCTAAATCCCTGGTGCTGCATGTTTTCTCCAAAGCCCTCACAACTTTTCAAGGATGCAGGTTAGATGCTGTTCTCTGAAGGAGAACCTACTCCATAATAGAATCCTAGAATAGTTAGGGTTGGAAAGGGCCTTAAGATCGTCAAGTTCCAACCTCCTGCCATGGGCAGGGACACCTCACACTAAACCATGTCACCCAAGGCTCTGTCCAACCTGGCCTTGAACACCGCCAGGGATGGAGCATTCACAACCTCCCTGGGCAACCCATTCCAGTGCCTCACCACCCTCACAGTAAAGAACTTCTTCCTTATATCCAATCTAAACTTCCCCTGTTTAAGTTTTACCCGTTACCCCTTGTCCTATCACTAATGAAGAGTCCATCCCCAGCATCCCTATAGGCCCCCTGCAGATACTGGAAGGCTGCTATGAGGTCTCCACGCAGCCTTCTCTTCTCCAGGCTGAACAGCCCCAACTTTCTCAGCCTATCTTCATACGGGAGGTACTCCAGTCCCCTCATCATCCTCATGGCCTCCTCTGGACTTGTTCCAACAGTTCCATGTCCTTTTTATGTTGAGGACACCAGAACTGCACACAACGATCCAGGTGAGGTCTCACAAGAGCAGAGTAGAAGAGCAGGATCACCTCCTTCGACCTGCTGGTCATGCTCCTTTGGATGCAGCCCAGGATACGGTTGCTTTCTGGGCTGCAAGCGCACACTGAAGCCGGCTCATGTTCATTTTCTCATCGACCAACACCCCCAAGTCCTTCTCCTTGGGCTGCTCTGAATCTCTTCTCTGCCCAACCTGTAGCTGTGCCTGGGATTGCTCCCACCCAGGTGCAGGACCTTGCACTTGGCATGGTTAAACTCCATGAGGTTGGCATCAGCCCACCTCACAAGCGTGTCAAGGTCCCTCTGGATGGCATTCCTTCCCTCCAGTGTATCAACCGAGCCACACAGCTTGGTGTCATTGGCAGACTTGCTGAGGGCACACTCAATCCCACTGTCCATGTCAGCAACGAAGATGTTGAACAAGACCGGTCCCAACACCGATCCCTGAGGGACACCACTCATTACTGGTCTCCAGCCGGACATTGAGCCATTGACCACAGCTCTTTGTGTGCGGCCATCCAGCCAGTTCTTTATCCACCGAGTGGTCCATCCATCAAATTGATGTCTCTCCAATTTAGAGACACGGATGTCGTGTGGGACAGCGTCGAACGCTTTACACAAGTCCAGGTAGATGACATCAACTGCTCTACCCCATCCATCAGTTCTGTAGCCCCATCATAGAAGGCCACCACATTGGTCAGGCAGGATTTCCCCTTAGTGAAGCCATGCTGGCTGTCACCAAGCACCTTGTTGTTTTTCATGTGCCTTATCATGCCTTCCAGGAGAATCTGCTCCAAGATTTTGCCAGGCACGGAGGTGAGACTGACTGGTCTGTCATCCCCAGGTCATCCATTTTCCCCTTCTTGAAAATGGGGGTTATATTTCCCTTTTTCCAGTCATCGGGAACTTCACCTGACTGCCATGATCTATCAAATATGATGGACAGTGGCTTAGCAACTTCATTCACCAGCTCCTTCAGGACCCGCGGATGGATTTCATCAGGTCCCATGGACTTGTGTACGTGCAGGTTCTTAAGATGATCTCGAGCCAGATCCTCTCCTACATTGGTCCTAAGGTCTTCATTCTCACAGTCCCTGCGTCTGCCTTCCAAGACCTGGGTGGTGTGGTCAGAGCATTTGCCAGTGAAGACTAATGTATGTTTCTTCTGCTTAAACAAGTTCCCCTGCACTATATATGACACATCTTTCAAACCTTTCATCAAGCACAGAATTATCAATTTCCTCATAGGTTTTTCAATAGGCTGATCATGACAGCATCCCAATGTTTCTCAAATACTCATGGATGTTTCTTTAGAGTGGTCTGGTAAGGATGGGAAAAGATGAGATCCTGAGGCACAAAGATAGGCATAAGTCACCATGAGTTTGGTGTGCCGAAGATAAGGTAACAGAGACACTCTGTTTTCAGAGTTGAAGTTAGATGGCAGTTCTTAGGTTCAAGGCCCTGCTCCACCATCTCCAGCATCCCTGTGACACAGACCATAGTGAACCTATTAGACCTGCAGGAAAACTAGAAGCCTGCAGCCTGACGCAGCAGGAGAGCTGTGATTAGCCCCTTTTCTCATCCCTGCTCCAGGGCTCCATGGCACAGTTAGGTCCAGAAGTGCATCCTGCTGCAGACCCACTTCCTACCTCCTGCAGTTTGCCGCTTCATTCACACAGTGCTTTTCAACCTCAGAATGCAGAGGAGCCTGGGGTCTCACAGTCTTGTCCTCCCTGTTGCTACTGGCAACTCTTTTAGATGCAGCCCCACTCACTGAGCACTGGTGTGAAGCTTTGGTTCACTCAGAGCATTCCTCTCCTATCTGCTTTCTTCAGGTGTACGCCTGATGGAAGGCACTGTTTCCCAGAGTTGGCACTTGGCCTTGCTAGCACTCAGACCGACCCATTCCAGTCTTGCTGAAAACACTCTCCATCTCCTGCTTTCTCTAAAAATATTCCTGGGTCTGTATTCCTCAGAAAGATGCTATCTCTAGAAGGAGAGTCACTGTCTTCCCCAAAACAGTTCACCTTGTTTATCCATCTTGACTTGCTTCACTCCCCCTCCACCCTTCAAAACAGGAAGACTTATGAATAAGAATGCTTTGTTTAGCAAGTTAAACTCAAAGATGACTTTAAACAGAAGGTTATGAATAAACAGAAGACAGAGAACAGGCATTCAGCATTGCAATTGGATCACTCTTTAATTGCCTTGTCTTTGTCTAGAATTCAGCAGGTCCTGCCCTGCACATCAGAGTGCACATGGCAATGTTTGGGAGATGAATGCAAATACCCAGCTTGAAAACTGGTGTTTCATGACTCCCTGTCCCATGCCCCATGGGGGTGAATGTTGTCCCATTTCCTCCTATCCAAATGTTTCCTTCCCATCTGCAATACTATGACTTTGTAGATCTTGCTGTGAGCACCCACCCTCACAGATGCCCTATGTTACAGACAACATACTTCACAGCCCAATTAGACTCACTTAATTTACTACTGAACATTGTGAGTGCAGTGACCACGGACAGGCTCGTGCTCCACACTATCCAAGGCTCCAGTGCTGTGCCCCAACAGGGACTTACGTTCCAGCTTCTCCTCTAAGGAGGAGAGTTGCCAGCAGGTCAGCATTTCTACTGTACCCACAGGCCACACAAGTGGCTCTCCAGCAGCTTGCCCATGGGCTGGTTTCTGGCACTTCACAGTCTCATGAACTTTGCTCCTTTCCTGGTTGGAGCCTGGAGCTTGAATATTTGTAGTGCATCTTTTCCACTTCCTTCAGAACCTCTTTCTGAGATTGCAACTGCACCTCCCCTACACCACCTCTTTTATTTGTACATGAGTACACGAGACACACCACCTTAAGACTCTTGATTAGCCTCTTCCTAATTATCCTTGCCACAAAGTAGGAGCAACTTTGGATGCAAATATACAACACAAGGCTCAGCTTCTGCCCCTGTAATTCTTATCTCAGTTTCTCCAGGCTCTTTCCTTTGAACAGGAAAATGCTCTCTTCTCAGTATCACTTCAAAAACAGGAATCTCACTTTTCTTTTAATTAACAGTAGTTTCTTCATTCACCGTCCCATCTTCATAATAAGATGCAGATCTTCAGTTCTGGGCAGATTTAATGTAACCTCCCTGTGATACCAAAAAGCCACACTTCTTTTGAAAAAAACTGAGTTTAAAGAACAGGTTTGACAACATTTAGATGATGGAGCCAACCCTGCCTTGTGCCAGGCAGAACTAGACCTTTAATAAGTCTATTATTTTATACAATTAAACATGACCAAAAAACTTATTTCTCCATTTTTGAGCTTTTGAGCATTTGCAAACTTAAGAACGTTCTTTTAAGGGGTATTTTTTCACAGATTGGCATGCTTAATGCAAGAAGAGGAAATAAAGCTGATTGATTGAATCCTACAGTTACTCCTCCTGTGACAGATGCATTTGTCCCAGATGCTGTCAGCCACTACTTCAAACAAAAGGCGAATCACTAAGACTTTTGAAGGTGAGTAATCCTGTAGGCCAGCAACCATATCCCATGGCATAAATCCTGTACCTTGGCAAAGAAACAGTTAACAAAACAGTTTTGTTCATGTGAAAATACAAAGCAGCTGCTTAGTTCCATACTTGGCAGAAGAAGGCAGCCCCCTCTGCACTCCTTGTCTTCTGCTGCTCTTGGATCATTGCAGAGTTAACCAGCTGTTGCATTCCACGTGCCAGTTACACCAGTTCGGAAAAGCAAGAGCAGGGATAGTTTTATGGCTGTACAAAAGGAATGAGAAAAATACACTACTGAACCAGAAAGGACAATATTTATATAATAAACATTTTCAGGAACATAATGATTCCTTTGTTGTCAAAATTTTGGAGTGGTTAATTGCGCACACAAAAAAAGTGTACCCATCTACATGCTCAATAGCAGTTAATATGCTCCCAAAGTGCCTATGCACTGTAGATCTGTCCATCTCACAGCCCTTCCAGCAACAGCCTTCACAAAATAGGGTGGTCAAATGCACAAACGCTTCTGATAATATAGCTGTGTATGTGAAATGCCTCATTTTTTGTATCTGTGCAAACGCAACGCAGATAATTTTGTTTTCAAGTCTAAAAATATCAGACTAAACCAAGCACTGAGGGTTTACTGCAAAACGTGTACTAACTTTATGCATTCTCAGATGGTATTCAGGTAAGAACAACAATTTGGTGTTGAGATGCAGTGGACACACCCACAGATCTCGGCTGCAGACTGAGATTCAGAGTCAGAGCCTGTCTGTTGCTTCAGACGTTCATTTCAGGCTAGACTCAAGTTTACTGAGTTCTGTTTCTGACTAAAATCTAGGGCAAAAAACTATGTTTAGTGTGAAACTAGGCTTAGTGTGAAAACATCCCTGAAAGCTGAAGTATGGGCAACTGATTTGATTACTGGTGTCTTTTCAGATGGTCTGTCCTTTGCTTTCTAAACATCAAAAGGAAACACCTACAGTAGTGATCCGATGACCTGGTAACAGATCACAGAAAGTACCTGAAAATGGAACTGAGAAAGAAGAGGCCATTCCTAAAAATGAACCCATTTTTATCTGGGATAATTTACAAAGAGAAGCCAAAGGGTTTGCAGAATGCATAAGTGATTTTAGCTCAGAATCAATTTTCCCTATACACAGAAGTCTGTGCTAAAATTTAGCCTGAATAAACTGACATCCCATATTTCATTATTTCAAATGAGTTCATAATAAACAGACTTTGGGGGGTGGAGGTGGGAAAAGCATTAAAGCAGGCACTGCTGCTTGATCTCAAGGTGGTTTAACTCAGGCTCCCCATCCCCTTGGAAATACAGCACTGACACAAACTCGTATCAGTTTAAAACCAATCATCTTCTCTCTGTCTTGGTAACCACTAGTGGCTGACTTCTCTGCTGCAGTGTCCTAAACCCTGACGTTCATTTCCCGATCACCATCACAAGCAATGCCCAGGCCACACCAACAGTGACTCAAGGATCTTCTCACTCTCTTACAATGCCTGGATTTTCCCTGAAACTGACTTTCTAGGAGTAGATTTCCTGTGTTTGCTTTCTGGGATCTGTAGCTTGTAGGAACATTTGCCAGGAGCACATCCTCATGAGCCACCGCATAGATTTCCAAGCTTTTTTTTCCTAAATGCAAACTAGAAATCTGTAAAACGGAGGAAATTCAGCCAAATGTAAACCCGACATTCAATGGCATTCAAGCAAATGGTACTTGAAAGAGGGGGGGAAAAGGTTTTATTACATTCAAGACTTCTTGAAATTCCTGAATCACTTGTCTCAGTAGATTTTTCTGTTTCTAAGGAATTGTCTCAACTATTTTCTCTTTGCACTATTACCTCTAACTGACACACACCAGAATGAGATCAGGTCAATAGAAATATTAAGAAATTCACATTGCACTTTCAAAATTTGGCTATTTCCTATCTAAAAAACCCCACTCTCAAATTTCAAAGGTCATCTTCAAAGGAAAAGCACAGCTTTCTTTACAAAATGTTGAGAAGTTCCACGCAGTAATTTCTTCCAGAATCCTTCAAATCTGAATATTCCTCAAAGCCAACCTGTCCCAGAGAACTGGTTAGATTTCACTGAAACAGTAGTCATGCAAGAAACCAAAGTCCTTGAGCAGTAGCAAATTCCTTTATTAGAAAACTCTCTTCTTTTCATATTTAGGTCAGGAGGTGCTCAGTGAATGCACTGAAGTTGCATGGTTGTCTACTGGTGTTGTTATATTTTATCATTTACAAGGGTTGGAAACCTCACCTGTCTTCCAAACAGCTTTCCTAGCACCTTCCTTCCCCACCCAGCGCAGGACATAATGGAATCTAGAGTACTACTACTACCGTCTGCTGGTCCTGCTGTTAGGATTGACTGGCATGCTGAAGCTACTCTTGGGAGTGCCACATTCAGGCAGGATTAGATAACTACCATGAGTGCTGGGTACCAAAGTGATGTTCTCCTGCAAGTTATTATTTGTGGGATGTAGGCTGATGGCTTATTAGGTCAGGCATCCCACCTCCAACTGAACAATTTTATCTTCATGATGAAGTGAATTGTTATTTAGTGGTGTGTGGCATTTGTGTTAATGTCATTACTGAATTAGTAATGCAGTGACTGTGCCAGGCTGTTAATTAATGACTTAAAGACAGTTTTGGTGTTCAGGTCTGCCTGTCAGGGAGAGACCTAAATCCCTCCAGTCACTCCCAAAAGTTTAGTTTCAAAGAAATGGTATTTTCCAACCAAAAGACTTTTAATGACAGAATTCCTGAACAGCTCTAATTATACCCTATGGCTGAGTCTGAGGGATAATATTGTTACCCTCTGTAAAATAACGGTCCAGCATCCCATTATGTGTCCCTGACCCTCAGAAACTTGGAGGGGGAGGATTGGTGAGAAGCCCATAAATCTGGGGGGCTGTTAGGTGAGTGTCTGCTGCTTCTCTGACCACCCTGGATTGTTAAACCCCTCTGTGACTGCTGTGGGATCCAAGCTGGGTGGGAAAACTTTACAAAACCAACCAGTTTCCGTGTGGTGCACACAGTGGGAAAACAGATGGACACAGGATGTACCCGCCTGAACTGCCCAGCCCCAGCTGAAGGCAGGCCAGCATCAGCTTCACGAGAGGTCCTGCATGGCCGTGCTGGGATTCTTTGGCCCATCACCCAGCTCGCCCACCAATTTCGAAAGCACGTCGCAGAGCTTGAGTTAACTTTCTAATGAGGATAATTATTATTATTATTACATGAATATATATATATAAGAGCCCAGATCCCCATGAGGTTTCTTCAGATTGTCCCAGAAAGAAAACATTTTCATTGTGTGGGCTGTGATTGGGAACACATGTACGCACCGCACCCCACTTTACTCTGCTCGCTCTGCTACTAATTACAAAGGGAGCAGAGCCCAGTGCAAAGGTTTCTTTAATTCCTTGGTTTTGGAGACTCAGCAATTGAATTACCTGAAGAGGCTGGAGCTTCTCTGGGGTACAATCCATCAGGCAGCATTTGGGTTAGGCCAGGGTGGGGAGACACGGATAATATATACATGCTGGCAGCATTATGTAGTCACCCAAATGGGGAAGAAGGAATTTCTCTTAATTAATGGCGTGATGTATGACACGTTAGCAACACAAACTCTTTAATAAACCCTGATGCCTTCTTTCACATTCACAAGATGAAAGCGCACTGGATTACCTGCCTGTGCTGGCAGAGCAGCTTGTGGTGAGGGAGCTTTAATAGGTGCACATGGTGCTTTTGATTCTGGAGCTGATTTTAGACAAAGCTGCCTTGAAGCGAAGGAAGCAAGTATGACTTTCAACCTCACCCAAGGCTGCAGCCCAGAGATGGAGATACTACTGAAGAAGACTGAAATATTAATTTAATTAACTATAACTCCCAATAGGACAAGCTTGGGAGGTTTAGTTCGGAGTGTGATTACCTGAACTTATGGAGCTAAATTGTTTGCTTTCCAAGCTCCAGTTCAAGCTTTTGTTTAGCACAGGACTGAGACACAGACTAGATGTGAAGCTCAGATTCAGTCAGGTTTGCCACAAGCATAAGGGTACTCAGATTTGGCTCATGCCGAAAAACCTTGTTTACAGTTACAATGAATTAGGCCTTCCCCACATTAAAAGCTAGCATTTTAAACCTCTCATTTTGGCCATGCCTTTTTCCATTTGGTATTTTGTAGCCTGCTGGGTCAAAAAGTGAGTCAGGAGGTCAAGTGTTTCAGAAAAAATGGACTACAGAGGAGATGTGGCTGGGACTTGGACTCCAGAGCTCTAAATAAGGCGGGTTAGAAAAGACTGTTATGAATGATTATTTATTCTTCCGCTCTTTGATGGGTTTCAATTCCTTGAAGACTAGTTTTTGGTTTAGACCAAGAAAGGAAAGGAAAAGGAAATGTCACAGCTCTTGGCAACTTTGGAGATCCCTCAGCTGAGATCCTGGAATCACTAAAACCTCAAAAAGAGAGCAATGGGGACAATGAAGACAAAATGAAGACAAAATGAAGAAAGAAATAAAGTCTTCATCAGGGCCCACCAAACTCAGAGGAAAAACCAAGCATGACTCCCACAGCCTTCAGGACAAGCCCATGACTCAGAGAAGGGACACAGCCCACAGACTGCAGATGTGGCAGTAAAATTCAGACCCACCTCATCACAAACACAGTAACAAAAATGTTTTAGGACACTTCTGCAATAGTCTTATGGCATCTTGTGTCCTTACACTTTGAAAGGGAAGACAGACCCCTTTGACCTGAGACCACGACGTAGCATAACATTCTACTGTCCAACCCCATATCCTTGAGATCTGTGCAGGACAACCTATAAGGAAAGACTGCAGAGACCAAACACTCAAGACTTTTTCTCTATATTACACACTTTCTTTCACTTCACCTTTCTTCCATAAAGGTGTGAAAGAACAAAACTCTCCAGTGAGTAACAAAATTACATTCTCCAAAAGACAAAGGAGAGGAACCTTGCTCCAAACATGCTGCTTCGCTCTGGTGTAAAACTTTTCTTTCCTTTTCTTTGAGAGCAATTTAGTGTGGCCAATAAAAACCCAGCTAATTTTTAAATCAGCATGTAGCCAACTCAGCCACCCAGTAGCTCTGTCCTTGGGCAATATTATTGAAGCACACACAATCTATACTAAAGAGATCAGCTTCCCTCAGGCCTGCCAAGGGGATGCGTTAGTTGAGCCCAAAATATGACAGAAGGAAATTTATGTGCAACTTTTACACATAATATCTCATTATGACTCTCCCCAATCTTTCAATTTTAAAAATAAACGGCCTTTGTAATGATTTTACCAGGAGCATGTTGGAAGGCAGATTGAAAAAGAAAGAGGAAAGTGGCTTTGGCTACAGTCATTTCTTTTGCTCTTCTCCATCTCTCCTGTTTTTCTTTAATTTTCCTGAAGATGTTTCCATTCAATTTAGGAAGAAATGGAATTTCCCCCTCCCTGCCACCACTTTTTCTCTGTTTTGCCCATGTTTTCAAAGAATGGAATGGCTGACATAATGAAGCCTCTGTCAATAGCAAAATCATTTTGACTGGTTGGTAAATAATGAAAGTTTCCACTTAACGTGCAAGTCAGCTTACCCAGGGGACTAGTGCCTGGTCCCTTTCCAGGCCAGCAAACTGTCAACCCTTGCACACCCCCCCCCCACACACACATCCAAAAGCACTGCCTTGCAGCAAGATGAAACAAGAGAACTTAGCTGTGAGCAGATTCATGGGTTTCTTTGCCATGAAGCACATGCACTTTTGGACAGTAGGACACTGCTTGCACAACCGTGCCAGCTGGTGCTTGCAGGATCAGGTTCAAAATGGAATTAAAAAAAGATGGAATAAATAAGAATGGACAAGCAAGAGGGGGAGAAAATCCAAGTGACGACTGATCTGCAAATACACAATTCCCAGAGCTGAACTCAGCGACTTGGTTTGGTAAAGAAAGGGTAATGCTGTGTGTTTGCCCATCACTGAGATGCCAATCACTGCACAGTTTTCCAGTGTTTCGTTGTGGGTATCAGCAGGAACAACTTCATGTGCTATTCATACCCTACAGACCACAGCTTGAGAACCCACAGGAGGAACATATACCTGAAGTAAGAATCAGTTATAAGCATTTTCGGGAACAAGCTCCTCTCAGGGGGGTAAGGCAAACAAACAAAGCTAGACTCTCACCGCTTCTGCTGGTAGCAGAGTGGGATGTTCTCAGAGCAGAAAGCAGAATCGTTGCCAATGTACACTGACTGGTGGGAAGAGTTTTCCCATTGTGGGCTGATGGGCAAACGACCATTATCAGGCACAGAGAACTGGAGCAAATGTAAAAATATTCCAATCTGTACAATAAAAGGTTTTGTTCTTACTCCGCGTTCCCTTTGCATCCCAAGTTCCCAAATATCTTCTCAGGAGATAAAAGCTTTTATGCCTGTTCCCCTCTAGTTAGTCTCATCCTTCCTCTGATGCCCATGCCCTGGGACAGTGTCATGCATTTATATATATTCATTTCATTCGTGCTGCTTTCTTTTCCATATGAATATAGACTGGTATTCGTTCTAATGTGCTTGTGAAACCAGAAGTAGTTATTAGCACCAAAAATCTCTGAATCCCTTTTGGAGGACTCATCATTCTCCTCATCAATCCTCACACCCCTGCTGTTAGTCCAGCAGTGACAGCCTGTCAATACCTGTCCTCAAGGAGTCAGTGGGGTGATCTCTTCCCTAGAGAAGAGATGTAGGCTTGCTTTCAGCTAAAGTTTTCCTCTGAGGTCTGAGCTATGAATTATTCGTGTAATTCTGGGGAAAGCACAAGAAATCTTGAAGCTGGATACTGAAGTAGATAAGAAGAACCTATTATGTTCAGTAAATGGCCATGACAAAAATAATACCAGAAAACACAGAGAATGGAAGGAAAAAAAACATTTTGGCAAGAAGATAGTGTATTTTCATTGTATTGATGATTTATTAGTTCCACATTTGAATAGATAATTTGTTTTAGGCAGAACAATTTCACCAGGAAAAACACGTATTTAATAGAAGGTGTCTTCCAACAGAGGGATGAAAGCAAATGTGCTGAATTTATAAACATTTAAAGGCGATTTACCAGTTAATGCTGGTCAACAGAGATTGCTTGTTATAGTAGCTTTACTGTGATATTTGTTTTGGGAGCGAATGGCTGCAGCAGCATTATTACTGTTTGCATTAGTGACATAAAATATCATCAGATAAATAGAATTCAGGGGTGAGTGGTAGACAATCATAAGCCGGGAGATTGCTGTGGGTTGAGTGGCATAATGTGGCCAATAAATTCTCTAGGCCTCAGTTTTCCCCACTGTAAAATAGGTACAACCCATTAGGTTAATGAGAATTCATTATTCTTAGAATCTGCTCTGAATTTGGCATCCGCCATGGACACACAACGTATGTGAGGAACATCAGACCAAGCTCATTTTGAATACCCCTGAGGCAGGCTGCACATGAAACATATGGCAGTAAAACACCTGAACATTGAGCATCCAGGGTGGAATGTTGCAATTCCACTGACTGCAGTAAATACACAGAATCATAGAATCATTTAGATTGAAAAAGACCTATAAGATCATTGAGTCCACGTGTTTGTGTTATACTATAATTACTCAGCTTTTAAATCAAACAGCTCAACTAGTGCATGGCTGCTCTTCACACACCTTAACATCCCTTGCTTGATGGCTTTATGCAAGAAATTTTACCCCTCTGTTTGAGTAGAGTTAAAGCAAATCTGCCTCAATTATTTCCAAGCTTGCCCCATCTCCTATTGCCTGGCAATGTTACTGCTCTCACTGAGCAGTCTGAGGCTGGAAAACCCTCTTGAAGTGAAGGCACCTTTGTTCCACCACTGTCTTCTTTGGAAATACAAAGCACTGGATACATCCCTAACCCAGTTTTCCATCTGTGGAGCCTTTCTACTGAGTTGTTATCCTGTGATCTGCTGTTACAGAAGTTGAGTGTATCTTTGACATATTGTCTAGGTGGGGCATGAACACATATTCATTTCCAAAAGAAAGGATTTACTAGAAAGCTCCAAACTTAAGATCATTAAAAAGGCAAGAGGCTGGGAATGTTGGAAAGAGAGCAGAGTGTGCTGCGGTGGGATGATTTCAGCCTCAGCTTTCTTTCCAGCTCTTTTGGAGAGCTCCAGTCACAGGCCAATGTCACACTCACTGCCCCTGGCAGGCTGACCGCAGGGGACAGGACCTGGTCTGGCCACTTGGTCACGGTTACCTAAGGCAGCCAAAAAGTTCAGCGGCTGCTTGTGGTTTCAAATCCCAGAACCTGTAAAGCACAAACACAGGCTCTAAATGGGAGGCTGTGACCTCTCCACTCACCAATAAAACATGCCCAGAGTCATAATAAACAAAACATTACAATTCAGGGTGGCAAGGCATAAACCAGTCTGATGTGTTTTCTTTCTGGCCACTTAAACAAATCTTAGCCTTTACCAAAAGCTACCTCAGTGAACTAAGTTAGCAAAACAATCCTGATTACAACGTAGGGTAAAAAAAAAAGTCAAATAAACTTAACCTAGGGTTTCTCATGGGATGCTTTATGATCTTGTTGTTGCAGAGCAAAATATGGGCCAGGGTAAACATGGAAGGGACACAAGTGTGATAATATAATGATACCTTTTATTAGCTCAAAGAAGAAAAGAGAATAGCAGAACTTTGGATACATCAAAGGTCTTTTTCTTCACTTTCAGGATGCAGAAAGGAAAAAACCCAGTTTGTGTATTCCTGACAGTCGTCGTGTCAGGAGCAGAAACTCACATTGGATTTTCATTTCTCTGGATAGCCTGCAATGGAAGGTGAAGGGGAGGAAGAGAGTGGCCTTGCAGGAACTGAGGGACTTGACATGTGGTTATACAACGATACAAATTTCAGGTCATATTTAACAGCATGAATAATAAACTGAAAACTGTTGCTGGCTACTCTCCCTGTAACTTTGTGGTAACCTTTTTAAGCTGTTTTCTATGGGCTACCCATGGAGCTGCAGCAGATTGCAGCCAAGGAAGGAGTAGAAGCAGATTTTCAGGCAATATTTCCTTTTGCAGGTGATGCAGATGATACAATCAGAGCCAAAGGTGGGCACTCCTGTGTACCTAAACCTGCTCACAGAGGGGACAAGATTCAGGGCTGCTGAAACAAAACCCCCCAGGCAAAACAGTGCACACGAGGAGAGAAACCTGTGGGTAAAAGTGATGTGTGGCAGTCCAGTATCTCTGGCTGGTGTCAGATGCAGCAGAGTTGGTGCAGTGGATTAATGATTTCTTTTCCAGCCTCTTACATCTTTTTCAGCCCATGCCATCATTTATTACTGCATCCTTACTCTGTTACTCAGACTGACAGAAGGGGAATAAACTTCACCCTGCAGGTGTTTTCAGGAGAAATTATCTTTTCCTCAGGAACTGGATCCTACCTTTGGTGAGTAACAGTTATTTTTCCCAACAGTTCATGACACTGTAGTAGAGACACTTTTTCCCTGGGTATTTCAGATATGTCCACGTACATCCGAAACAGTACTTGTCTTCCATCTGTAAATGTGGGAAGTATTTTAGAGTGTTACGCTAGAAAGTGTATTAAAAGGCCTACCACTTACATTGATCTTAAAGCATTAAATTTTGACATCTTCAGAGCAGACAGACCAAGAAGCTTAAAATGTATTTATCACACAAGAAACAGATTAAGTCCATTTTACCCTTTCAAAGCAGATCTCAAACTTCCTCAAGCAATAATAGGATATTTTTCAATTGACTAAAATAGAAAGAAAAGGGCTTAACAGGATTTAGGGTGACTGGAAAAAGGAGCCACCTCTAAAGGAGATTTCAGAACACAGGCGAAGGGAGATGGAAAGAGGAGCTTTTCCCAACATCTTTTTCTTATTAATAATCTCTCACCTTCATTTAGTGCAAAATTAATGCCCAACCACTTGTTTCCCTCAATATTAGTATAACTATATCAAATACATAGATGTGTATTATATATACATACATATGTTTTAGTGCATCAGAGCTGCAACAATGAGACTAATTCAGGCACGTGCTGAGGAGGCAGCCAGCAAAAGGCTGAAGAAACAAGGCAGAAATCATCATTTAATCAGCTATACCAAAAGCCAAGGATGGGGATAACAAATGCTGGAGAGTGGGACAGGGGCAGGAAGGGAGAGAGACCTGCACAGCACAGAGACTGCAGTGGCTCCTGGGGAAGCCACAAGCCTTGCAGCCACATGGCTCAGGCTGCAGAGCTGACTTCTGACCCCACATCTCTGTGAAGCAGCATTTGATGGAATAAGATGATGCGTCTGGATTGTTTTCTCCCCTGCCTGCAGCAGCATTGCTCAGAGACACAAGGGCACAGCAGAAGGACAGGAATGCGTGTTTCTACTTGGAGCAGTTTCTGTGTTTCCCACAGAACGAGGCACTTCTGGGAAAGTCAAAGGGCCAGGAACGTCCCCATGGGCAGCACAGGAGCGTGCACAGGCGCTTCCGACCCCTGCGCTGCCATCCCATCCTGCACCCCCTCCCCACCCCGCCGAGACCCAGCGCTCCAGGGAAAACTTGGATAACTCTAGAAACAGCTGGAGAGAACACGTTAAACATCGGCATCATCGCCTGGGAGCCTGGACCACGGCACAGGAAGAGTCACTCTGTTTCAAAGGACCTCAGGGAGGATGGCTTTTGATGGTGCGAGGAGTGCCTTGATTCAGAGATACTCAGACATTACGAGGGTGAGTGCCCAGAGACTGAGAGGTAGTGTTTAATGTGTGCCTTCCACCTGAAAGCACTGGGGAGAGAAAAGAGTGTTGGGCACTGGTTCAATCACACCCAATCACCCTCCAGCTCTGCAATAACAACCATGAGAAGGGACCAAATGGCCAAAACCCATCCCTTATACCCTTTGCCTTCTTCCAAAAGAAGTGCTTTTGGCATTTCTTCTGGGCTCCTTCCAGCCATTGAGCAAGCTATTGTTTGTTGCAGTGGTAAGCTAAATAAAAATTAAGTCTTGTTAAGGTTGTTTTTATGGATTATACAGCCTTTATTTAAGAATTAACTCTGACACAAAGGCTACCAGGAGAAAGATCTCTTTTGTGGAAGGTTCTTCACTGACACATGGACACACTGAGAACTGCCTGTTTGACATCCAGTCAACATATGGCCAATTTCATGAGACATACGCCATAGACTTTGTTTTTTATTTCTTTGTCACAGAAAATGTTGGAGGATGAATTAAGGCCAGGTTGGACAGGGCTTGGAGCAAACTGCTCTAGCGGAAGGTGTCACTGCCTGTGGCAGGGGGGTGGAACTAGAGGAGCTTTAAGGTCCCTCCCTGTGGAGGCAGTGTTCTCACGGGAGAATGCATAATTGGTACATAAACTCTGAATAATCCTGAAAGAAACAGCGAGGCCATGAGAGGCCCAAGGAAGCTCAAGCAAGCAAGATAAGAAGAAGCTGGAGTTCACTGAGTTAATGAGAACTGTGGACTGTTGGCAAGCTTTTGAGGTCAAGTTCTCACACCTGTGCTTAACCAATTATATGTTAGTCATTAAGGGTCTTCAAGACATGTATCCAATCATAATATGCCAAATCACTGTAAGTGCATGTAAGAAAGAGTATATAAGGGGTTAAGGCTTTGTAATAAATTTGGCAATCGCTTGATCACATTGATCGTCTCTGCGTTGTCCGTGACTCCCGCGTCAACAAGTGGCGCCTGAACAGGGACCCTCCGATCGGTAACTCGAAGAAGATGAGTTTGAAGGTCTGAGGAAAAGGAGGGGGCAGAGAGTCGGCCGAAATTCAGCGCTGCCCCACGCTGGGAAGTCAGATGTCTGCAAAACTTGGGGAATCATGCCCTGATCAGGTGAGCAGCTGGGGAGGAGATGGGGCACTTGCTATCCAAAGAGGAACAGGCGGTGGTGAAGCTCCTCCAACACATTCTCTCTAAGACAGGACTGCAATATGATAGTGCCGCCTTACAGAGGCTGTTGAAGTGGTCCCGTGATCGCGAGGTTAGTAAAGGGACCAAAGATGCACAGAAACACTCTACACTTTGGAGACTGGTGTTCGAGACTTTGAAAGAGATGAAATCGGAAAGGGCGGCGGTAGCTTCTGTATTTGCTGCCACAGCTCCAGAAGGGGCTGTCTCCCCTAACCCCCATCATAGTGCTGCGGCTATGACTTTTGCACCTCCTGTGGTACCTGGAACAGCCCCGAAAAAATCAACGCCCCGAGCCGATGAAAGCAAGAGCCAGGTCCGCAGATGGCCACGTACCGAACGAGAGACACCTGACAAGAAAGACATAGATGCGAACAACGGAGACCCTGAGTTCGACCCAGGATCAGACTCCGAGTCCCCTGAATCCGAGCCAGATTTATATCCTCTGCTTCCAGACTCTGACTCTTCGTCTCCCGGGTCGGTCTGCTCAGCTCATCAGCAGCTACTCACTGGCCTTGGAGACGCTCAGCTGCAACAATTGATGAAAAAGCTTGAAGCCCTCGAGACTGGGATTGAGACATCTCCATTGGCACCTCCACCTTATCCTCCATAAAACCCCTTCCTTAAAGAAGGCAAACAGAGGGGGGGGGGGGGGAGAGGTATCGGGGGGCACAAATCCTGCGCACTGTTGGCATGGGTTAATCAAAGATGCAATTATTACAGGTGAATTTTTTTGCAATGGGCCTCTCTGCATATCCTGTGTTTACTACACAGCAGGGGGAAGCTTTTGATCTCAAAATAGTTAAGGAGGCCTGACAAACAAGTGACCACATATGGGTTAAAATCCTCTTATACTCAAGCTGTATATGTTATGATTTTTTGTGCTATTGACAGGAGACTTTAATGACTCCCCTGCTATAATACATAGTCAGGCATTAGGTTCAGGTTATATAACTAAAACTCTGGGTATTCTGGTCCAGTACAAGGATTTGGAAACCGGCATTTGGAAAGGTCCTGTGGAAGTAAAACTAACAGGTTGAGGTTATATGTGTGTAAATTACAGATTCCGGTTTGCAGTGGGTGCCAGCTCGATGGGTGAAACCCTGGAAAGAGTCAGCACCGCTCCAGGACACCCCCCTTGTCAGTGATGGAATGAATTGAAATCTGAGCTTAGGACATCCGTTTTATGGATGTTTTCAGTCCTTCTTAAAGTGAAGGGAGCAACCTTTTTTATGTTAAAGTAAACAAACAAACAAAAAAAAACCAAAAAAAAACCCCACCCCCACAGCCCCCTCCCCCAAACCTCCAGGGAAGCGAGATCAGTGCGGGATACAGACGTATTGTGTGATTTTCTGGTGGTGGGAAGGTCTCTCATATGCTCTTATCAGGGGTATTGGGCATACTGTGACGGACTGTGGACTTGGGAGCCCATGTACAACTCATTTAACACAGTTTCTCTGTGATACTCATGTACTAGAAGTTGGTAAAAATAAGTACGTCCAGGTTTCTATCGACCTTTGGAGACCTTTATAGATATTGCTGGTCACTTCTTCCAACATAGGCTAGCCACCTGTGTCGGAATGAGTGTTCATTTTGGTCAGCATAAAAGCCCAAGCCTCATGGGATGTGGGGGAGGCAGAGCCTCTGCGGGGACGCCCACTAAGGATGAGCCTGCCACCTCGCACTGCAATGATGCTTCTCGGAGCTGGTTTGCTGTTAGTCTCCACAGGGTCCTTGTGCCACGTTCTGTATGTGGGACTGTGTAGTGGGAGTAATGATTGTCTGGATTTTGTGCTTCAAATATTGTAGTTGTGTGGAGCGTGCTTGTGGGATCCCATAAGTGTGTGTGTGTGTTGAGGGCAGACGGTGTTCTGTGTATTTTTTGTTGTTGGGTTCACGTAAAAGTTTTTAACCGGTAGCAGTTTAACATGTCGGGCAAGAAAGGGTTAATGCAAAAGTGCGGCTGCAGCAGGTATTTATGGTTGCTGCTGAAGCAGGCAGGCAGCTGTAGCTGCTGCCGAGCAGGCCGGCGTTTGTAGCCGTGCAAAGCAGGGTGAGCGATTTGGAGAAAATAAAAAGTTATTTGATAAGAGTTCGGTACACATGTTCAAAAAAAGAAAAAAAAAAGCTGCCCTCCGATTCAGCTCCCGGTGCTCCACTGGCGGAACGGCCAGGATGGAAGCCAGAGCCGAGGAGTGGAAAAAAAAAAAACAAAAAAAAACCCAACACCCCTCCCCCCCCCCAAAAAAAAAAGGCCCCAACCTCTCAGTCTATTGAGGTATTGAGGCAGTTTGTAGAGACACCACAAAGCCTAAAGAGCACCTGCAACACAGTGGGTGCGTGGTAGTAGCCTTGCTTAGTATGTTTAAGGTAACCTGGGGGTGAACCCAAGACTTGGAGGAACAGATAGATCGGTTGAAATAAGAACTGCTAACTGAAAAAGCGAGAGGGGCAGTGCAACCACAGGCTGTATGAGCCGTCACCTAAGCAGCATCAGGGTGGCAGAAAAAAAAAAAAAAAAAAGAGGCAATGATGCAGCAAACTCCGTGGCTGTTAACAACGTGCAGTTTAACCTGTCTGCTTCTCAAGAACTGATAACCTGGAGGAGGGGCTATGTTTGTGTTCTCCTGCCTACAGGTCCATGGCGACTGCCTGCAAAGTTTGTCAAGCCTTGCCATGAGCTGGACAGATGAATGGAAAAACCTGATGCCTCAGCTACAGGAGCTGACCGTGAATACCCCAAGCAGAATGAGATAGAGGAAAACAAATGATTGCAAAACATCACTTCAGGGCAACTGAAAAGTAACATCCTGAATATGTGTGCTTGTAGAGTAGCTATTATTAGAGGCTGTGATTTTGTCTATAAAACCACCTGTATTTACTAGCCAGTTCCTAATGAGGAACTACACCTTGTACTGTACAGATTTGTCACTTGTAAAAGAGATGTTAGAGTATGGAAATTTGCAGTAGCTGCTAGAAAATGCTAAGGCAAAAGCTGGAAAGATTCTAATACAATGGTAGTGTTATAAAGCAGGTGATGGAACAAATTAAGAGGGTGGGAGAATTCCACTGGTAAGAAATTTCTTTGGCTAGTCCCTCGCTGCCATCAGCATCTTCAACATGCTGCTGTACCCTGTAATAGTTACTCTGCTAACGTAAATTTGTGTGTGCCTTGCTGTAGTACCCACTTGTTACTGGATGAAGCAGGTGAAACTGCATTGACAACAAGGTGCAAGGACTGAGGCTGACAAAATACCTGCTACCACAGTCAAGGGCAAGACTGGGCTGGCCTCTGTGTTTGCCACCAAGAAGAACCTTTAGCTCTGCTGTTGGCTGCAACCCAGCAGGAGTGGAGCGGTGGGGACACATGCCATGCCAGACCTTGACCTGAAGGATGGCCTCCCCTGTTATCAGAGAGCCATACAGGAGAAAAAAGGGGCAGGCCCAGCAGCCTGTAGTTGACATATGTTGGAGATATGATCTAGCCCAAATCCCGTGCTCAAGTAGGGTCACCCAAAACATATATAAAACAAAAAGGGGGAGATGTGGAGACAGTGTTCTCACGGGAGAATGGATAATTAGTACATAAACTCTGAATAATCCTGAAAGATACAGCAAGGCCATGAGAGGTCCAAGGAAGCTTAAGCAAGCAAGATAAGAAGAAGCTGGAGTTCACTGAGTTAATGAGAACTGTGGACTGTTGGCAAGCTTTTGAGGTCAAGTTCTCACACCTGTGCTTAAGCAATTATATGTTAGTCACTAAGGGTCTTCAAGACATGTATCCAATCATAATATGCCAAATCACTGTGAGTGCATGTAAGAAATAGTATATAAGGGGTTAAGGCTTTGTCATAAATTTGGCAATCGCTTGATCACATTGATCGTCTCTGCGTTGTCCGTGACTCCCGTGTCAACACCTCCCAGCTCAAACCAGTCTGGGATTCTACGAATATTTCTGAAGACAAGGATGTTGCTTGGTCTACTCTGTCAACATCAGCTTCACTTAAGACCACTGGACCTTTACCCAGTTGAAATACTACTCCTTGCAATAAATACAATAAAAAAGAAGGGAAAAATACATCATTGACAGTTGGGGGGACGGGGGGGGCGGATATGTGGGGGTTTTTCTATCATAAGAGAGGCAAAATAGATGAACCTAGTTCAGTTGTCCTCATGTTGCTGTGTTTGTGGAAGGCGTACCCTGCTTAGATGACAGCTGAAATTGACCTTGATATAGGAAATGCAAAAGAAAGCAGAATACATGAGTGATCTATAGCACTATTTATTGTAGCAGCTGTGGGTCATTTCACAGGTCACATATTTGCTTTATTGGATTAACAGTGAACACATGTGTGCATCAAACACACACAGTAAATTCTTATCTCTTTTGGTCTGGTCTTTTGGCTCAGTGGCAAGAAAAATGCCATTTCTTCTTTCTCATAGCAATGCACTGTTAGAAAGCTGCCCCGGCACCTCCCAGACTCACCCCAAACACTTGCCCAGCCTCCTTGCAGGCTCTGCCCTTCAACCACGTGCAGGTGGTTGAAGGACATCCCGCAACAGTCCCATTAACCTGAACCATTGCTTCAGCCTCCCTTCCAAACCAGCCACTTTGCCTTGAGCAACACAGAAGGACAACTTGGTACCAGCTGCAATCCTGGTTTTAGGGAAATCAAAGACAAATCTCCCATTTCTGGCAGTAGAAGCTGCCCTAAATCTCTGTCACCAGTGCAGCTCTTTAAGAGCACAGTAATTCTGCACCAAATTGAATCTCCTCTGACAATTGGCAGCACATCAGAGACAATTCACAGGCATATTTTTTCCCCTTTCCTAACAGGAAATAGGGCTTGTGTTACATTTACAGTGACCTGGAGCTCCAGGGGCAGACTAATATCTCACCTAAACAAACAGACACTATTTCTTCCCTGATAAAGGGGGACGGGCTGAAAGGGGAAGTCACTTGGCTGCGGCCTTCCTGGCTCCCACATCATCACAGGAGGTGTCGACAATGCGCAAACCTGCGAACACCAACACAAGGATCCCTGATGCAGCCTGGGACGATCACGGAGTCACAGAATCAGTGAGGCTGGAAAAGCCCTTTAAGCTCATCCAGTCCAACCGTTCCCCATCCCTGCCAAGGCCACCACTAACCCATGGCACTGAGGCCTCATCTCCACAGTGTGCGAACACTTGCAGGGACGGTGACTCCAGCCCTGCCCTGGGCAGCCTGTTCCAATGCCTGAGCACCCTCTGGGGCAGGAATTGTTCCTCAGCTCCACCTAAACCTGCCCTGGTGCTGCTTGAGGCCGTTTCCTCTTGTCCCATCCCTTGTTCCTTGGGAGCAGAGCCCAGCCCCTCCTGGCTCCATCCTCCTGTCAGGCAGTTGTAGGGAGCAATCAGGTCCCCCCTGAGCCTTCTCCTCTCTAGACTGAAGCCCCCAGGTCCCTCAGCCGTTCCCATCACACTTGTGCATTAGCTCAGAATGGTAGTTCAGAAGGTTTGGAGTTGTCTGGACTCAGTCTTTGTTTCTCTTTTAATGAAATGACCATTGTCTCACCTCCCATGGACCTCAGTGGGGTTCTCTTTCACAGTGTGAACTGGGGGCTTCACTGCTCAACCCACGGTAGGGCAGAGAGGACCCAAACACCCTCTTCCACCTCCTTGGAGAATGCATTGTCTTCCCAGGAGCTTCCCGCTTGCTTCTGCGGGGACAGGGAGATAATTCTGGGCTTATTTGTGGTGGATTTAAAAAAGCAAACTCCAAACTGTGTGAAACAACTCTGGGGGACAATAACTTGCACCAGATGTCATGATTGGTCAATGTCCAACTAACGAGAGCCTTCAGAAATAATAAACACGGACATGTGCTTGCTTGTAAGACAAACGGCATTCAGATACTATTTTTCTTGTAATTCCCTTCCCCGATACACTACCTTATGTTTTACCCTCAAGTGATATCCCATTCATCCCTTGTAAAACTCTGAGAAACAAACCACAACTGATGGAGAAATCTAGCAATCGCAAAATTCCACACCATACATGCATCACACTGAACATGCACATGAAAAGCAGAAGTGAATACCCTGACTTCACACCCATTAACTCTAAATGCCAAAAGGCATGAGAAAAACCCTCATGTTTCAACGGGTGCCTATCCCAGAAGCATTCACTTCCCTGCTACCCAGTTCCCCACTTTTCCTGATATAAACAGGTTTTGCATCAGACGCTCAGCTTCCCCCACAACCTCCTGAAAATCCCATGCCCTTCAGGTCACCCAAGGAGAGCACAGTTTAAAGCTGAAAGCAACACGTCTCCCAGCCTCAGAAATTCCTGGCTTTTTGGAACACCACAAAGAAGTAAAACCTCTGCAGCTTCCTCCCTGCTTACCTCCACCCTTATCACAACAAGGGAGTCACAGCAAGGTGAAGGGACAACCAATAGCTCAGGGTGAGTGCTTGTGCAAGAAACTCTCCCTGTGCAACACCTCCCTGAGCCTGAACCCATCCCTCAGGATCTCCATCTACATCTAGTATAGAAAAAGTACACTTCAGGCTGCTGAGATACAAAGATTCAGGCTACTGAGATCCCAAGTCTGCCTTTATAGCCAAGAAAGTACAGTGGCAGGAGGAGCAAAACTCAAAGCAGGATAAATGTCTGGAGCAGGAGATACTCCCTTAGGAAATGGCAGTGAGACAGTGACAGGCAAGGGAGTGACACTGCGGGAATGACTTGCTTTAAGCTGTTGTTTTGGTTTTTTCAACGCAACCACAAGCCTGTTCATGTCAGGCACAGACCTCCCTCTCTCCCTGATTTCCAGGAATCAGGCACCCACAGTTGGCAATTAGAGCAGCGGAGGAGCTGCGGCTGCCTGGTCTCAGCGTGTCTGAGGTTCTCGGTCCCTTCTTTTGCAAGAGAAACAGCCATTAACCTTCAACTTTTCTGTGTTCCTCACTGCCATGGCATTGAGCAGAGGCATTTTAGGGTGACCAGATCTGTTTACACCAACATTTACAACATATCTCCCTACAAATCTTGCTGTTTGGTGGAAAAGCAATGTGCCAGCCTGCCACTTACTGCTTGTGTCACTCCTACTTATGTGGGTGCCCTCTAATCATCTCCCTCAATACTTTTGCTACCTCAGGATTGAGCTTAGGAAAGCAACTGAACTTTAACTCCCTGAATCTGTTCTGGGGCCCCCAAAACCTCCTCCTGAAGCTCAGAGAGAAACCCTATGCCAGCCTCAAATGAGTGAGAATTTTCTGTGACTGCGTCCTGTGGTTTCAGCTGGTTTTGCAATTAAGTTTGTGTCCCAGTTTCGTTCTGAATTTCAGCTGATGCCATGCTCAGCTCAGATAAATCAGAACCTTAAAATGAAACTCAACCCCATATGAGCCTCTCCTCTCAACTAACTGTTACCCTGTGCCTTTTTGTTTTGGTTATTCTCTTCCCCACCTCATTTCTAGTTCAGTCAAACTCTCCTCTAGTCACTGCTCTTTCCCTCATAGCACAAGTGATCAAAGCTTCCAGGGCATTTGGAGGTGTCTGCTAGCTTTTCCCTCCCGATCCACATTCATCAGTGGTTTTGCTTTCAGCCCTCTTGCATTTACACAGAAGCAATACAAAAGCAAGGAGCTCTGTTCTCCAGGAATGAGTATGTGCTGCCAGGCTCCCTGCAGCCTCTGAATACGGGGCTCAGCATCCACCAAGAAGCCAACTTGCGTGCACACACAGATGACTGCTGTCTGTGCATTAGAAGGAGGCTTAGCTGATATGGTGGTTTCTTGTTTTGCTACTAGTCCAGAGCAGGAAAAAGTAGGAAAGAGAAACAAGCATTAAAATGAAGAGGAGTGGTCAAGTGATTCACACTCAAGAAGAGTGAATCAAGGAGTCAGATCTTTCCAGGAGTCTGAAGCTGAGAGTCGAAACAATTGAATCTAAAGCTGAGAAACAAGAGGTCACAAAAAAGAAGCCGCTTGTGTGTGCGGAGGTTTTGTAGATGCAGTTGTGGACCTTTGTTTTCACAGTCAAACGTGTTGCCTCCATCTGTGTAAATAAGCAGCAGAGAAAGTTAACATTACAGCAAAAATACAGAAGAGGGAAAGAGTTGAGCAGATTTTGGCTACGCAGCAAAGAAACTTGATGGGATTAGGGCTGCAACTCACTTGTGCCATTTTCCGATCCAGATGAAGAAAAAGAATGAATGCCCAACAGAAGGGGAAAGGGGAAAGACCTTTAGAGGACTGTACCAGCAACATAGCCTGTGGGAACTCCATCTGATTTTAATGCAGTGGGAAGCATGCCCAGCACTCTAAATAATGCTCTGATTGTATGTAATGTTACACAGAGCCCTGGTTCGATGGGGTCCTGATCTACACAGCTGGAGGGAAAACTCATCAGGAGTCACACACTAGGCAGTAAATAAATAAATAAACTTCAGAGCCATGCAGGTATTTATAGGGGTTTTGTTTTTATTGTTTAGGTACATTAAAAAATGCCAAACCCAACTAATATCAGCCAATAAGGTCCCAACTAGTGACTTCTATGTATTGCTTCTTCATAAGTATGTTTATTTCCCACCAGTCTTATCCTTTGTCTTGCTCAATATCCTCCAGAACTTCCTTCTTTCCCCCATAACCTTTATAGAAGTTCCCTTATAGCTGGTTTCATGTGCATCTTATCTGCCAGAGAGGACACTGAAGTTCTGTATTCTGGTAAAAAGGCCCAGCCTAAAACATTAAATGTAAAAATGAAAGGAAAGGCTTAAAGCATGAAATGTATAATTAAAAAGTTTGCTTGAATAGGGTCAGAATCAGAAGTGTTGCGTTAATTAATGAATGAATTAATTAATTGTTACTGTGATTTTTGAAGACATTTAAAAATAAAACCACATCATCAAATTCTGGGAACTGTGAAAGTATCTCAGGATCTGCTGAGACTGCAGAGAAAGGGAGCTCCACTGCACGTCCTGCATGCTGGGCACCCTAGTCAGGATACCTGCTGGGTGCCACTGCAGATCCTTGCTATCCTGTATTTCCCTGAAGTGGAAACTGGGTTTGAGGGAGCTGTGGGAGAGCTCTGAGCAGCAACAACCCACAGGAACTGCTGAGGGCTGGGCCAGGCACCTCACCTGATGGAGTTTGGCCAAAGGGATGAATAAGAAAATAATCACGTTACAACTGCTCTTTCAACTGGAACTTTTAAGGAAACATTAAAGGCTGAGAGAGCTGGGCTGGGTCAGCCTGGACAAGAGAAGGCTCCTGAAGGGGAGACCTGAGAGCAGCTCCAGTGCCTGAAGGGGCTGCAGGAAAGCTGGAGAGGGGCTTGGGACAAGGGCCTGTAGGGACAGGCCAAGGGGAATGGCTTTAACCTGCCAGAGGGGAGACTGAGATGAGCTCTTAGGCAGAAGCTCTTCCCTGTGAGGGTGCTGAGGCGCTGGCACAGGGTGCCCAGAGAAGCTGTGGCTGCCCCATCCCTGGCAGTGTTCAAGGCCAGGTTGGACACAGGGGCTTGGAGCAAGCTGCTCTAGTGGAAGGTGTCCCTGCCTGTGGCAGGGGTTGGAGCTGGAGGAGCTTTAACTCTGACTCTATGTTGAAGTGAGGTTTTTTGCTATTCAGTATCAACAACATGGAACAGAACCACAGAATCACAGAATGGTTTGTGCTAAAAGGGACCTTCAAAGCCCATCTAGTCCAGGTTCCCTGCAATGAGTAAGGCCATCTTCAACTAGATCAGGTTGCTCAGAACCACATCCAGCCTGGATTTGAATGTCTCCAGGGATGGTGCATTCACCACCTCTCTGGGCAACCTGTGCCAGTGTTTTACCACCCTCTTTGTACAAAATGACTTTCTTATTCAAAAAGTGTCAGGTAATGAGTCACAGAGCAAACAAAATGTGATTTATGTGTGATTTATGTGACTCACCTTGTACAGGTAGGAATATAAAAGGTGTAAATAATGTATTATTGTTGTCAATCCCACTGGCATATTATTAAGAGTAATCAAGAATCCTCAGATTCTTCTGTCACACCGCTGTACAATAAATTTGTCTGTAGAAAACAGAGAAGGCTCATGGAGTACATGCTACCACGATCTAAAGTCGCCTTCAGGTTGTCACCTCTGTTCACATCTGTTTAACGTGTACCAAAAAATAAAAAATAAAACCCAAAAACCCCTCATTTTCAGTGAAAAACCAAAGGCCACTTTTAAAAAACTGGAAGTCAAAGCAAGATGAGATGTTTCACACCACACAGCTTGAACTGCCAGTGTGAGCACATACAGAGCCAGCCACGTGCTCAACTCTCTTTATCCCTCTTAGCTGTGTGAACTACTCAAAACTGGAGGGCACATGTCACTTAAGAGTGACATGCAAATCCTTACTGCTTTGTCTGCCAGGAAATCTGTGTAAACCAATGTGGAGTTCAGGTTCATTATATTGACATTTTTACCAACAAGTAAATGAAAAGGTTACCTTGTTGACATACCAGATGTTCTGCAAACTGCTTTTCAAACCATGGCTTCCATACATCTCTGTAAATAAATAAATTAGACACTTACAAATGGTGTGTGAATCAATATATGGTAAATCACCCATTTGTATACACACAGCAAAAACTACTGTGTGTAAACCCCATATTTCACACAATGTCAAAACCTCCTTTTTCACCCAGTACTTTTCATTTTCCTGAAAATAGCTGTCATCTATGTAAATGTTTTCCCCCAAGACCAACTGTTCTTCATAGTAAGAGCATTACAGGGAAACCTGGGTGCCTGAGTTAGCACATGGTGTTATCAATGGGAGTTAAGCACCCAAGCTAACACACCATGACACGTACGTAAGGGTTTCAGTTTATGTACCTAAAAGAGTAGATCTGCTCCAGTTTAGATTTAGCCTCAAGGTATTTTCACCTCCTCCTTCTTCATTTTTTTCCCCTTTGATTCATCTCTAATAACAAAAATAAGCCATTTGTCCAATGAGATACTTCAGACAGTTGTCCTTTTGTGGTGATGCAAATCGAGACTAACCTTGCAATTATAGTCTCTATGAAGCACACATGGTCCAGGATGAAATCACAAGGGTTGATAAAGTGACTTTTTCATGATGTTGCACCCTCTCAGCCTCAGGACCAAACAAAATGGAGCTGAGTCCAGCTTAGTTTACAAAGCCCTTCAGGTACCTCAGCTCTATTCCTGCAGGGGAGAAAATGGTGTTTGGTCCTTGTTCATCAAGGTCTCTCACTGCAACCATTATTTCTCCCAAGGCCCCTGCAGTGCCAGTGATTTCTTGCCATGCCCAGTTTCCAATGTATGAATTTATTCTGGTGTAAATCAGGGCAAACCAGATTAATTTCCTAAATCTCCAGTTGCAGAGAAATGAGATTTCCTGGAATGATGGTGATGCCTTCTGCCAGCTGCCCCATCTCCTAATCAAAGAAATGTCATAACAAATCAGTTTTTCTGTAGTACCTTATATACATTCAACATACAGCTGCAGAATGGTTTCAATACACTCCAAAAGGCTCCTCCAAACTGGAAGAAGCCTTGATCAATTCAGACCCTTCTCAACCAGCTGTGAAACAGGACTGAGTCCTTCCCACTTTATAATTCTTCACTGAGTACTCATACTGAAATTGTTTCATAACCACATGAATTTGGAGTTTTCATTTCACTCTTGGAAGAAATGTAGAGCCTGGCACAGTGACAAGTATAACAGTGTGTAAAAGCACAATTAACTTATGCTCCCACCCCATTTTTTTACATTTCTAAGGAAGCTCTGAGATTTCAGAGTGATTGTTTTCACTTCAGAGCCAGCAGTGCACGATCCCTTCACTTCATCAGCAATGCCCTACAAAACCAGCATAACCCCCTGTGCCACTGCTGGTGGACAGGTTACAGCACATTCTGCATCTTCCCCCAGCAACAGGCTTTCTAACAGAGGGAAGCAGTAATTAAAAAGGCCAAGTGGAGATACACAGAGTGATAACAGGCACTGTCTTCCCTAAGTTTTTTTCCTAGGACAACCAACTTCACAGAATCCCAGAGGTTTGGGTTGGGAGGGACCAGTTCCAACCCCTGCCACGGGCAGGGACCCCTTCCACTAGAGCAGCTTGCTCCAAGCCCCTGTGTCCAACCTGGCCTTGAACACTGCCAGGGATGGGGCAGCGACAGCTTCTCTGGGCACCCTGTGCCAGCACCTCAGCACCCTCACAGGGAAGAGCTTCTGCAGAAGGTTTAATCTAAATCTACCCTCTTTGAGTTTAAAACCAATCCCCCTTGTCCTATCACTACATCCGCTTGTGAAAGCTTGATACTTTTCATTTCATAACTTGAATTTGTTTACATATAAACAAGTAACACCTTAGAGACTAAAGTTCAAACAAAGTTTTTCAACGTGATTGTTAGAATATGCCAAAGGATGCTGAAGTTGTCTGTTTGACAAGAGATCTTGAACTCTCAACTCATCTTGGTCAAAGAAAGATGGCTAAAAAGCAAACGGTTTCAGATACTTTATGCCAAGTTCCTAACACCGCAAATGCTTATGAACTTTTCTATCTACCTGCTTTACAGAGACAGCTTGGGTGAGCAAAGTTAATGGTAAAAATGTTCAGAATAGTGTCCTTTCTGTCTGCCTATGATTTGCTGCGGGGCAGAGACAGGGGCATGTGAAAGAGCTGGCTATTGAACCAAGAAACTTTTTATTACCTTGAGGATGCTGAATGAACCAGGATGAGGTTGCCCACGTTGAACATGAATGCTGTATCAAACCACTGCTTTGAGCTTGGTCCCCTGACAGCTCCAGTTTACCATCACTTGCTTCCCTGAGAGGGTAACACTACACAGAGTATCTCACTTGCATTTTATCTTCTTCCTGATGAGAGCAGACACTCAAAACTGTGTTGATCTTCCAATATACCAAGGCAACTATTTTCATTGTATTGACTTTTCTTCCTGTAGATTTCTCACTAGCAACCAGTGCAAACACAGATCAGAGGAGCTTTCAGATTTAATTACTCTGTGCTCTAATAATCTCAAGTCAAAAAAACCCTCCAGAGTTCATCTGTCTTAAATTGTCTTAAACTTTGTTTTAGATATCCATCAGGCTTGCCACTTCTAAGGGAAAATAGTTTAAAAACAGTACTAAGCAGACTGTCACTGCAGAACCACCATCACTTCGATCATAGATGGCACAGGACACCAGCCAGGTATCATATTTCCAGCAGCATTCAATAGCCTGACATATGCTTTTCCTATAACACCAACACCATAAAGACATTCTGCCAGACACAATCATCTGTATATAGCCTGGCAATTCAGAAGCTAACCTAACTAAGCACATGGTCTGAAGAGCCTGGCTGTTAAAACAGGAACGGCCAGCTGCAGCAATGGATAAAATTGCATCTAAAAGCAGAACAAAACACAACCACACTGAGCCTTTGCTAGTTCTCTTTCACAAGCCTGTGCCCAGATTTGTGCAGGGTCTTAAAACTCTTTTTAAATAAATAGATAACTAAATAAAAGCATTATGCCACCCCTGATACTTGCAAGAGTTGCAAATTAAAAGCAACACATGCCTCTATTCATGGGAAAGGCAAAGGAGACTGGGTAGGTTTTATACTGTGAGGCTTTGCTCTTTGGATTCTGATTATTTTTTTAAAACCTTGATTGTTCATTTTTAATGGAGTTCTAATGAAACACCCTTAAGCCCTGCAGTGGCTTGCATTGATGGTTAGCAAGCCAAATACCAGTATGTCTTGTTTCACATGTAGCATTAGAGATAAGAGAGGGTAAGATCATGCCCTGGTTTTACAAGGCAGTAAGAGGCACTTAGGGGCCATACAGTCTCCTGCTTGGCTGCCTAAAGCCTACTCTGGTCATTAAATAATGTGAAAGGCTTATAATAACAGCTGGTGACTAATATATTCCCTTTGTACGAATGTTTTATATTTGTCACTATAACCACTGCAGAGAGACAGCTCTGCTCTCCTAAAGGCTCAGTCTGGCCCTGAATGTTTTTTATGTACTCAAAACTGCAACCTTACCAGCTCCCACTTGCCAAATACTGTCACGCACACAAACACTATCACTATCATATCTATCACATAACAGTAGACTTTACAACCGATGGTAAGTATAAGCAAAAAGATCATAGCCACAGCATCCTTAGGATACCAAGGTAAGGTAAAATGTGTTAAGCAGGAAAAAAGGGTGCAAAAAGTGTTAAAGAAGTTCTTTTCTTCAATTACTTTGAACCATGTTTTCCAAGAGAATTTTTCCTGTCTGGTAAAGGCAAATAACCCTACAGTTCTGTGTGAAGTGGCAAAGAAAAATAAGTAGTGCATTGGGCGTTGAGATGCACCTGAGATGCACCACAATTACTGAAGCTCTGATATGAAAGTCACAACTGAGATCTGCTAGATACCGGCTCTGCTTTCCACACACATGGGTCCATTTTTACTGTATTTCATAGTTTCAGGAGGTAGCAAGGAAATTGCACATGAGAATCACACAAACCAAACACGTCCTCCTGCTGATTCAGTGCCAGTGCCCTCTGATTAAAGAAATAACTTAGCATTCTTGGATATCCTGGCACATCTGTGCGTGATCCCAGGCAAGCGACAAGTTATTTCACTGAATCACTTCTCCAGATGAGTTTGTGACTTACACAATGAAGTAAAACCTCACAGTGAGTGTGAACCTGGACTTGACTCTGAGTTCCTGAAGAGGTACCAGCAGCCTCCTTGTTCTACAGAAAAGTTAGCTGATCGTCTTCCACTTTCTGTGGTCATTTATTTCTTTTTTGTTGGCCTATTTCCAGAAAGGTCCAAGCATTAGCCTTGCTTCCATCACTTTAACTGCCTCTCCCCATTTACACGGAGGATCAACAGATGAATATACGTTCTGCAAGCGAGAGTGGCTTTTCTTTCTTTGGGAATGGATGGGCAGATACCTTTTTCCATTGGATGCAAACATGTGCACCTTACTGCAGAGAGCACCTATGACAGGATAAACCCACAGCTCAGCAATTTGGCCAATGCTGCATGAGACAAAACCAACCCATGCAGAAGTACAAAACACACTGTCCTATGTCATTTCAATTACATCTGTGTTTTCCTCAGACTTTCTGCTTTTCTGTTAATAGAATTTTACAAAGGGTTTCACATTATAAACCCTTAGAAAGTCAGAAAGTCCAAGCAACCAGATGATGATACCTTTCTTATACTTGTATGGGTAACGTTAGGACCAAACAATATCACAGCCATTACCCTGAGTGAAGCCACACACTGTTTTTGGTAGTGTCTTAAAGAGTTTATACAGAGAGGGAAAAAAAAGCAAGACTGATGCCTACAGCTGGACAAAGTGCTATAGTAAAGATTTCACCAAAATCTCATTTCTGATCAATCAAAATATTCCTCAGCTCTGTCCTAGCTTCTCCAAAATGCAGTGATTTAAAATGCCCATCTCAAACAGTAAAAACTGTTCAAAAACATTTAAATGGTTATTTGCAAATTTTTCAAAAGAAAGATCTTCATTTTTTGTTAAAAATTTGAAACTTATTTCAACTTTTGTGGGGTTTTATTTAAAGCTTAAAGCAAATTAAATTTAAAAAAAACCCCCGACAATTAAATGAACAAAAATGAAATGAAATGAAACTTGGACCCAAGAAGGAGCCTGACAGCTTCTCAGTTCACACTTTTCAGAGACAGATTGTTTTGAACACACTCAAAAGCTCTTTACAAATATTTTTGCTTCGTGTTTCCAGAATTGTCAGAAAACAAAAATAGTCCATTATTCACATAGCTTTGCCAGAAAGCTCCATAACTGCAAAGGACACAGGCTCATGTGGCCTCCAACAGCTGTATTCCATCTAATTCTCCTAGTTCAGCTTTGGATTCCTATTGGTTTGGCAATGATGAAGGTTCAGAGTATCTTGTGGATAACATTAGGCACAAAAACATAGGTAGAATTTAGGCTGCCTAGAAACAGCCCTGAATTCATGGACATTTTCCATCTCCTGCTGATCTTCCAGGAATGGTACCACTCTAACCTACTTCATTCTCTCCTTTGCCTATGACTGTGTTCAAATGGCACACTCAGGTTCTGCAAATGGCATTGAAATGCATGTATGTGTCACAATGGTGCCAAGGAACAAGGCAGGACAGGCACCAGGTAAAAAGCAAGAGAAGAGCCAAGGAAAGAGAAACCAGGAGTTGTAAGTCAACTGAATTCTCAGAAAGGGAGTTGATGAGATGGACAAAAGGAGATGTGATTCATAGGAAACTCACATGTGACCCAGTGTTCTCTGCCATGTTTGGGCATGGATAAGCACTCACAGAGGCATCACCAGGAGGAAGCTCTGCTAGATGTGTGTGGTCACCTCTTCCCTGGAATCCATCAAGGACTGAAAGATGAACTCAACACGAGTCTGCAAAATTTGTGCTTTCTCAAAAGCCTTTTATAATGTTACATTTGTAAATTCAAGCTCAGCTGTGAAGCTTTCATTTGTGACTTCTATTAAATATCCATTATCATCGTTCAGTACCAAACCATAAGCTCCTTTGGGATAATGACTATTCTAGCAATGAATGCCAAATCATGCTCTGCCCAAGGAGCTGAATATCGAGATGTATAACAAGAGAGAGATGGAGACAAACAAGAAATAAGAGATCTGTGTGACAACTATGACACGCAATAGTCTCAGCACATCATGTTCCCTGGCATTGCCAGCCCCTATTTCAGTATCATGGCAGAGGGAAGCTTTACCCTTTTGGTCCAAAAATAACCTATATTTTGAATGTTTTGTTATAAATTTGGTTTGATCAGTCACACAATCTCTGGAATTAGAATAAACATAGGTTATCTTAACATACAAATAACTCCTTGGATATTTAGCTTCTAGCTGGTTTTCCCAAACAGTTCTATAATCTACAGATGTACTAATATTTAATTGCATGTTTTAAATGAGCTGTGCATACATGCCATGCTTTAGCACATTAGAAAAACACATTTTCTGGGTAGATAAGACGTTTTTATGACACAGGACTTTACTACTTGTTGTGGACATGATGTAAATATTCCTGGTGTGTCAGTTTACAGGGATCAGGTCTGTATTGCACCTACTGCATTAAGAAGCAAAGATCTTTCTTATATGGAAATAGGTTGAATTAAAGAAATCGACAACCATAAATGTCACTGTCAAAAAATGCTTTCTAAGAAGATCATCCAGCTCAAATTAAACTTGGTTGAAATACTCCAAATAACATCAGTAGAGGCAAGTCCTAAGTACAGCAGGGATGGCTCGTTACATGGATGTGTTGGCATATTTGAGTTTACATGGCAGAACTGTAATCTTTGAATTCTTTGAGACATTCATATGCAAGGTCCAGTTAAAGTCAAGGCTCCATCTCTATCTGAATTACTACTAGAAATCAGTGTGACTTGGTCTGTGTTCCCATACACAGGAAGGACTGGTAGACTTGGTCAGAGGAAGAGGTAAGTATGATCTATGCACCCCTTTTCTCTTCCAAGTAAAGACTGGAATTACAGGGAAGGAAATGAGGCAAGCCTCAGCTCAGCTTGCTGGCAAGAGCATCTTAGGCTGTGTGGGGTAGGAGACGGGAAGGCGAAAATGCCTCCTGAGGTTAAACAGCCACCAGCAAATTACTGGCCTCCCTCAAACTGGAAGGAGCAGGGGGGAGCATGATTCCCAGGGATACCAAAATTCCTGCTCAAATTAGCCAAAGCATGATGTAGCTTAGATGCTACCACTGCAGTGTGTGATACCTGTGGGCATGACCTGGTGCAGAGAAATGCAAAGACAGGTTGAGTTTTAAAACTTAGGTCTAAAAGACAGATACAGCTCTGAAACCCTCCATCTGGCACCATGGAGAGGGGGCTATTTTTAATACAGGCAGGACAGTGCCTCACACCCATAGTGGAGCCTCTCTATTACCATCCCCATTATGAGACATTTTTGTTTAATTCTGCACAACCTGTAGCTCAGGACATGAAGCCATTTTTCTCCAAGTACCTTGTTCAAATGTGGCTTGAATCACGGCAAATTAGTGTTTACTAACACCCGAGTTTGGTGGCTGAAATAAGCTGCCTGTTGCATTGAATCAGACCTCGTTTAAGCAGGCTTCAATAACCTACGTATCTGCTGGTGCTAAGGGACCTACCAGCACAATGACCTAAATGCAGTGCTAGCAGTGTTATAGGACCAGCGTTGCCCAAAGCAGGCTAGAAAAGGATTGCCTGACCCCTGCTTCCCTGGGGACCTCCAAGGAAATGAGATGTATCTCATGAGCTTCTCAGCCAGCAGAAATTAGAACAAAAATAAATAAAATCGTTGGTGGTCTCAGCTGTGTTTCTTGTGGGCAGTCACTCATGTTGCAAAAGCTTTCCCTGTGATGGGCACGAACTGCTCTCCCTTGCTAAAGCTCTTAGTTAAGAAGTCAGAAGTGAAACAACAACAGAGAGTAAAGGTCAGGATGACAAAAGCATGCAGATGCTTTGCCCCAAATGGATAGTTCAGAAGTCTTCCACCAGAAGTGGAAGTTCAGAAACTTCCACCAGAACTAATAGGAATGTTGGTCTCTAAGAGGAATCACCTGACTCACATTTAATCACTACAGTGATAGTCAAAATGTGGCTATCCTGGGTTTTCCTACAAAGGAAGAAGATACAGGCACATCCAGAAGTCAGATCAGAGCTTTTGGGGGACACTCAGCTCCGCTGAAGGTCCCCACCTTATGCATCAACCAGAAATAAAGATCAGCCCAATGCCAAAACCTCAGAAAACTGCCCAATCTGAGAGGACCTGAGTCTTGGCCCACGTGGCCTCCCTTTGGATGAATGCTGACCCTTCTCACCTCACCCTCATCACTAAAATAAAAGCATCTCATACTCCCTCTGGGGAAGCATCTCTCCAGTGATGTAGGTGGACCCTTTGCTTATATATGAAGCTTTGAGCTTCTGAAACTGAGCTCTTTTCTTTGCTCTGCATGGTCTGGGCAGCATGAATGAGCCTCACAGCTGCTGCCAGGTTGGATACTGAGATCTTGAATTCTGCATTGAGACCTTGAGTTTTGAATCAAGCATTAGTGAATTATCATGGTTATCAGTAGGTAGCAGCCTGAAAGACGTACACACTCTACCTAGCTGCTGCAAAATTCACGCAGAAGTGTCTAAAGCCATGTGAAAAGCAGTTCTAAAACAGCACATTTTCATAGAATCATAGAATCATTTTAAAAGAAACTAGATGAAAAAGATATGCAGTGATTCTCAAACACAAATCTTAGTTCTCTAATCAGAACACAGGTCACTGAGTGCCTCCCACAAACAAGACACTGGTGACTATTCAAACCTTATAGGCACCTTCTTACTATATAAGGCAAACCTTCTATTACAAATATTTTCATTGCTAGTAAGTTCAGTGCAAATATGTGTTTCTCAGTAAAATTTTTATGTATAAATTGTATTTCTAATCTTATTTTCATTAATTAGCATATAGCTTTGTTTATTGAACTGGGATTGTTAAAACAATAATTGTAGCAAATGTATTTTCTCCATGTTTAGACTTGTACTCTGAGGCCCATGTCTATCTAAGAATAGATCCTAGATATTCATCTCATTACAGAGATACCCTCATAACCTTAATTTTAAGGGGCTCCTGGTAACCAGAAACTTGCTCCCTCATGGGGAGCTGGCAGAAGGGTCTCATGAAAAACATTGTGAAGTGGTACATACCTGGTGGGAAGAAAGTGGTGTTTTGTGTGTGATGGGTCAGCCCTTTCAGTCAGTCACTGCTGCAGCTTTTCTCACCACATGCATGATTCTAGGTCTTAATTCTGTGCGTGTCCTGCAGAAATAACGTAGGTGGCAAACCTTCAGGCATGCAAACTTACAAATGGGCTCTGTCAGGCAGAATGTCAGAGGACATATTTTGGAGGTTACAAAGAAACAGAAAACAGAATCAAATGAAATGTAACCAGCCTGATTATACAAGACAAAACTGGCAATATGGAGGTTTACTGAAATGAAATTAATATTTCTAAGAAAGTATCTGGGTTTAGTGGGAATTATTTTCTTAGGTGGTATTTCTATGCTCAGAAAATGTCAAAGGTTTTAAAAATCACCACTTCAAAACAAATGGTGGGTGTTTCAGTGGAAAATGTTGACACTTTTTCACTTGAACATCACTGATTCTTGGGGAATATTTCATTCTACAAAAGCTTTCTAAGTCTTATCCAATTCTATCTATTACTCTCAAAAGGAGAGTAGAAGGGCAAGGGGAACATTCTTAGCAGAGCAAATAGAGTTTAGGATGACAGGAGCCACTTGATGCTGAGTGGGAAGGTGAGTTTGTGTAGTAACCACTCTGATCTGAAAGGCAATGTTCAACCCTGTCTCCTTCTTAACTTCAGCTTGGAGCGAGTGTCAGATCCCAATGTAAACTTTCCCATCTGTGTTATTCTATTAACTGAAAGGGAAAGGGATTAGCATGTGTACTTGTCACATCTTTTGACCTGTTGCATACTGAGACTGAAGGTAATGTTAAAGCAAACAGCATTCTTCTCCCTCTGCCAGGATAAGCAGGGCACGGGTGTAGTGTTTTGTTAAAAGAAAAGAAAGCTGGAGCACGTAAAACAAAGTACATGCCTTGTGCAAAAACAAATCTTGGAAGTTGAAGATTTCCAAAGGGTATACCTTAAACAGGGTGCGCGAGAGAGAGAAAAACAGTTGAGAGGAAAGATCCCTTCCCTGCCAAGCACCAGATGGAGGGCCTTCCCACGGAAATAGCTGCAGAAGACAGATCGCTGACAGAAACCACTGCCAAGAGAAGGAGGTCCTCCTTGTGCTGGTAAAGGCTTAGTGGACGAGAACATAATACTCTGATGAAAACACGTGCTCCAGAGAAGGGGGTTGGCGTGTGGCACAACACTCTTTAATGTGACAGAGTGTGTGGCTCCTACCCCCGAAAGGAGTGCATGCAATGGAAGTTTGATGTGGCTTGGGACTTCATTCCATCTTTTCATACAGATTCTTGTTTTTTTCCCTCACTTTAAGTTTATAGAGCCCATATGCACACACAGACATGAATAATGGCAACAATAATCTGCTTTTCCTCTCCCTTCCCCTGCATTTCATTTCCATGAGGTCTTTGCTGTGACTGGGACGAGATGAAGTGTTGGATGCTGACACTGATAGAGAATACATTTGGGGATAGAGGGCTTAATGAAGCTAGGCACCAAAAATCTCTTTTTCAAATGTTTCAGTTAACTTGGCACTAAATTATTCATAGAAAAAGAAATTGAGGGCTTTCCACTCCTGCTTTTTCCTAGATGTTTCTGTTTCCTTTGTGAAAATCCATAGGAGTGTGTGCACTTTGCAAACAAGAAAACAAATTCAGCATCTCCAGGATGATCCAGTCAGTTCAGCAATGAGGAAAAAAAGGCAATTAATTGTATTGCTGTCACAGAGAGCCACATGAATGGGACAGGATGACCTGGGTACAGTGCATTTTCAGGAAATAGCATCTTCCAAGAAGGTAGTGTAGGTACACCCTGATTTTTGAATGAGAGCCATTATATTACAGTTATGGCCAAGGCTTGAGCATCTACTCAACAAAGTAGACAGGTAATGCAAAATATTAACCACAACTAAAACCCAGTTCCACTTTTGGATCATCTTCCTTTCTCTCAGGGCAAGAAGCAGATCAACAAACTAGTCCAGCAGTGGGACAGTATCCAGTATCAAGCTAGTAGAACATGGGAGGAGAGGCTAAGCCTGAAGAAAAGGTTAAAGAAGATCTAATCTGTAGCTTCTACAAACTGATACATGGCTACAAAGAAGATAGTCTCCAAGTTTTCTCAGATACACATAATGAAAGGATGTGAGGCAAAGACCACAATTTGAAGCAAATTCCTGCAATTTGTGCCTTCACAGCAGGGCTTTTGACTCTCTGTGAGGATCATCATCATCATCATCACCATCTATGACAAAGAGGGCATGCTCTCCTATTGTGGAAGGAGGCAGTTACACAAACACATGGCACCATTTATGGGTGACCAGGACCAGTTCTGCAATGTCCCATGCTCTGTCATCTCAAGAAGTGAATGGATTTCATTCCCTTCCTCACTGTCACTAACCCAGTGGCATGGATGCGTTCTGTGGACAAAACACAGCTTTGTTAGCTTAGTTCACATGTGTCCAGAAAAGAGTGCACCACTTATTGACAAAAGAATTCCCTTTAAACGTAATGTATCTGTTCTCACTGGCAGAGTCCTAATGCTATAAAGACTATAGAGAAGACAATTAAGGATGACACACAAGTCTCCTGCAGTGACAATCAGTGTTATCAAAATGAATTTACCAGGGTGTGACAATGAAGAATATCATGATTTCCCCTTGACCTCAATCTTTTTGATGGGAACTATTTCCTCATACTTCATAAAGTATTAGGCAAACCTGGGTTGAAGTCGTAGGGAAACCCAAGGGAGATGGAGTATGGAGTGCTGTGGGCAACGCTAAGCTTCTGTGTTGCATCGCACCAAATGAGACCATAGAGACCACTACCAGGAACCCTCACCACCTGATAATGCTGTTCTCAGAGCACGTATTTAACCCCTCTCAGAACAACTATCAAAGCAAGTTTATGGCAGGCTGTTATAATAAATGCAAGCATTTCAGTGCAGGGACTGGGAATATTTACAGGGTAAACAAAGACATTTTTGGGAAGCCATGTGGCAAGGGTCCTTCTTTTGCTGAAAGAATGAGATAAGAGCCCTCACACTTCATTAGACTTACTCTTTCCCCTTCAAATGACTGGAAGGGTCCAGCCTGACAGTACAAGGCAGCACTGTTCCAGATTCCCCACACACTGTCATTACCTCCTCACTTCCTTCTTACCTTCTGAATCATTCACTTTGTCTTACAGCAAAATGTAATTGCCCCATCCAAACGCCAAGGCTCCCATGTGTTGTACAAGCACAGAATGAAACCATGACACCCGGTAGTGCCTTAGTGTAGTGCCTTAAAGCCTGTCCTTCAAGGAGAAATATATCTAGTATTTTTGCACAATGATATCTCTAAAATTACATTTCCAAAGGCAAATACCTAAGTGTATTGTATATACATTGACTGACAGAATATTTCCAAATATAGAGTCTTATCAGTATCTATGCAGAAATTACTGAATTTATCTATTTCTGAGGTTAGATATTAGGAGGTCTAATTACCCAAAGTCAGAGGAGAAGCTGCCTGGATTCTAGGTTTGATATCCACACAAACAGACAGTTCTTCTTCATCAAGCATTTCATAGATGCTTTTGTAGAGATGTGTATAATAATGTATGTGTAAATATGCATGCAAATAGAGGCATACACATACATGTACTGCATAGTACCAGATAAAGAGGAGAGGACAAAACTCACCAAGGCATATTGCAGATCTGCAGTGCCCTGAAATGGACAGACAATATATGTTTTCTCCAAGACTACCAGTTTGCTCAACAGAACTTACTAGTACTCCTTGGCAGCTCTTCACTCCACTTCTGTACTGGCCAAATAATCTGCCTAATGCACTTTAAAACTTAATTAGATTTTTCTTACTTTTTTTTTTTTTTATTTGGTCTGAAGAGAATATAAGTTCAAGGACCAAGTATTTCCATTCCACTTTGTGGTGTTCTGACACCAGACTACTGCCAACATTCCCACTACCTGGCACTGCCAAGGCTTAAGGATGTGCACACCTAGGTACACACTACCATTTCCTCATCATCTATTTAATTTAAGCACATTATATGCCTTCAAATACTCATTAACAATTCTTATCATCTGCTTTTGTTGCATAGCTGAGGGGGACTGAGATCTGTACAGGATGGTGACATTTCTAATAAGACTATCTGCAAAGTTCTCTCCTTTTAGGACAGGCAAACAAAAAAGCACCAAAGCATTGATTAGTTATAGACCCTTCTTTACATGGAGGAATTTGGATCAAGTCTCTCTCTAATACATAAAAGTGAATGACACTTGTAGGATCTCACAGGTAGAAAACATAGGGGTTTTGTACATAAATTGTGAAGGACAGCAAACTGACCACCACCCTCTGGCTCCAGTGGAGTTGGGGTTTTACTTTGAAGGGCACTGTATCCTTTGATTAGCCAAGTGATAGCAGTAGAGTTCTTACTTGCACTTAATCATCGCTAATTTATTACCTGCCAGCTATTGGGTACCTCTAAACTCAGTGTAGACACTGTCCTGTCAGCTCATCACCATCCTCACTGCTACCAGTGCTGTTCCCGGTGCCACTATGAACTATGTGGCTTACCTCTGCTGTAAATAAAGAGAGACTGCGCCAGTATTAAATAATTCCAAATTTGTCTGTCTGCGTGATGGAGATGTTGGTGTGAAAAAACACATCAGGATCTGGGCCTTGCAAAGAAAAATTAAGATTCATTCAGAATCAGTTTGAGTTTTGGTCCATCAGAATTTAGATGAGAATTGCTATCACTTTGCTTATTCCTTCACGCTAATGAAGTCCATCTACACTCAAACCAAGTCCTCAGAGAAGTCTTTAAAAGGGGGGAAAAAACCCGAAGCTAAATCAACTCTTGAATTCCCACGTAAATGGGGTTGAGGAGTGGAAAATTTCTTTTACCTATTCTTTGGGTGGTACAGAAATCTAAAATTCCTCTGGCCCTGCTTCCCTGGGCCAAGGCAAACACGGAGATTGTCCTTTTAATGTCTTAAAGGCTCGGTTTTCTTGTAATGCCAAATGCAATATTTTGTTGAAAACACTACACCAGAAGTTTCCCAGCTGAGAAAACAGGCTGGTGAAAAATGGCTTCAGAAACTGAAATAAACCATGCAAAAGCTGTTCAGGGTGTGTGTATGAAATGAACATCTGGATCTGGCTTGTTAAACTGCCTCTTTTTTTTCTCTCCCCCCTCCCCCTTTTTCTTTTTCTCACAGCTGTTCGAAGGAGTCCTGAGGGCAAAGAGACAGGTCAATGGACTGGATTACACCTTTTCTGCTTTTTCTTTTTCTCCAAGCTCTCTGCACCTACGCGAGGAATCGAGGCCACCACATGTGGGTTTAATAAGTAGGCACAAACATGGGAGAGAGAAAAAAAATAGCTCAATTCCTGTTGGTTCTTCGGAGAGACGCTGAAGGAAAAATAAACTCCGGATTTCAAATTTTCTCTCCCTCAAAAAAAGAGAAACCTTATGGTTCCAATCAAATATTTCTTTAAAAACTCAATGGATTATTATTGCTTTAAGAAATCAGGGTCTTTGCACAGTGTATCTTTTTCTCTGTTCCTTTAGCAAGGAATAACAATGGGTTAATCCCTTACCTGCTGGAGCAAGAGGAAATTATAAAATGCCAATGGCCTGGGTTCACTGAACTGAGTCTTCCTACATCACAAAATAGATACACGCAGTTATATTGAAGGGGTTCAGATTTAAACTCAGGCTGCAGCTTCCCCAGCTTGAGCAGTCCAGAAATGAAACAGAGAAGAAAAAGGAACCAAAAAAATATCTGGGGATGGTATTTTCTGAGAAACAGATAATTTGTCTTTTCCTACTGACACAACGTCCCCTGGCATTGCAAAAGGGATGGCAGCAGCAGAGCATCTTCCAGCTTCAGCAACCTGCTCCTGGAAGCTCTTTCACGTGGCTCTTCTAGAGACAAGGTGTTAGGTCTCACCCTAGGCTTGGACTATGGGTTGAATGACCATACTACATAATCCATCCAGCCATAAGGGCTGCTAATATCGCTCCAGTCCACTGACAATTTGCAGCACAAAAATACCCTGCTCCCTTTGGAATACATCCATGTGGCACTGCACCCTCATATCCACAGGTGGAGACAACCAAGAAGCAAGGCCACCAAACCTGAGCAGACACCGATTTTCTATCAGCAAAACCTTCCTTTTTTGCGTAAAGCTCTATTTTCTGACCAACTCTTACCAACTTCTGTGCACGTTTACACTGATGAACAGAATTCCAGCTTGGACAGAACTATTGTACTGGCTGAGAGGTTTTGCACACCCAGGTGGAAGAGTTTGTGACCCTTTTAGTAGCAAATCTGAATTTACTCCATCTCTTTTCACTGTTGCTTCTCTGAGTTCTGCTTGGGGTTGGTCCCAGTATCACAGTCCAGTAAGTAAAGGAATATGTCCCCAGATCCTTGAGTTTATTTGGGGGATCTTACTCTGGATAGAAAACTGATGTTGAAAACCAAATACCTGAGCAAAAGCCCTTCGCAAAACACAAGTCCTAGTGCCAGGAAAGAAGCTGCGTTGTTCAACATTAATGCTGTAACTCAGACACGGCAGTGGTATTTTCTGGAAAAAGCCTTTCCACAGTAGCCTCCACCAAAAAGCCAGCATTTGTCAGTAGGTGCGGCATGCACAGACCAGATTAAACACACAGCGACAGTGTTGAGCTTTGGGAAGTTCTTTCCAGAGAGGAGAAGGCAGTGCTGTTTGATGTGCTGTTCAACCCAGGTCTGTATGGGTCCCATGACAAGACAAATCTAAATGGGAAATAGAAACTTGCCTTGCATTAAGTCAGTGCGACGATGGTTTTAGGGAACAACGTTTGGTCGGTGAGGAACTAATGTGACCGTATTTTCCAAGCTCGTATCTACTCCAATAGGGTTGAAAGACAGAATCACCTCAAAATCCAGCTGCAGGTAAAGTGAATTCCCTTTCTCTTCTCTCCTCCCTCTCTTTTTATAGAAGACCATGAGAAGAGTGCGGCAGTGAATATTATTTATGGAGCAGCTAATAAAAATGCTATGGGGAAATAATTACTGGAAACATCTGACTGTGTGACTGTAAATGCCTAGGCCCCAGTGCGCTGATTTAATGGACCGCTGCTTTAGTCTGTTATGCCTTGTGCTACTGACTTCAAGCCCCCTGCCCTCCTATTAAACCTCTTGCATCACTGTTAGATCAGGATTTTATTCTGCAAGGTCCATGGCAACTTTCCAGAGAAGGATAATGTCAAGAGGGGTGACTGTGTTCACAGGGAGGCCTGGAGTCAGCCCTCGGAGAGAAAATGGGCTTTGTGTAGAAAGCACAGTGAAACCCTGAAGGTTTTGTGGTTCTGGGACTGAATCATGTTTCATAAACCAGATGCCAGGTGCTTTAGGTATTTCTGAATAACACTGGTTAGATGTGAACCCTTCCTCTTTTTTTTTGCCCATTTCTCATTCAAAAACCAACAAACTGGTTTTGATTTTTGGCTGTTTTTTTTCTGTCTTTAATACACCTTTCCGACCTCCTGAACCCAGTGATACAAACCGGAGCAGGCTCCCTGCACAAAGGGCACTTCTCACCCTGAATTGCTCATGTGCCCTTCACCTTTGCGCAGATAGATGCAGAAATGTTAAAATTCACAGAACACCTTGGAAGGGATTGGAAAAACACAAGGATTTGAAGTTCCTGCTTTCATTTGCAAAAACAGTCCTGCAGAAAGACCAGAGGGCTATCATTTAACTGCTGCTGCTGACTTGCTAAACGAAGAGGAGAAAGTAAAAGGCAGCTCACTGCTGCACTGACAGCAAGAACAAAATCACATCTACTCCTTCTGAACCCAGCAGTTAGCACGCTGTTTCTTCTCTCTCTCTTTTTTTACTGCTGGTTTTAATGTAATATTTAAGTTGGAACAAAAATAGACCATGGAACATTAAATCACTACCAAATGCAAATTTACCTATATATCTGCACTACATTTTCTCCTACATTTACAAAGCAAAATTCTACCATTTGAACTGTGAGCTCCTATTGCATTTAATGGGAGGCAGCAAACTCCGAACATTACTTGGAATACACATGCACTTATCTTGTTGTTACAGGTCTCCCTCACAGAACTAAAAGAGAGCTTTAGTACCAGACAGCATCTCTCCAGAGCCATACCCAATGAATAGTGTTTTTTTGAAAGGATTATTTCAAAGGAACTCTGAAAAAGAATCTAATGACTTGCAAGCTGCAGGATTGCAGCATGGGAGGAAGTAGATAATGGAATATGACAGCAATGCATTTTTCATAAACCCAGTGATTTCTATCATAACGAGAAACCCATCTATAATTCGGAGAACTCCCCCCCCTCCCTGAAGGAGACCTACGCTGGTGCAGAAAGTGCACTGAAGTACGAAATGAAACAATAATGATGATGATGTTACTGATGAGTCCCACAGCTCTGTCTTCCCTTCTGTCTCACTGAGATTTCCGCCACGATTCAAGAGGAGCAGTTCCAATCCCTCTCTGCCTCAGCATCACTAACCAGGGAAGCTCACAGGCATACATCAGAGACTTCATGATAGATGCAAAGCCCCAGAGAAGAGGCTGTTCTTTATCTGCCCAAAGTTAAGGCCTGCATCTGCTCTCAATTAGCAGGCAATTAGGGGAGTTGAAAACAAACCTGTTTACATTGGCTATGAAGTCTAAAATAATTTGTGAGATGTCACGCCAGGATATTAAGATGTTAATGATCTTGTTTCTTTACTTTTTTGCATGCAGTGTATTGTCACGTCTTCCTTTCACATCCCACATACAGTAACAGAGTGATTGACTTCTGGGAGGGTAAGAAACTACCAGAGGCTGGGGTACGGATGGGAGGAGAAGTTGTATCTTAGAGCTAGTGTGGATGGGACACCTGAGGATGAGGGATTCCTTGCAAAAAAAAAAAAAAAAAAGAAAAAAGAAAAGGTGGTTGCTCATTTTGAGTTGTGAGATAATGTCATGGTCCTGGATTACAGCATTCAAAAGTTTCAGCCACAATTCCCACAGTAAAGGCCCCTCCTGCAACCTCCTGTGAAAGCCAGAAACAGTGACTGAACAAATCCAAAATAGACTTTTTGCAGCCCTGCACTGGACTTGCTCTTGTGGAATGGTTCTGAGCTCAGTTCTCCCTCCACAAAAGCCAACACAGGCAAGTGACCATGGGACAGGGAGGCTGTCTGCCCCATGAGTAAGCATCTTGCATGAGACATCTAAGGGAAACTGTGATCTCTGAACTTCAAATTAACATCTGAGATAGGATCCTGCTTATTTCTGTGTCACTGCCTTCCAAGTATCTCTTTTCCGAATATCCATTCACAGCACTAAGTTTTTCAGATGAAAACATTCACCACTGACCTCTCAACTCAGCAGCATTTTCTCCAATGTGAGTTTCCCTAAGGTTCAGCCAAGGCTTCTTGGTGTTGCTTGGGTCATTTCTGACCCGTCACACGAAGAAGGCTTTGCAGAAACAGACATCCTCCTTGAAGTGAAAAGCAGTATTAGCATCCCTTGCTTCTGAAATCACAGTACTAGTTTCCACTGGCACAATATGGTAGAAGAATAGTGGAATAGATGAGGAAAACTGCAGAAGACACCTTCTGGAACTTGTATTTTGTATCTTATTTCACAGAAAAGGTACCATTCCTACTGACTGCCTGTCAGTAGCGGGGCTTATTGACATAGTAACCTCCTCTGATACAGACATCACGTTATACCTTTGACCCTCACAGCTAACCAAAACCTAAGTCTAATAAACAGTCACCAAGTTGACAAAATTACATTTATATGGTTCCAACTGATCAACCGAATTCCCTTAATTCTTTATGTCATGGCAAAACAGGGCTTAATTCTCCCTGCTCCCCAACACTGCAAAAAGCCAGGAAAAAAGAGCACCACAGGTGCCACTGTGCCCTCTTGTGTTCTCCTTCAGGCCATCTCCTCTCTTGTCCTCTTTTGCTTTTTCCACCACACCCTATGGATCCAGCTCTAATAAGAGCCAGGTGCTCAAACCCTCAGGCTACAAAATAGCCTTAATTATACTATTAATAGCATTCTGCTAAATCAGAACAAAAGCACAAATAGGTCAGTATTTGTGGTTATATTTTTCGATGTCCTGGTGCTTGTTTTCTTTCCAATTTTATGTTTCTTACTGGCATTTATAATGCCTAAGAGACATTCCAGAGGCTAAAATACAGGTGATCTGAGCTTTGCACGATACTCCTAACTTTCCACAAAAAGAAATACCAGGAGGAGATCAGATCTACATTATAGCAGCCCCAGAGGTATACCCTTGAATTCTGACCTCCTTTGATGAAAAGCAGAAGAGCTCAGTATTATTAGTATTTATTGTTATTTTCTTAATTGCTACTATTATTAAACAGCCCATGAAATATATTAATATAAATAACACAAACACAGACATTTAAAACACAAATTTGAGCACAAAGACACCTCCTATTTACCAAATATTAAACCCAATTTTTAATACTTTCCATTAATAACTCTTGCAGATGCATGCTGCATGAGTCAGTCAATAATAAAGGTTAGGATGAACATGTAAGTATGGGAATGCCAGCTGGTCTCTTTGGTGGATACATATTATTTAAAGATTAAAAAAGGGGGGCTCTGTTAAAAGAAAAACATTATATTCATTTAATTTTTGCCAGTAACATACTGATCAACCAGTTCAGTTCAAATGTCTAAAGTGAAGCTCTTGCAGTTCACTTGCTGGTGGAAGGAACCTGTCCTGTGGCAGACAGAGAGTGAGCCACAGGGTGCAAATCCTGTTTCACAGCATCAGGGCTTGGAAAGGCACTTCTGTTCTGCACGGGGTGGGAACAAAACCTTTCAAACACTGTCACAGAGGGAGAACCAGGTCTCCCCACTGCCCTCCCAGGAGTACCAGGCAGGAATCTTCTCTTGCTGGCATCTTCACCTGACACCAACACGCCATTCCCTTCATCTGCTTGCCAAATCATCCCCCTGTGCTGCTTTATCCCCTGACTAATAGCACAGCCTAGGTGCACTCCGAGGCCAGTCATTTGGATGGTAACACTTGATGTAGCAGCTCATCTTGTTCACTCTCAACTCTATCAACTCCTCACAGCCCAGAGTAGTAAAACATGTTTTTGTCAGTAAACTCCACTAGTGTGACTCAGACATTGACACACAGGGTGCAGTTACCGTGTGTACAGTAATACAGGGCCATATTTAGAGTTTCTAACCATAACCACACTCCCAAAAACTGCATTAGATCAGCAGCCAGTTTCCCGGACTCCCAGTCCTTGTTTCTGACTTCAGGAATTCAGATTATTTGTCTTGTACCAAATAAAGTTGCTTAGGAGATAAAACAGTAAGAACGAAAAGCAGAGGGGCCTAACAATTAGCTGTAATCTGTTCTGGCTTGAATAGATAATGCACAGAGTGGAAAACAGCAGATAGTTAAAAGAAAAAAAAACAGCAGCAAATTAAAACCTCACATGAAAATAAATCTTTTTCTGTGTTTTTGTTTTTGAAACTTTTAATGTTATTCTTAGCAGCACATAAGTAATGTGCAGAAGTGCTGTCCAGTCTTCACTAACTACATTTGTCCTTGTTAAGGCTGCCTGTGACTATGAGCATAGACAAAGCAAGAAGACCCACTGAAAAAGGCATCTGAGCTCAGCACTGTGTGACTACTGCTGCTTACTGCAGGTAGCTCACAAGAGGGGACACTTCAGCCATCTTAGTTTAAGATCTCTACCTGTAAGGAGCAGGTTTGGTGCATGGGGAAGGTGCTCTCACTTCCTTCCACCCTTTCTTGTTTTTAAATAACAAGCCAGGTATTGCTGGTAGGATGAAGAAAGTTGAGAGACTCACACAAACCTGCAGGATGTTTTGAGATTAGAGAGGATCAGAAGCTCATGCTTTCAGTGTAAGAGAGAGTGTTTAAGTGTGAGGCCAGCTGAGATCAAAGATACCTGTCCTGGTAAAGGAAAGTCAGATAAACATCATGAGTTAAAGAAGGTGACAAGTACAGGAAGAGTGTGGATCTGGGACGTATCAGGTAACTGGCCTTGGTCCCAAAACATCCACTAGCTGAAAGGCAAGGGAGTCCTATGCAGGTGTATTTATTATTTTGGCTACACTTGTTTCTTTCCTATGTTATTTCAGAGAGAATCATCTTAGCACCGTAGGCAACACCCGCACATGAGCTGCTCCCATGGAATCACATGGGGAATGCTGGGAGTCTAGTAAGAAAACGTGGACTTCAAGTCCAGAAGGTCACAGCTGGTCCTGTGGTTTTAGGGCAGCTAAAAGCATGCTACAGACACCGAAGGACAAAGCATCCCAGCACATGAGACTTGGCACAGTGGCCTGGGAACACCCAATGTCTGGGAGAGCTGCCCTGGAGAGCGGGAACAGAAGCCTTTCCAGGGTCCACTCGCTCATCCACCTCCCTGTCCAGCTGGAGCAGTACTGGCACATCCCAGTCAGTGTGGCACTGGGCAGCTCCTGCATAGCAGAAATTAATCTAATCATAGAATCATGGAATGGTTTGGGTTGAAAGGACCGTAAAGCTCATCCAGGTCCTAGATGATGTTGCTCCATCTAGAGCAGGCTGCTCCAAGCCCCATCCAATCTGGCCTTGAACACTGCCAGGGAGCGTTCAATCCACTCTGAAGGCAAAACAGAGCTGGAAAACTGTATAGCACATTTTATTCTTTATTTTAGCCATTATCCTAATGAAATAATCAACAGTTTTGGGATGGTGTTTTGTTTTGTTGCCTTTTTTTTGTTTGTTTTGTTTTAATTTTAATAGAAAAAGGACAAAGGGCAACAGTAAAGATGATCATAAAAGGGAATCGGCTATTGCCCTGGTCAGATTAGGTTAAGTGTTGTGCTCTAAAGAGTCCTCTTCTACCAACAGCACTCATACATGCTACTGACCTGGTTCCTTTTGATCCATTATCAAGGGCAACTGCTGTGTCCAGTTACGCAGGATACAACTGAGGCTAAAAAAAGAAATCACAACAGTGAAAATGAAGGCATTTAGCAATACTGACCCTGGGATGTCCCGTAGGTGGGATTACCTTGGCAACTTCTTCTCCATTGCACAAGGCCCAGAACTGCTCTGGATCCATCTGTCACGTCCCTGGAGGCCGGCAGCTCTGGAGTGGGGGCTGGCTGGTTCTGCCCTCCCTGCTTATTTTCTGGGAAGTCAGGCTTGGTCAAGTGGAATGAATCTTGTGTTCATTTTAAGGAAGTTTATATTTGACTCTGGTAGGGCTGGGGAGGAGGTGAATGATAGGAAGAGGAGGGAAGGATCAGAGGTCCCCACAATACCACAAGCAGCCCCACTACCAAGGCAGCATGAGGAAGCAAAGCACCAAAATCAAACACGCCTGTTGTTGTGTGTTTTTTCTTCAATGCTCAGGGATGACTCTAGCTCTAAATCCAGCTCTTGCTCCATCACTGACCTCGAGGCCCAGGAAAAAATTGTAAACTAAACCTCCTGTTTCTAAAAGTCATCTTCTAAACTATGGAAAACCACCTGCTAACGTTGCAGCACAACCTGCCTCATTTGCAGCAATGATCTCTCTTTACTCTCCACACCTTGGGGTCTGAAAGTCTCATCAGCCGCTGCTGCCCTGCAAGAGAAAGTAAAGGGAAACTTTTTTCATGTGGTTATTGGAGCTGTTCTTCTGGGACGAGGCACAGAAGTGGAAGCAGAGAGAGGAACTAAACAAGCCTGGACTTTCGCACCAGCTTTGCACGGTGACATGAAGCACTCCTCAGCTTTTGGGACTGTATCCTACCAGCAGGATAATGGACACAGCTAATGCAAAGCAGCGGTTCTGCGTCTTCTGCAGGGCAGGCATGACATTATTCGCTCCTCAGTAAGTGTGCAGAGGGAGTAAGCAGTCCTGCCTTGGCTGCACACAGAGGAAGCAGCAAATGGAGATGCTCTGTGCAGACTTTGCATTCTCCCAGTGCGGTGTAAACCAAAACCAGTTCCTGCAATCCTGTGCAATAATATAGAAAGCTCACTGGTTACTTCTCCAATGTGTCTCCTGTGGGTATAGACTCCTGGCCTCCGAAGAAACCAAGAATGCCATCCTTCTAGCTCTATAATCACAGGGGTTCATGAAATGCAGCATTGTTGTGAGGAGCCTTGAAGCAAAAGGGGAAAACAAATAAATAACTACAGGGGCATTACCACTGGGGAAAAAAGTTTCAAATCTGATCTCAATCAACCAACCACATTCACTGCTCTGCACCCACAGCCAGGCTCACTGCAGAAACCACCACTGTCATCCCTTCATTCTTTTCAATACCTCTTAGGGGCATCCATCTTCCTTAACACAGAAGCCCTGATCTCAAAAACCAGACACAGAATTAATTCCAGGAATCCTATGGTGGGGAGACATTAAATCCCATTTAGAGGTTTCTGTGGAAGCCTCTCTCCATGCTCCTCGCAGTCCAGTCAGACCCGCAGTTTGGTGCGCTGGAGCCAGCCTGAAGGAGCTGGGGGTTACAGGTCTGCGGCAGGCTGAGGGACAGCCTGGGCTGGGATTCTGCAGTGACGCAGGGGGCTGCTTCTGTGGGGGGGTGTCGATGGTGCCTAATGCAATGACAGGTTTGGGCAGAGGTTCAGAGAACTGAATTAAGTATTTCTTTTCTTTTTAACTCCTTCAGCCTCAGTTAAGTCATTAAATCTCGCAGGTTTCATTTGCAGAGACCAGCCGCCTTCGAGATTTCTGCTATAGCTCTCCAAGGCTAGGAAAGATAGGAGTAGAACAAAAGAGGGAGAGCTGAGCTACAGCATTCAGAAAGAATTGTGTCTAACACATCTCCCAAAGTCTGAAGAAAGGTGGCGGGCTCCCTGCAGGTTTGGGGTTTAAAGCACTCCTCTGGGTTAGGTGTTAGGTAGCATCTCTCCTTCCAGCACGTAGACATTAACAGTGATAAGTATCTCCCTTGTTCTGTTTTCTAATGGCTCTTTTGAGACACGCTAAAAGCTGAGAAGATGAGGACAGGGAAGTGCCTCCTGCCTCACTGGCCTGCAGAGAGCAGGGCCGGCAGGTCACCCGTCAGCTGCACCCTGAGCCACCGGCACAGAGTGTGACAGCACATTTTCTTTCCTCCAACCCATCAAACCCATGCATTTTGTCAAGAACCCCTCCTATTTTGATATTAATTTTGTGGGATTTTTTTTTCCGGGTATTGTCGAACCTTGCTCCAGACAATCCACGGGTACAATAAACATTTCCTGAAGATACATTTCCTTCCTTTGTGCTTCACAAGAGGAAGAACACCTTGTCCTAAGCGGATATGCTGAAAGGTTTGGGTCGTCCCAGAGAACTGACCACCATTTGGATCTAAGCTCACACCTTCGTTTGTGACCCACCTGCTATTTTTCAGAGCAAAGATCACTCAGTGCCGTAAGGGAAGGCTGAGCCAGTTCAGCCTTCAGAAGGCTGAAGTCTGACAGTTCAGAAGGGGATGTTCAGCCTGGAGAAGCCCACTTCAGTGGCCTATGCCTCAGTTTCCAAACTAGACCATGAGAACAAAGTGCGGTATCTATCTAATTGCACACTTGGGGCTAAAGGCTTTTTGGCTGCAACAGATGCAAGCTACTGTTAGAAAACTGCCTAACAGACACTGTTTATAAATGCTTAAGAAGATAGGCTCAAAAGCAGCATTTCAGGGAACAGAAACTAAATGCAAAGGAACAGAAACTAAATTCCTTGAAAGATCTATAAGAAAAAAAATACAACAGGCACATTAATTATTTAGCAAAACTCAGATGTCCATTAATGGCTACTTAGACAGCATTTTGGCAGGATATCCTATCTACTGTATCCCCACTGTTTCCCTGTAAATGCACATTTTGCTTTGGTGTGCTCATGAGCCATTTCACTTGCTCCTGTCAATGAGGGCAAGGCCCTGCAGTCCCCATCTCATTCCAAGTGGTCTCTATTACCATACCCAATCCTGAAGCCAGCACCCAAAAAGCCTTCCATGGACCACTGAACAGCAAATTGAAGTCACCAACTCTAGGGAAACAGAAGCCGTGACAGATATGTTGGGATTTTTTTTTCAGTTGTAAATTGGGGAAGCCTCATTTCCCTAAAACATGGGATCAGATACTCATCTCCATCAGCCAGCGAAGCGTCATAACATGCCTGAGATCAGAATCTGGCCAGCTTGGAGAATTCATATTCAGTGCTCTTGGGTGCCGCCTGCAGGCTTTGAACCTGCAGATAGCTGCTCCACAACAACACTGAACGTCGTCATTTGTGGAATAAAACGGGGACTTATTACACTAAAATTCCTGAAGAACTCAAGGTGTGAAAATGAGCTTTTTTGACTCAGTTTTCTGCATACAGAAGCTGAGACACATTTTTTTCTCACAATGAGTTTTTTGTCATGATTTAAATCCAAGACCTAAAATTCAATACACAAGCCAGAGGGCCATAAACGCATACAGATCAACCTGGGAGGAAACAGGCACGGGAATTCTCCCAGATGTTGGTCTCTATAACACAACATTGTGCTTTGATGAGACCTCACAGACTTGCAGACACATAAATGCCTTTGAGGATCCTCATTCCGGCCCCAAAAGTTAGACCACATATGGAGGTTTACAAAGGCACTGCTATTTCCAAGGTCTTTTTTCCCCTTCCCCCATTTTTGCAATGCTTCATATTCTGGAAAGTTCAGAGGCTCTGGCCTTGGTGTTCATAGACAACCTCATCAAAGGTGTGGTAACTAAGCAAGGTGGCAACGGGCCACCTGGAAGCATGGGTGAAGCCTTGTTGGCCCTACCTGCTATAGCAAACGGCTCTCCTGGAGGTCCGACATTATTTGTGCCTTCCTTAACCTCTGTTCTCTGACTGTTCCATGAGGCCTTGAAATGGTTTCCCCAAAGGCTCTTCATTTGTTCTGGCAGCCATCCATATTTTGCTTCCTCACAGTCCTCTGGGTCTGAGGCTGCTGCTGTCTCCCCTTCTGCTCCTGGTCTCACCACTTCCTCCCCGCGTCCTGTGCTTGAAGTACAGCTCAAGTCATAATGACCCAGTTAAAAAAACACAGGTTATTTGTTTATGGAGCACATTACACACTCGAAGACACAGTAAAAAACAGCTTAAAGGGGATGTGGGGGCCTCCTAGGTTAAGTAGAAGTCATTTCTGATATGCAACTCGCTTGGACAGCCTGAGCCTTGCTGCAGATGTGGGATGTGCCCCAGTCATGTGTGACTATGGGGCTGGAAGGAATGGCAGCACCTCCAGCACAGGGGGACCGGTGGGGATGCAGAAGGGTGGTGGGGAGGGTGACCAAGCCCCTGCCAACAAAGAATGGTCCATTTTCAGTTCTTAAAGAGATGACAAATGAAAGGGAAAACATAAGGGGGAAGGAGTTAAAACAATTCCAGCAATGGAAAAATTAACTTACCTTTTCTGATGATCTCAGACCCCGTGCTGGAGCTAGGCTGTACTGACCAGTGACATAAATGGCAGTTAAAATTTAGCTTTCAAAATCCTATTTTCTTTATAGAGAAAGAAGAATATGTCTCTCCCTTTTCCCCACAAAAACCACTAATTTCTGCAAAGAACAGCAGAAACTTATTCAAAATATTTCCAAATTTTCTTTTTTTTTTGCCAAACAAATACATGGTTTGGTTATAAAATTAATACAATCATAATCAAGTCTGAAAGCTACTGGTGTACTGTACTTGGTGTTTTAATTTGTTTCTTGAATAAACACAGAAGAAAAAGGAAAAGAACAAAAGGAGGGAACGAGAGGAAAAATCAGCTGGAAATACAGACCTGGTGAGTCTGTAAAATGACTATGTGTTTGCAATCTTTCCCCCCCTTAACAAAAACTGAATCCTTTTACTACTCCAAGAATTTTTCATGGAAATTGCTCTATTGTCCACACGAGCACATTCCATTTTTTACAAAACAGTACTTTGAGAATACATTTTAACCATCTCTTATAAAATATAGTCTGTTCTCCTTTTCGATGCTTTCTCTCATATGTCAAGTCTCTACCAGAAGTTCAAGGCCCTTATTGAAAGAGGGGAATGAGACTCACTGAAGTGAGAGCAGGGAAGGGGAAGAGCATGAAAAAAGGGAGACAGGAACATCCCTGACACAGCAGATTTGGTGCAGTTCAGTGTCCTGTTGAGAATCTCCAGTGGGAGCCACAGAAATCCATCAGTGCTCCCAGTGACTGGTCACTTGAGCTTTATACAGCCCCTCATGAAACATCAGTGTGACTGAAGCAAACACAGCACCACGCACTTCACATGCCCCAGGATTGCAAGAGGCCAACTGCATATATGGTTTGCCATAAGGAGGAGGGGGAAAAGGGGTAAGAGTGTCTGTCTGGCTATTGTCAATTAGCTTTTACATTTTAATAAGGGTCTGAGTTATGCTTTGTTTCTGGTTTAGACTCGAGCTCCTCTCTCTGAGGCTGACTGCTTCTTTCTCTAGAAAGCAAAACACCAGCCACACCTTTCTTAAAATAAGCACTCTTCTTACAAGGAGATTTTTCTTCTGAAGGTGGAACAGCTACATCTAACTAGATGTGGGGAAAGCACTGTGATTGATTGGCTTTTTCCTCTTACAGATAACCTGAGTGTTGACATCCATGTGCAAACATGTGGGAGCAAAGAAGGATTGAAGGTTTATAGGGTGGGTTTTTTCATCCAGAGGTCCCAATAACACTAATTTCACACACGGTGAGTAAAGGATAGACAAGACATCAAGAAAACAAGATGCAAGGGGCTCAGCAATGCCAAGAACTTCATCAATTTCACCCGTGCTCAGAAATTAGGAAATGAAAATCCCATGCTGCTGCACCCTGAGCAATGTGACAATAGCCTAGAGAAAATAGAATAAGGTCATTAATAGACACATCACCACTTCTGACCTGCAAGCATTGACTGGGTGGTGCCCAGAAGGCAGTCGGACAGCATCACTGTGACAGACTTCAGGGAATGACGTGCTGTATCTATGTGAAACTAAAGGTGGTATTTTGAACAGGATGTTGGTTAGAAATGGTAGTAGCACAATAAATACAACAGAAAGAGAAGAAAGACAAAACTATAGTGTACTTTCCAACTAACTATAAACCCTAGCATTTAGAACAATCTGGGAAGCATTGGCTTTCTTCTCTGGATACAGCTCATTTTGATTGCTTCCACACTATATACACAACAGGTACAATAAAAGCCCAACCAAGTGGAGTAAACAGTCAAGCACAGGCTCATCAGAGCAGTTCTCATACTGCACTTAGACAGACTGTACCTCTGTGGGTAAGTGCAGACCATCTTGTGCTTGCTCCACCTGCGACCCAACCAGTTTCCAGCCCTGTCACTGTATTAGCATGGCAACATTCCCTGAACTATGAAGCTGAAATCCCTCAAAGAGGCCTGTAAGCACAGCTGTGGTGCCACGTTATGAACTACACAGCACCTAGGCTGTAGCTGGCCTGCATCAATCCCGCTCAGCCCACCAACAGAGCAGAGGTGACTGTACCCACCCGGATGGGGACAGCCATGCCTGCTTTTTAGACTGAAAGGTGCCATCTTTTCAGGCTGTCCATGAAGGACACGTTGCTTTCTAAAGTGATTTACATCCACAGCTCTGACAGAACGGTATGTGGCCTGAGTGCCACAAATGTGCATCCCGCAACCTTCTGCAGACTCCAGCCATAGTCTATGTGCCCAGGCATGTTCCTTTAATGTCAGTGCAAATCTCCCTTTTGCCTCAGCTTGTTACAGATTTGCTCAAGCCCAGTCTTGTTTCTTTTGAAGTCAGCAGGAAAAATCAACTGGGGGAGAAGATAATCTATTTTCTGGTCTCTACCTTCCTCTAAAAACCAGACTATCCTCATGCAATGCAACCTGAAGTCTTCAGCTCTGACAGGTCCACTCCTGCAGCCACTTGGCCTCTGGTTTGCATCCTGGAGTCCCGGCAGCAGCAGCAAAAACAGCTGCCAACATCCTGGGAATATCTGCCTTGGAATCTCAACTACTGTGTGAAGCTGCTGCTCTCTGGTTTGAGATTTGTGTTTGCAAAGGAAATCTGTCCAACAACAACATCGAGAGAGGAAAAAAAAGGAGGAAAAAGGGCTTTATATAACAGAATTAACAGAGCTGTTGCAATAGTAACGTGAATTTAACAGGCAACTTTTCCTCCTCCTTCTCTGCCCCCACCCTCTAACAGCAGTTCCATTTGTTTTTGTTTCCAAGCTTCTTTTACTGGCCACTGTCACAGTCCCACTCCCTTTGTCTAATTTGGATCTCGAACTTCCATGTAACTGACTCTTGCTGTAACTGTAAATCTTTTTATGGCCCTTCTGCCTCTGAACTGTAGAAGCAATGCCACTGTAAGCTGCCTAAATGGGTCGTAAATCCACTTAGTGCACTGAATGAGGAAAAAAGTTTTTAAGGGAAAGAAGGAAAAAAAAAAGAAAAGGCAAACTAAGGTGGATGCAGGGACATGGGGGAAAAAAAAACAAGAATATATTTGCTAAATGGAACCAAAATAACAGGAGTCAAAGGGAAAATATGAACACTGGGGGGTGGGTGGGGGTGTGGAAAGGATGAAATAATGCATCTTGGTGGTAAAAACAAAACCCTGAAGGGCTGCTCAGTTTATTAACACTCCATGATTTTTGGGAGCATGTTGGTTGCCCTGCACTCTTGCTGGCATCAGTAGGACCTGGGAAGCATTAGGAGAGCCTACAAGGCTGCTAGCAGCTCATAGATTCTCTTTTTCCACTGGGTGGTCCAGGGATTGGTATCTGGGTCTAATTCTAGCTCTTTTGCATGGCTTGACTTGTAGGTTTCATTGTGGCTTGTGCCCTAGTTGATTTGTCTCTAAATGGAAGATAAACATATTCCCCTTATTCCTAAAACATTTTGAGAGCTGCTTGAATGCCACCATGGAAGGGACAGGACTGATTCCTGTGGCAGTCCACAGCAATGGTTTAATTTGCGTCTGTCGAGGCAGAGCTAACCCAAAATGGGCAACTTTTGTCCATGTAATTTATTGCATTTATCACCATGGTATCTGAGCTCTAAGAGTATTACCCAAATTCCACTGAATGCACCAAATGTCTTTCCACTGCTTTCAATAAGTTTTGGATTTGACCCCAAAGTTACAAAAAACCTGAGGGATATGTCAAAAGAATGTAAGTGGGTGTGAGTTGAAATTGAGGAGTTTGGAGACTGGAGTATGCAGAACAGTAGCTATTTAAAGACCAAGTTTGCTACTGAGTGTTCCCTTTTAATAGGGTTATATAAATACATTCCCGTCTCAATATATGTGGAAAAACAGGCAGTGAGGTGAGACTCAATCGCTTTATTTCTTATGGGAAATATTGTGCATAGCTAAACCACCTCTTCCCCTTTCCTCACCCACCACCCACAGGCCCTGGAAGCCTTCAGCAGCTGTGTACAGTGTGAAGAGGCACATCCGGGAGCATGGCGAGAGTTAAAAAGTTCACAGCCCTGCCTTTATAATAAAGCCCCTGTTTTCACTGCGTTCTCACTTGACCTTAAAGACTTGATCTGAGTTTTGGCAACTCAACATGTCAGAACAGGAGGGGAGACTGATTATGCCTTTTTATTATTATTATTGTTATTTTATTGCTCTGCTGCCTTGCAAGGAAAAGAGGAGGGGAAAAAATGAAAGCAATGTTCATGCTTGGCTCTTTGCAAAGACCGAATGAGTTTCAGCACAGCTCCCTCATGCCATGTGTGTCCCTGCAGTAGGTTACTGCCAGAGTGGGCACCAACTGGCACCTTAATTACCATTATCAGGGAAAAAAAGTCAGGCTGAGAGGTCAAGCCCTCTCTCTTTCTACCAGTACCATGCGTGTGCTACACTGACCAACAGTTCAGGTCAGGAGACGCTGATACTATAACTTAAAAGAGTCTCATTAAAATGATGGAAATCTTTGATTGTGAAAAGAGGGGTCTGCACCTGGATAGTAGTGATGTTTCAAAGGAAATCCATCTGGTATTTTATTGCTTATTCTCTCCATGCACTTTGTGTACAAGAACAATACAACACCTGGAATATTTCCTATCGGGAGTCTTCCAAAAAAGGTGTTTCGACTCTGACAGGTCAATAAGCTACACAGACTTGCAGTATTCTCTCTCTGACGGGTAACAATTGGAATACACGTCTTTTTAAAAGCCTTCCTAAAAACACTGCCATGGATCCTTGGAGCAGGCAAACTCTTGTGAACCCCACTGAACTTCAGGAAGCTCATATGCCCCCAAACCAGCTAAGTCGTCATTATCTTCATTATCAGTATCTTCATATTTCAGGTGTAGCTCTCTAACTACACCTGAAATCAAGTGAAGCTCATTTTTGCCATCAACAGAGCTGGGGCAATCTGTCTGCACTGAGGATTGAACCCTGTCTGCATTGAAGAGTAGGACTCAAATGTCACAGGGTGCAGGACAGTGCAATTATGGGGAACCAGCTCCAGGAGGAAGTCGTTGTCAAAAGCCTGTAACAACACTGGGCTTGAGCATGGTTGGGCATGGTTGGGCTATCTGTCTGCAAATAACCACACAAATAAATTACAGAAAGCACATTTTAAAAGGAAAACTATATAAAGCCTATCAGAATTGAGTACCAGTCTTTAAAGACTTTGGGAACCCAACAACAGCATTACAATAAAATCACATACAGCCAGAACGACTTGATCACAAGGTAACCAACCTCTCCTTCATTGCCAATTCTAACCATTTTATTAATTCTAGTGAATATATATCACAGGTCTCAAGATGACTAATGCTTTCATTACAGCCTTGGCCTTGGCCACTAGGTGATCGTTATGAATCTCAACTTTCGTTTTTTTAACTTTTTAGCTGTCACCATTCAAAGAAATTATATTAAAAATAAACTATGAAAACTTTAAAGTAAGAAAGGGGAAAAAAAAGGTGAACCCTATGGAAATGCAGAAGACAAATTAAAAGATATTACTATAGTAATTTTTTCTTACCTATCTTCAATTCTTACTGATCACATTGATGGCTAGAGTAGACATTACTGGCTAGCTGACAGCAGCAAAATTACCTTGAATGAAACCCGTGTAACAGAATTTGGCTATATTCTACATTTGCTTTAAATTTCTGCAAGCTCTAGTATAGAACTAGGAAACAGTCACAGATTTAATTTACTTTTCACTTCTAATGCTCCTTGCATATTGTGGGCGATATGAATTTGGCAAGAGGTTTGCATTTATTAGCACATATAAATTTACCAGGAATGTTTGGTCTTGCTGTTAAAGCCCAGATCTAGAACACAGGAATATGTCAGAAGCTGAGTGTCATTTTTAAAAGCAAGCTTAGAAATCATGTATTTCTGTTGAAACACTTCACAAGTAAACCAATTACACCCAGGAAGTTGAGAAAGCAGAAGCAAGACATATTCTGAAATATTCTAAGATTCGGAAAACCTAAGTCATGATTTCTAAATACTTGGAATTGGAAATCCTGCTGTTAACTGCTCATCACTGTTTCACACAGTTTCACCCAGATCCAAGGACAGATTTCTGTCTCCCTAAATTTAAGGAAGATTTATCGAAATAACCTGCAGATTCATATTTTAGCAGCTTGGATTCAGTAGTAGATGTTTGCACTTGGTCTCCTACCCGCTCCTTCTAAATTCACATACACAAACTCAAACAACCATTTACATCCACACATAACCTGTTAAAGACAAAAAAGCCTCTTCTCAGCTTGAGGAGAACCTGCTGTCGACAAACTCCTCCTCCTCTGAACCATAACCTTTGACTCACCCTGCGGGGGAAAAGGGAGAAATCCAATCAGGTGCAGAATGCCAATATGTGCCTCTGGGGTGACAGACATCCAATTTCCAAGCAACCATTAAAAGGTCCATATGGAATTTCATGTTTAATATGAAGCAACAAAAACAGGAAAACCCGACGGCAAACACATGCCGTGTGTTACTTCTGCCTATGAGCTTGGGCCAGTGTCTGAGCCTTTCCAGGTGCTCTCTTCTGCACTGGGAGCGAGCTGTGGGGATGTCCAGCACGCTTGGGGTGCTCTTACACTTTATTATTATTATTTTAACTAAGAAACAAGCTGCGTGGTCCACTTGAGGAGGGTATGGCTCTGAGACAGATGTGAAAATAATCTGCAAACATGAGGGTCAGGCAGTGGAACATTTCCAAGACTGCATGAAACATTAGGCAAGTGAACAGAAAACATTTATTTTTCCATCTCATATACCACAGCAAACGTGGCTTTCTCAAGCTTATCTTTGTACCTACATTATAACCGAAGACTAATTGTGTTTTCCTCCATATTTTTCTGCAGATCAAAAGAGTTCAAATCTAGTCTCTCCATTCATACCAAAAAGTTGTTTTTCCCATCTATGGCATCAGTGCAGCAGCGAGGGAGCCAGGCTGCAATGCCAGAGACACTGATGGACTACAGGCAAGTGCTGCAGTCCATGGACCTCTGGAAATGGAGATGAAATGAGGCTCAGTTGTGTGCAGCGCATTGATAAGAATTTGGCCCCCATTTTAGCATGACCCACTAGGTTTAAATTGCTTCATTTCTCAGCCAGCCAAGAGCAAATGGGTGGTAGATGTGATATGGCTGTTCACTGGAAATCACTCTTGACTGATTTAGCTTCTCCTCCTTGGTAGTGCATGGGCTCAGTTTATGGCTTGGGCACATAAATTACATGGGAAAAACCTTTCACGGTTGTGTATAGCATATATATATGTTGTCACCCCATCAGAGGAGAAGCTTTTATGAGGAATTAGCTCTAAATGTATACAGAATAGCAACAATCATTTTTAGTTGCTTGACAAAAATAAAGTCACATTTTAAAATAACACTTTTGAATTAAAGTAGAACCAAGTAACTTTGATCCTCTTTTTATACAAAGGATCGTAAAACATTGCTGCTGGTTCTAAACCCAACACATTTGAACATTTTTTATTTGCTTGTTTTTGAAAACTAATAAGAACTATGAAATTCCAAAAAGTTTTCAGAACTCATTAGCAAGATTTCACCAGTGTGGAGTTTGCTTTTGCCTCTTTGAAAGAAGATACAAAGATGTTTCATTTTCATTTTAACATGTTTACAGAACAAATGTTCTACCAGCACTGCTGCATGGTTATTTCTGGGGGTGAGTAACAAGATATTGGAGAATTATTTATAAGAATTATTTGGGTGATTTATATACTTTCTTGCAATTGGAACAAGGGCCTCATTTCAGGCTGTAACACTCTCAGTTTCTACCCACAGGCTGATGTAGTATTGAGAACAGTCACTTGAACCCAGATTAAAGACCACAGAGATTAAAATCGGGGGAGTAAAGCTTCAAGACAAGGAGTGCTTTTGTCTCGGGCCTGTGCAGCACACGACAGCAGGGTCCTGACTCCAGGCTGCATTTCCCAAAGGACACAGCACTGACAACTGTACAGCTACACAACAGCAGAATCTGGCTGAGGACCAAGGTCCCTTCTCCAGGCTGGCTGGAACGCAGGAGAGAGCCAGGCCATTGTTGGAAGAGGAAAGCTGTGAGAAGAAAAGGGAGGAAGGGACTTTACAAGCCTACGCAAAATCTTCGTTCAGATTAGGAATTAGATCAAGTAAATTTAGACAAACGTACCAGGTGAGATTTTTTAGCTTCACTGTCTGGGTATCTCAGGCTTTAAGACACCCATAAACCACCCAGCTCCAAGTGACTGGTCTCAAAGTTATTTTCCATCCTTAAACTAAAAACTTCAAAACTACCCCAAGTGGGAAGGCTTCTTTTTTCTCATAACCGAAGCCAGATCCCACTGAAGGCAATGGAGATTTTTATTAACAACCTCCTCCTGCCCCCGAAGTTCAGGATAGGTTTGCACAATGCAAATCTATTTTAACGCTTTAGTTTTAATATTTAGTTTTAATGTTTTCCTTCAGCTCTAAAATGTGATGTGCTTTTCTGGTAAATAGCGTGTAACTTCTGACTGCAGAACCACTGGAGGAAGTTACCATCAGGATAAACACTGATAACTAATAATTATTAGCAAAATTCCACTGCTCGTATCAGTTTGGTGAAAGAAGGGAAATTCATATACCTCAACTATAATATATTACTTGTTCAATGCAATAGAAACTCCTGCAGCAGAAAAACCATCCTTCTTACACTACTGCCAGAAATCCCTACTACTCTTTCAGGATCCCAATCAACGCCTCCCCAGTTTTCCCAACCAAAGCTATGCACTCAGCAAAGCAGACCTGCCATAAATCTCGAAGCATTACCAGCTTTCAGCAAAAGCTGGTAACATTACACTGGGGGATGATGTATGGGGATGTCACCAACTCCCTCCTCACATGCACAGACCCCCTTCCCCTGTTGCAGGCATTTTTTATCAGCTTTGGTGACATCTCCCAGCCATCAAGCAGAGTGACAGCAGCAGCTTTCTCCTTGGTTCCACAGTGAGTGGTCAGTGATGTTTATGGGAGAGTGGAGGAGGGAGACAGGAGCTGGGCATCATTAACAGGACAACTGAATGGGTTATGCCTCTCTGATTTCAATTAACCTCTGAACTTTGTAGTGACAAGATCTCATGGTTGCCAACTAACTCCAGCAAAACCCAGATGTTACAAGTGGTTAATCCAAGATCTCAAATGGTGCATAACTGGGATGCTTACTAAAACAAAAACGAATAACATTTCAGACTTCTTTAATATCCTTATTGTGTTGGAACTGGGGTCTGATTATTGAAGCTAGGGTCTGATCCTGTTCCCATTTCAAATCAACTGCCATCGAAGAACAAACCAATCTGGCTATGTTAAGATTAGAGTTTTCCATGATTTACTCGTGTATTTTTAAGGGAGCAGGTTTTAGTTTTAAAATCAACAGAAAGTTTTAGAGATTTAAAAGATCCTTTTAAAATCCTATATGAGCTACAAAGACTTCCATCTTGCGATAAAGCTACAATCGAGAATTAAAATTGACTAAAAGAATGCCATTTTTTTCAAAGAAAACATATTTTGAGTTCTTCTACCTTTTTAATTCAGAAACTAGACAGAGAAACCCCGGCTTTGTTGGCCTTTGTTTTCAGCACAATTCTGACACTTAAAATGTTGGCCATCTCTGGTTAGTGGAAATAGATTTATAATCATTTATAAGGCTGCAATGGCTAAAGTGTTACGGCTTTGCATATTGGCTTAAATGAATTTGTTCCTAATCTTTACGCAGCTATAAATGAGAGACAAACCTGAACTGATGATGACAGACCATGCATTTTCATGTAGCTGCAGTTACAGCACCAGGTGTGAGAGACACTGAAGGGTGTTGAAGCAAAACCAAAGGCTACGGTGCAAAACAAGATGATAAATACTGGGAAACGTGAGGAGACTTGTAACATTTTAAACAGATGTAGTACCCGAGAAGTAATTTCAAGACAATTTATAGACAAAGTTGGTGGTGATGCTATGGGTAATAAACCCCTCTTTACTAATGGGTTAATAGAAATATCAGTTTTAAAAGAAAAATTATGAAAAAAGATTATAAATTTGTTAAACAAAATTTACTGACTGAAAAGTGGTGACTATCACAAACCAATTCCAGGACTTTGTTATGCAGTTCTTTGTAGTTTAAACAGTACCATTAGTCAAATTAGCTGCAAGCCTGCAAATTCTTTACTCAAACCAGTAAATAATTACATCTAATAAGCAACTTCTTGTAACATAAATCTCACAATCTAGGCTGATATTATCAAGAGTTTTGGTCATAATGGATATTTAAAGCATCTGCAGGAAGTAAGAGCCCAAAATCAAAGCTTCTTTAAGGCACAATATCCTGCTTTGCAGTATTTAGGACATTTCAGTGGATGCATTTCAGAAGTTCATTCTAGAGACCTGAAGATGCCCAAGTTACAACAGACTGCAAGAATGCCCTTCAATTCCTTACACATTACTAGCCCTATCTAATAAAGCCTAATGTCCCAATGATAGAAGCATCTGGCTCTTCTCCCCTAATCAATAATATTCAGCAAAAGCCCCTTCTTCAGGCAGCAGCATAAATTATCAGTTCTATGCAAATAGACTTGCTAATGTTAATTGCCAGGGCTGATTGGTGATTAATTTTTTGATTATGATCAATCATTCTGCAGGACTCTTGGTAAGACATTCAAGGCAATCTGCAAATTGATAATAATTAGGGATCCCAACTGGTAACGCATCCACAGGCAACTATAAAACATGTCTGTGACAGAGCATGTTCCGTTGAATCAAGTTCCTCCCTTTTGAAGCAAAGGGAACAATCAAAGCCTCTGGAGCCTGATGGGACTGTGCTATCAATAAGTTCCTTTATTGCCGTTTTTATGGTGAGATGCGTTATGGCATCCTCTAACACAAGTGGCCACCTTCTTTATGTCCCTCATATGGTAGGAAAAGAAATGGGGTTTTATTTACATGATTATGCTTTGGAAACATTACCCCAGTTCACAGCATTGCAGCCTGGGAAAATAAGCTATTCACAGGAGCACAGGATCCCAAAGTAACCAACCTCTGGTGAGCCAAGAATCACCCCTTGGAGCAGTCCTGCAGGGAACACAGTACATGATACAAGAGAATTTCAGGCCATGCAAATTTAAAAAGGGACAAACAGAAAGCTCATGTGATGTCTTTTTTTCTAGTGAAGATGAGGCAATAGCATGAGATTTCTAGCACTAAGTAAGAAGAGAAATGCGTTCCCTCTGTGACACTTGTTTGTATACTTTAGGGTGAAAGTTCTGGTGTTGTAAACATCGCAGCTCAAAATGTAACATGATTCATAATATTTTCTTTAGCAATGAATTCTCTTGCAAACATAAATATCCTTATGCAACATTTTAAACCCAAATACTAACTATTGCTGTGTAGGAAAACTACAGGCTGGGCAGGGGCCGGATTGAGAGGAGCCCTGAGGAGAAGGATTTGGAGGTGGCTGATGAGAAGCTCCCTGTGACCTGGCAGCGTTCACTTGCAGCTCAGAAGTGTTCAACGCCAGGCTGGACACGGCTTGGACCAACCTGCTCTAGTGGAAGGTGTCCCTGCCCATAGCAGAGGGTTGGAACTGGATGAGCTTTAGGGTCGTTTCCAACCCAAACCAGTCTGGGATTCTATTCTACAATTTTAGAAACCAGAAAGTACAAGTGACTGGAAGAGGACATGAAGTTTAACAAACAGCCCTACAGACAAAACTGCACCTCCCAAAACACTGCTACCCACTTGGGTTGTGCAAGGGCATTCATCAAGCTAAGTGCAACTTCTTGGGCAGCTCTCTGCCTGCATACCCCAGTGCGGCATTTCATGCACATGCTCAACCACTGGGCCTTGCGGAGCAAGGGTTCGACTTTGCTCTACATTCAAATTGGACAGACAGATACTGACACCTGCTAAGAAGAGGTGAACAGTCATCTCCTACTGTCAAAAATGAGTGACGTGCAGGAAGTGAGGAATATAGATTGAAAAATTTGAAGCATGTTGTATCTCAGTGGTCACCTGTCACATTCAACTAATATCCAAGCCTTTGAAATTTTGGTGTTCGTGGCTTAATTCTGATTTGCACAAAATATTTCTTTTTACATGTCAAGGATGGCAAAAAGGAGGTCAAATATAAATGAAACAAATCCCTGAGGTCTACAATTCTTTCAGCTCTTTCAGTGCTGCTAAATGTACCATATTATGAGGTCCAAGGTATTTGCTCTTTTATTTGAGGAACTTACAGTGTAAGTAGCTCAGCTCTTGCTGTTATTAGAAGGACAGAGCAGGATTAGCCCCTACTTTTATGTTAGATTTTCTGAAGAGAAGTTAGATTTCAGTTGAATGTTGTTTTACACAGGAAATATCTTCTTCCTGAATGTGTCATCTTTGCAACAAGAAACTGAAACATGGTTTTTACAAGTCCAGCTATAAGTGCGAGCTTTTACACAAAACAGTTTCAACGAAAACAAAACCCAAACCAGGGTTCCTTTCTTTCCTAGGTAGGAAACCAGAAATGCTTTAAAAGGACACATGTATACATAAGGATTTTAACCATAAAATGGCTTTCAATTAGGGATTTTTAAAAGCCTGGATCCATTGTTTGCTTAATCTCATTATTTCTCAGCCAGTTTCAATTTTTCAAGAATTGTAAACAAATATAGAGGGAATTTAGTGGCCACAGCAACCACAGAGTGTCACAAGGAGTGAACACGAGTTATGTACCAAACACATTTACCTTAGACAAAACCAGCCCAATTCTTTTCTAGTTGTCCCAGACCAAGAACAATTCCTCTGTTGTCAGGGGAGCAATTCTCTTGTTAAGTTGATGTCTTTGATAAACAAATCAGGTCCATATTTTTGAAGTTAACATTCCATTGCTTTTCTATTTCTTTTTAATTCTGCATATTTTCTGAAACCAAATAAATTAACAAATGTTTAATTCTGCAGCTGAGATTCCTCACTGCTCCCCTTATAAATCTCACTCAGGAAAACTGAACTGCTGTCACGTTCCTTGGATTTGGTCTGTCATTCCTCTCCAGCTCCTCGCACTTTTACAATTCACAAGGTCATGAGTACAAAATGTGCTTGTTAGCTTCCACAAGAATAAAGCTGTCAGATGGGCTGAGGCCTCCTTGTGTACCAGTTTAGTGAAATATGATTATCCAAGCTTTAAAATGGATAAGGCTATTAAATTAATAAATCTGCTGCCCTGTAGCCCACCACTGATGTCATTGCCTTACCTACGAGGCACCCCTTCTTAAATTAATACTTTATAAAGGAATAAATCTTTTCAAGACACTAAAGCTTTGCATTGAAGAGTTATCTTTTGTGTTACAAATTGTAAGTATCTTTGACTGCAATGGATGTAAGTGAGAGAAAATGAATTACAGGGAAAAAAAGAAATCTTAGAAAAATGTTATTACTTACCTAACACTGTGGGCTGCTGCTTATCTGTACACAACTAATCACTTTCCTGTTTCTTCTTTTATTCTAATGTGTGAGTGAATTTTAGTGCTTATGAAAGTGAAGGATAATTAGCAAGGTAATGGGTAAAGTGCCTTATCAAAGACAGATTGGGCCTGCTACATATGGGCCAAAGAAATCATGATTCACTTCTTTCAGCTGCTTTGACTTATTATTCTAAAGGTCCAACAATGAAGTTTCACATCAGGGGAGAGAGAAGGGAAAAGAGTTTCAAAGCGTTCATCCTTCTTGACTTCTTGGAAAGCCTTTAGCATGTTGCGTTTGATAGAATATAGCATCACTAGTCTTTACTGGTATTAATAATCTATTACACTGACACCTTCATAGAAACCAAAATGCACTCTGAAAGGCGCTGACCAAATAGATGGCAAGACCCTAAGACCTTGCAGTCTAAAACACAGAATTCAAAGGGTGGAAGGGAAGCAAGCACAGACATATGAAAGCAGTTCCTTTAAGATCACACAGCAAAACCCAGCAAAAATAGAAAACAGAAAACACGTTCCCTAGATCCACATCGGTACCCACAGACCAAGTTACTTCAATAAGGTTAAAAATGGGACAAAAATAAGATCCCAGCTCATCCAAAGGCATCCAACAACGTGCTCAGAACTCAAAAGTGAATTTGTAAAAGGGAACAGGAAATGAAAACTAAAGAGGGTTGACATGATTACGGGGTGTTAATAAGAAAAGACATAAGCCAGGGGCCTTGATGTACAACTAGACAACAAGAGGTTACGTTTGGAGTCAGGGCTATGCTAATTTGCAAACTTGGGTCCATTTCATTAAGTGAGCTGAGAGACAGGCTGTCTCAGTCCAGCAGAGAGGGATCTCATTATCCATGTAGGGAGCAAGAGATAAGAATCTTTTAATAATTGCTTGGAATTTTTTTTTATGATGATATGGAATGCCAATTTATGCTTCTCCACTCAATGTGGAGAAAAAACAGCCCCCCTCCTGGCTGTGGCCATTAGGACAGGGAGGGAAACACAGAGACTAATATGCTTGCCCGGGAGACCAATGCTGCAAAACTCCATTAAATGCAGTTCATATTGGAAACATGTTTATTTACAGTGGATGAAAAACTTTGCCAACCCTTTTTACTTAATTATTAATAGGCACAGCTGCAGGAGATAGGGCCCAGTCCAAGCCCCAGTGCAGTCACCAGGCTACTGATAAGTAGCCTTGGGATCAAATCCTTTACTAATTTGTTAAGGAATGGTGCTGAATTGATGCCTTTGGAAAAGCTAGAGAACATACACTGCTTTGGTAAAAGCATTGTTCACACTCACTTCCCCTTGTCCTTCTCTCCAAAACACTGCAGACCTAAGAAAGGAGCTTCCTAGAAGCTAGAGATTTGTACAGTTATTCCCTTCCCTGCAATAAGTATCTCACCTACTTTAGGCTAAGCACATCACGGGTCTTACGATAGGGAAAAGTTTAGTCTATCAGAGACTAATTTTTAGAGATTTGCACCTTTCACACGACCATACCAAATACAATTCTGGCTACCTCTAAAAGCACTGGCATAAAAACCACCAGGGGTAATGTCAAAAAGATATCATGCTCCTTTTCACCGCAGTGTATTTGCTAAAGGATGAGATACAGACACAATAATTTACCAAAATTGTACTAAGAGCATTAAACTTTTAACATAAAAGTTTTCCCTCTGCCCAAACGTATGCTGCAAGGAAAGAAGAAGTAGAACTGTTTCCACAGCCAAATCTGCTCATTTGCTTGAATTCACTGGGTTGGACTGTGCAGTGTTGGAAAACACTGTCCAGAGAACTCTGAAGATGTGCTTAACTCTAAAGCTGGCCGCAGGACTTGTTTTATGCATTGGGTCAGCCTAAGGACTATGTACAACTTACCTATCACCTCAGCAGGAACAAAATTATAAGGCTTTCTCTAGCTGACCTTGCCTCTTTTCCCAGCTCTTAGTTGTTCATGAACAATCTTTAGTTTTCCATATGCCCGTTTACTGTTTGAAAGGATTTGGCCAATATCTTTTGTGAAAGGCACTCCCAGTATTCACTTTGCAGCCAAGATTGGAGAAAGAAGGGTTCACAGAATGGAAGCTGGCTTTCCTGGATGAAAAGCTCATGTTCTGGCTCCTTAATTAGATAGGAATAACTTGAGAATCAGCTATATGGGCACAGATGCTCCCCCGAGATTACAGAAGTGCCTTCTGTGAGCATATTCTGATATTTATGTTTAAGGAAAAACTCTGTCTCCACAGATATTCCTACTTATAAATCCATCCCTTGGAACAATCCTGGGAAGCAAAGACTGTGTGTCCCTTGGGAAACAGAGCTGTGAGTGGTGCAGACACAGCCCCAAATGGTGACTTGGGCTACAGCCCACTGGGTCAGGGACAAGAATGACTGGAGGGAAGGAAGCACAGAGTCAGTATGCTCACAAGGAAATCCAAAAGACCGGAAAGGAAGAGAAGCAGAGGGCAGGTGCAGCTTGAAAGGGAGCACATTGACTGCACAGAGACAGCTCTTGACATTACTGAGTGTACAGAAGTTGTCCCACCCCTGACCCAGGTCAGAGCTGATGTGGCACAGCCCCTCCTTTCCTCACAGCTGGGAGAAAAGAGCACAAGGGTTACACATCACACTGTCTCCCATCCATACTGAAACAGGGGCCAGGTACACACTGTTTCTAAGGAGGTGCTGTTCAATAAGTCCTCCTCTAAATGAACAGTGCCTGCATCAAGGGGTGAGACTCATTAATGAATGTCACTTCCCGGGCTGCTGTAGAACAGGGCTCTTTTCAGAAACAGTTGTTTGTTTGGAAGGGAGACAGACAAAACCAAGTGGACGGCAGAACAAAGGCTCAATGAGCCAGGTCCCAGGAGGAACCTTGGGATGTGCTACCTGGGAGCATGGCACAGGCTGCTGCTGTTTGGGAGCCAGGAGGGAGCGTACAGGGATTAGCCATGTGCTTGCTCTTAACCTTGAAAGGACAATGCTTCAAATTGTCCTCCTCATAAAGCTCTGACAGAAGTTACAGTCTCAATTCTCCACTCTTCCCTCTCCCTTCACCACCATCACTATCTCACCCCTCAGAGATATGAAGAAATATGAGCAAAGGCTGCAGTAGATCATGTCAAGCCAATATTAAATGCCTGTAATGGAGCTTAGATTAGACCATAGATTAGTCGTCTTAAATGTCTGGATGTTGTGTATAAACACCCAGGGACTCTGCAACTGAAAGGCCTGATCACTGGAGAAAAGGCTCAAATACCAGCCTTGTGCTTACAAAATGCCTTGAGTTCTTGATGTCTCAAGACTTATCCTACAAGGTGCTGTTAGCAGCCCTCTCCTGTTAATGTTTTTAATAAATGGAAGTGTCTGTACTAACAATGTCATGTGAGTATTCCTTACAGTACACTTCAGACCAGAACTGAGGTATCCAAATGATGTAGTTTTAAGCTTTGAGCACATTTCAGTCACTACTCATCAAGTCAATAGGCAAATTCTGTCACTTTTGTAGCTTTGGGCTCCTCACATGTATGCAACTGCTATATTACATCACATTTCATCCCAGACAGCTGTGCGATGATGCACATCACCTTCACTTTATAAAGTTTCCCTGTCTCCCAGTCCTCCTAACTAAGGATATTCCACAGCTTTACTTTCTAATCAGACCTCATCACAACATACAATGATCTTTCCAACTGGTTAAATGATGTCCACTAGTGGCTTGTGGAAGACCACTAAATTTACTCTTGCTTTTGAATTAAGTCACCAAATTTCAGCCTAGGTATTTGTCCTGGGTTCAGCAGTAGCAGTCATGTTTCTCCTTCTTGGTAGCTGGTGCAGTGCTGTGTTTTGACTTTCGGCCTGGGAACAGAGCTGATAACAAGGATGTTTTGGTTTGGTCAAGGACTTTGTGAGCCTCATGCTCTGCCAGGGAGGAGGGGAAGGCGGGAGGAAGCAGAGACAGGACACCTGACCCAAACTGACCAAAGAGGTATTCCATACCACAGCACGTCATGCCCAGGATGTCACTGGGAGTTAGCTGGAAGGACTGGTAGACTGCGGGGTTGGAGGAGGTATGGGTTGGGGCTTGGTTGGGCGGGTGGTAGCAGTAGTGATTTGTGTTATACCTTAGTTACTAAACTGTTCTTATCTCAACCCGTGGGAGTTGCATTCTTTTCGATTCTCCTCTCCGTCCCTCCGGGAGTAGGGGGAGGGAAAGAAGGGGGGGAAGTGAGTGAACGAGTTACCTGACTGGGTTTAAACCACGGCAGTATTCAAAGATTAGAAACTAAAATCAGAACCTGACGCTCCCAAAGCTTCATGCTGGTTGCTTTGTTCTGATCTTTTCTCTCTCCTGTCCACAGGTTCCTGTTGTCAAGTTAAGATATATATATCCAAACTACCTCAGTCTGAATTTATTTGCAGTGTACTGAGATAAAAGTCCAGCTGCGGTATAACTAAAATTTAGGAGGGTAATAGGCTCCAGATTTTTTAAAACCTATTTTCTATTAAAAGGAGATCTCTCTTTCTCTCTCTGCTTATTCCTCGTAATTACAATATGAATTTAAGGTACTGTAAAATTAATAGAGCACCGATTCTAGAGACTGAAGTCTCCTACACAGGCAGCCAGCCAGCCTGTCCCTGCCACTGCCCTCCAGCTGTGACTGTAACCCTACACAACTGGTTTACCTCTAGGCAAACTCATTTACTGACCCTTTAAGATGGATGTTAAAAGACCAATTGAAGTTAATAATGTGTAATGCTTTTTGTGAACTGGATCCTTGACCATATAGAACAGATTTTAAATTACCCACCTCATTATAAGCTGCAGAAAAGCTGCAGAAAAATCACCCTCTACTACTGATGTGTGTGTATATATGTATGTATGTATATATATATTTATACACACACAGAAGAAAGATTTGCAAGCAGGAAAGTGAAGATACGGTGAAGTCACTTTTAGCCTATGATGGGTATGGTTTGATTTCATGTTTTAGAAAGTTTTGCTAAACATGATTAGTGAAAGAAGTCTTCATTGTCCCCTTTCCTTGCAAGGGCAAAGAAGGATCAGGACAGGCCTTTTGGCCTGATGCTGGTGTCTAAGAAGGCAAAAGAAGCCTAGACCGTGATTTTGGAGATGCCCCAGCCCGCTGCCCCATGGCAATGAGGTACTACAAAGGATTTTGGAGTTGTTCCATTCGCAAGTTCTCACTCCAGCTGTTAATTTGGCAAGGACAGTGCAGAGAGTCCCAGCCAGGAGAGCTGCAGCCATGGCTCGGGGTCTATCATGGAGGGCTTCTGCCCACTTGCTTGCCTGTATTGTGCATCCACATCACTTAGGAAAAAAACCGTTCTTTTTCCCCTGCCCTCCTTTCACAATAGGTGTGGTCACAGCTGGAAGGCAGTGGCTGTGTGCTTTGAATACAAAAAAGAGGAGGTGGAAAAGGAGGCTCTTGTTAGCAGATTCTGAAGGCTGAGACATTATGTCCAGCCACATACCTGTGATATGTGCAAGTAAAACAGATCTATGTACACAAGCATATTCGCTCCAGTGTAGGATGGGATATAATTATAGCCAATTAAATAATTTTTCCTAAGATGCTTTTTAGAAATCAAGTTGTTATCTATTCATCAGACTGTCAGTAAACACATCTCTCTCACATACAACATGTTTAACTTCTGCTCAGGTTATATTACTTACGTGCAATCCTTGCAGCAATTAATGACACCTCTATCAACTCCTGGCTTTTCAAAACCCCTGCAAACAACATATAACAATTCAGGGAATTATCTTTTACCCATCTGAGAATAAATCATGAGGGTTGGCTGGTTTGGTTTATACTTCCTACTTCTACGTTCACATACGTCTTTTAGAAGTGGGTATGGAGTTAGTATGACCCTAGTCCTGGTAATGCTCATTCACGCCAGCACCTCCGGGCAAGGGGACAGATCATATCCAAGAACTGAGAAGTTCAACTTCACAAGGCGCAAGGTTTGCATTGCCAGGTGTGCATTCAAAACTGATTACTGTTCTTAGACACAATAAATAAACATAGTATATGTACATACTCAAATGTCCTGTAAGTGCATGCAAGCAAGCCCTGGATCTGTGGCCCAGCTGAGAACAGTTCTGTGGGTTATGTTAGCCCTGGCTCAGTTTTCAGATTGTCTGTATACGTTTTTGCCTTACATCAGGCAGTTCTTTCAGAGGCAGCCACTGCTGCAGTCATAGATGAATAATGATGCATTTCTGGGGCCCAGAAATGTCAAGTGGACTAGTGGTAAGTGCATTTTGTGATGTTCATGGAAACAGCATCACTAAAACCCAGTGTGCAAGGCTGAAAGGCTGTCTTAGACCCTTTACAACCTGGGCTTTCCCTCAGCATCTACCAGCTAGACCCTTTTTAATCCTTCACAAACAGCTTCTGTCTTTATCCTAAAAAAGTCATGGAGCTTAAACAATGTTATTTAACTTCCTGTGCCCTCTCCCCATATTTCTAAGAGTGCCAAACACCCATAAACTAATTCCAAAAAGCTACACGTTACCCAACCAGCGCTGCCTAAGGAAAGCATTCAGGAGTGTTTATGGGGCAGCTGAAGTGTAATGATTTAGTAGATGTTTATAAATGTTTATACTGTACAGATTAACATTCCCCAGGGGGCCTGTAATGAAGAGAGTGCTCCAACTGGAATCAAACCAGCTAGCCTGGGCTGAATGAGCATGAATGAATCCTGCTGGCCTACCCTCACGAGCTGTTTACTCAGTCTGAACGGATTTCCTCTATCCATGCTCCTGCAGCACTTTGTTTTGGGAGAGGTAGAAGAGAGCCTGGTCTCAGAAGCATGGTTTGGAAACGAGCTAGAAAATCCAGTCACTTGGATCGGAGCAATTACTCACAAATTGCCCCAGACAAAAGAACAAAGAGCCCAACCCCTTCTGTTGTTGAAGTGGAGGCTGAAACTCCCACTGACTTCAAAGGAAGCTGGGTCTCAGAACACAGTTTTCAAACCCTGTGTCCAAGTGTAAACACTGACAATCATGCTGAAGCTATGACGTCCTGCTATTGCACCAAGATCAGGGTCTTGGTCTTTATGACTTAGAAGTTTCATGTTAGGTCACTAGATTTGAAAACATGGCTTCAGATACCGTGACGCTGTGCTGGAGGTTCAGTGATGGGTGATGAAAGACCCAGTAGTAGTGGTGGACAGCTTTACTGAATACCCAGCTGAAGATGATGGACTTCTTTCATTCAGAGCAAACGAAAGAACTTTGCTTTGTCCAGTGATTGCTCAAGGAGTAAAACTATTTGCTCTTGGTACTGGGATGCATGCAATGTGTTCCACATTGCCATGGGTTTAACAACATGAACACCAACCCCACAAAGTATGGCTGGGAACTGCTGGATGAAGCTGTGCCTGCCTTGGTGCCTCAGAGCAATGAGCAAGCAGGTTTTAAAAGATGCTAACAGCAGTGGTGGCCCTGGAGGTACGAGAGAAAGATCATTTCTTTTGGGCATGGTGCCAGGTGAACAACGCCTGTGAAAGCACAAGCAGGGAAACAAACCCCTCTGGATTTCTGCTGTGGTCAGGAGAGTATGACTTCTTATAGATGACACATGTATATATTCAGAAAGTGAATCATCTCAAAGGGGCCAGGAATAGGTGGGAAGAACACAGAAAGGACCATGGTGTGGCCATAGCCAGCACAGGCCGATAAAGGTGCCAGAAACACCAGAGTGAACCATATCTTCCTGAGGGGGATACCACTGCCAGGGGATTTCCGCAGACTGAGGGCCCACAGACATCTTCAAATTGTGCTTTTTGCTGGTGTGATGAGATTTCTTACTTCTCCCAAAATTATTCTACCTCTGGCTCTGACAGCCACACGTCTGCACAGCACAGACAGTAAGCAGCATCACACACTACGGGTGTTCTCAACATTAAATACCAAATACTCCTTGCAAACTCTTAAACCACAGCACTGAAGGGAGTCCCACTGAAAATGTCTGCTGTGACCCTTCAGCCTCTCTAATGGATCAGGCAGATGGAGAGGGCTCAGTACATAAAAGCATTTCTTTGAATGGGTTTCTGAGATGTTTTTAAAGTCTCAAAACTAAGTTTGCTTTGAATCTGGGATGAAGACACTGGGCAGGGGTAATTTTGTCTGCAGTGGTTTATTTGCCCATCTCATGAAGCTGTCTGAGCTAGTTACAGTGTTTGGCAAACACTCCTGGTACAAGTTCTACGCTGTAACCCCACTTGGGTCTTTAGATCAGTGGAAAAGAGATATTTGAAATCTTCTAGAGCACTGTAACCATCAGGTAATTAGCTGTAGCAGACTTACAAAGTAGGAAAGGCTCCTGAGATCTCTGAAATGAAAGCACAAAATGTCTCCTGGAACTAATTTTAGAGTGGCTTGAAGTATTTAATCCTGCAAATAATTGCCAGTGAGGAAACATCAAGGTACTGCTGGATCTTAATAGTGGCAAACCAGCAGGAATGGTTCACCCTAAGCTGCCTCCTGCTGATGGCTAAGCAATCAGACACGCTTTACACTACTCACAAGGTGCAGAGGCAGCTCTGTTTTGTTCCCAGTGACTTGCAAAGTGGCCTGGAATTGTTCCTCTCTTCTCTGTGGCTGCAAAGGATCCTTTATCAGCGAAGCCAATGCAGACTTATATTGCAAACAGCAGAGAATAAGGAAGAGGAGAATAAACACTGGTGGTACAGACAGCACCACACCACTGCATCATGCTAAACCCTGGGCCTGTGGATGCTCTCCATCCTTCAGAGGCCAGGGAGGGGTTTGTAGAGAGGCACAAGGAGGCAGAGTGCTTTGCTCTTTCATAAACAGGGTCTGTCTCATTTGGATAGATAGATGTCTTTCTGGTTCCTTGTTTTGCTCATGAGTCCTCATTAATGAAGTTGAGGAGATTGGATTTATCCTTTCGTCCTCCCAGGCATCAGTTTCTCCATGTGTAAAATGTGTAAATCTGAACCTTCTCAGGGAATAGAAAATGGCAGATAGGGGACTAGAAACCACCTTCCGAGGTTCTTAAGCCCAATCTGCTCTCACACAGATCTTCGGATCTGCAACCTCCTTTACTTTCATCAGACACCATATGAGGGAACCAGGAACCTCCACTGGGAAGCCACTCTAGAATCCTGTTGCTGTGGTGGCTAAAAAACTTCAGACTGAATTCATTCATAGCCATTTAATACCCATTTGTTCTTGTGCCAAAATATTCTATCTTTAATAAAGTAAGTAGTCTGTCCAGCTCTGTGAAAGCTAAATAGTTGATTGCTACAGAACCTAGGAGTTTCCTCTCCCACAAGCCATAGGCAGAAATCTTAATAACAGAATGTACTGTAATACCCCATGCAAATTTTGCAGGAGTCCATCCAGGTATGTGCAAGAATCAATGTACCAACTTCAAAACTATTTCCACTACCAACTTTCCCAGCTGGGAAGCTTCTCTCATCTTCTAAAAAACAAAGGCAACAAGCTACAGTTTAACATGTTACTGAAAACTCTTTCCCAAGTAATCATAGAATCATAGAATCATAGAATAGTTAGGGTTGGAAAGGACCTCAAGATCATCCAGTTCCAAGCCCCCTGCCGTGGGCAGGGACACCTCACACTAAACCATCTCACCCAAGGCTTCGTCCAACCTGGCCTTGAACACTGCCAGGGATGGAGCATTCACAGCCTCCTGAGGCAATCCATTCCAGGGCCTCACCACCCTAACAGGAAAGAACTTCTTCCTTATACCCAATCTAAACTTCCCCTGTTTAAGTGTCAACCCATTGCCCCTTGTCCTATCACTACACTCCCTAACCAACAGTCCCTCCCCAGCTATAGGTCCCCTTCAGATACTGGAAGGCTGCTATGAGGTCTCCGTGCAGCCTTCTCTTCTCCAGGCTGAACAGCCCCAACTTCAGAATCATAGAATCATAGAATCGTTAGGGTTGGAAAGGACCTTAAGATCATCTAGTTCCAACCCCCCTGCCGTGGGCAGGGACACCTAACGCTAAATCATATCACCCAAGGCCTCGTCCAACCTGGCCTTGAACACTGCCAGGGATGGAGCATTCACAACCTCCCTGGGCAACCCATTCCAGTGCTTCAACACCCTAACAGGAAAGAATTTCCTTCTTATATCCAACCTAAACGTCCCCTGTTTAAGTTTTAACCCGTTACCCCTTGTCCTGTCACTAAAGTCTCTAATGAAGAGTCCCTCCCCAGCATCCCCATAGGCCCCCTTCAGATACTGGAAGGCTGCTATGTGGTCTCCATGCAGCCTTCTCTTCTCCAGGCTGAACAGCCCCAACTTTCTCAGCCTGTCTCCACATAGGAGGTGCTCCAGTCCCCTCATCATCCTCGTGGCCTCCTCTGGACTTGTTCCAACAGTTCCATGTCCTTTTTATGTTGAGGACACCAGAACTGCACACAATGCTCCAGGTGAGGTCTCACAAGAGCAGAGCAGAGGGGCAGGATCACCTCCTTCGCCCTGCTGGTCACGCTCCTTTTGATGCAGCCCAGGATACAGTTGCTTTCTGGGCTGCAAGCGCACACTGAAGCCGGCTTATGTTCATTTTCTCATCGACCAACACCCCCAAGTCCTTCTCCGCAGGGCTGCTCTGAATCTCTTCTCTGCCCAACCTGTAGCTGCGTCTGCGATTGCTCTGACCCAGGTGTAGGACCTTGCACATGACATGGTTAAACCTCATGAGGTTGGCATCAGCCCACCTCACAAGTGTGTCAAGGTCCCTCTGGATGGCATTCCTTCCCTCCAATATATCAACCGAATGTCTCCTCATCTCCAAAACCCATCAGGCACCAAGAAGCATCTCATCTAAAACCATAAGAATTAAGACCCTCCATATTTCTTTGAACAAGCATTTCTGAAAACAGCTTTTCTTTCTTTTTAGGCACAGGTATCCTTTTGCACATGCACCATTTGTATCAGCAAAACCAAGTGATCAAAATGTCAAAACTAAAGTTAACCATAAGATCTTATTCATCTGCATTATGATTCACTCTTCAAAGGATTAATTATGCCTTGTTTTCCACCAGATTCTACCTCAGGATGGACAGTGCTCACTTAATAAGCAGATATTCAGTATTTTGTTACATTGTCATTATTCAGCATGTGGCTTGAAGCCTTATTTACCACATACTATTCAAAACCTGCTTGCAAGTCATAATTGCTAATATTTCTGTGAGCTTTTCTAGGGCTCTTATCAGTATGGCATATGAGTTCCTCACAACGTTCATTTCTTTTAACAACCCCCTGTAAGATGAGAGGAGATTATTATTCCTGTTTAACAGATGGGAAAGTGAAACACAAAGAGATTCAGATCAAAACATTCCGCTAACATTGGGTACCCGAGCTGAGATGTCTGGGAATTGATGTCTCGGAATGTTTAACGTTGTACACCATCACATGCCAGGAGAAATACCACTGACAGTGTATTTTGCAAATGGGAACAGAGAAAACAAAATAAGATTAATACCCAATTGGGAAGAATTCAGTTTAAATCGACTTCTCTAAGACTAGATGAGAGTTCTAGAGCATTCAGATGCCTTCACCATGACATCCCACAGTTTCTTTTCAATCCTCTGCCTCTTACCGCACTTCCCAGCTTCCATACCAAATAGAGGCAAAGCCCATCAGACACCAGCCGCCTCCTCTGCCCAGCCGTGACTCATCTCCTGAGATGCTCCACATTCTGAGAGGAATGAGACCTAGGTCCTCCACTAAATATAGTAAATGGTCATGTAATTAAAGACTATACCAAACACATATACAAAATAAACACTCGGCAGGAAACCTTCATTTCATAATTTCCCAACACCCTTTTCTAAATAATAAGCTTTTCAAGGAGAACACTGTCTCCATTATATATACATATATATAAAAAAAAGATTTTTATATATAATTTATATAACCCATATATAACTGCATAGACTTATATAAGATAAATATGATTTCATTCATAGAAATATTCTAATATATATTTTTATATATTCATATTCTTGCTCCTGAGTCATAATATGCTGAAATTTTCCAAAAACTGGAAAAGGTTCCTGCGTGGACACTTAGCCCAAATGATTAACATTTTCAAGTTGAATTTAGAGGCGATCAAATCTTCCCATAGGTTCCAGTTCCGCATTTTTCCTGTGTCTTTCTGTTTCAGGGCATCAGGACCACTTCTATTTTGTATCGTTCACAGCTGAAGGAACATAGAGGCAACACTCCAAATTTCTAGTATGCAGGAAATTCAGTTATTCCATGATTTCATTTCATTCTGAATTGGGAGCACACCTATGCTTCCCTTGCCTCAAACTTTCAAATTCCCCTTGAAATGTTATTTGTGTTGGGTTTAAATTATTCTAAATAAATCAACAGAGCTGATGCCAGCATGGGAAATTTCAATGTGAATGCTCAGAGTTTGACAGAGCTACAAGGAAATACAGAAGCCTGGAAAGTTTCAAGCATTCCCAGTTACAAGTACACCACCAGCTATTTCTAAAATACCATTGTAATACCATATACATTTTGTAATAATAAACATGCTATGTGTTACTTTCAATACAGTGGTACCAAAGAAGGAACCTTCATTTTCCAAATACTTTTACTGCCTTTCTGTCTTAGATACAGCAGAGTGAGGAGTGGAGCCTTGCCCTCCCCTCCTCCACAGGCCCACCTTGTTTCATACAGTCATGAAAAAAGAGCCTAATCCGATCTTTTTTTACTCTAGAAGAACCTGTGAAACAAGGAGTTCTGAGTTTCTCGTATGGATAAAGTGACTCCAGCAGGCAGAGCCATGCCAAGCCCAGGGAACAGCACCTGTGAGCAGGTACAGGGCGCTGCCGAGAGGCGAAACTAGGGTTTCATAGAATCACAGAATGGGCTGGGTTGGAAGGGACTTTAAACCCTCTGTTTCAACCCTCTGTCACAGGCAGGGACACCTTCTACTATACCAGGTTGCTCCAACCTGGTGTTGGGCTAACCAGGCATTAAATGACATGGAAAGCTGGCCAGTTTGCTTGTTTCACTTATTAATATTTTGTTCTTTTCTCTTATCTAGGGGATGAGCAAAGCGCAAAACGTAACTTGACTCACACGCCTCTGAAGGCTATGCTGGGGCTTCTGTGAACCTGGGCTTCTAGCTCACAAAGGATCAGGCATAGAGAAACGTTCAGCCAAACCCCCCATGTCAGGATCTTCTATTTTGAAGGGAGGTGAGAAATTGGAATGAAATACTCAGCTGAGAGCAGCTCTTTCTGTAAGGCTCGGGCAGTGGAAACCACTCAGCCACACAGCTGCCAGCAGCCAGAGAGGAATTCCCCTGTCATGAGGGCCATGACTCACGCATGCCCCTGCTGCTTTTCTCCCTCTGATGTAGGGGCCATAACTGTGGTCTGGGATGTGTCAGGAGAAAGGACCTGGCAGAGATCGCCGCTGTTACACAACCTCTCCATCCTGCCCAGAGGCATGATCCACAAAGGGCACGGAGCCGCTGCAGGTGACACGAGCTACAGGATCCTTTTGCAGCTGATATTTCTTCTCTCCTTTGATTTCCCTTATTCCTCTGCTCCTCTGGAGTAACTCAGCCAGCTCCTGAGCAATCACAACACTGTTATAAAAGTCAGAGGGATTTTTAGCACCAGTTTCAGCAGCGTAGAATGAGACTCCACACACAGCAGTGCTGAAACAGGTATTGAGGTCCCTCATCAGTTTTGCTCAATAAATTAAAAACAGAGCTGCTGCCACAGCAGTGTGAGCAGTTGGCAATGTTTGCATTTGTGCTTTGGGTATTTATTACTCTGTTTTTCACGAGCCCTTTTAATGCCTCCAGGAGTAATTTATGGGGACAGAAGAGCATGAAAATAGCAGATCCCACTTATTTAAATCTCTGGATGAGGAAAATCACATGAGACGAGCAGGTTTCACATTGTTTCCTCTTCATAAATGGCTTTCTGAAGTAGTAAAAACCAACACAAATACTGTACAAACACCAGGTTTGTTTGGGCTTACCCAAACACTGTGTGGACATTTCAGGTTTATCCAGGTTTGGGCTCCATTTTGCTGACTAATTCCACAAAATCACTGCAGGTATTAGTAACTGTTAAAATAGCTAACTAGATACAGGCACTAAAATAGCTTTTAACTAGCTTTACTTCAGGAGAGGATTACTTTGTGAAAACAGTTTTTAGTATTAATCTCATTACTTTTCAGATTGATGAGTAATGTGTGTGACTGGGGGTTCTTTTTCCCTTTTGTTGGCAGCTTTTAGTGCTCCTGCTCCAGAATAGGAAGCAGACTGATCTGGATGCCCAGGACGGTCCAAGTTTCCAACAACTGACAGGTTGCTTATTTCTTTTAGAAAAGCAGCAAATCAGTGAAGCATGACTAAATAACTTTGTGATCCAGTGAATACTCATCCTGGCAGTCACATTTAGAATCATAACCTTCTGGTGCTAAGAGTAATAGTAGTTTCTGGATGGTGTAGTCTTGGGGGTATCTGCTGCACTCAAAAGCTTTACATTATTCCAAATGTGACGTGATGTTTCTGAAATAAGTAGCGTTTGCCTATAAAAGGCAAATTAAAGAGGTTCTTTGCTCTGTCTTTTCTCAAGAATTGATACTCTGACTCCCTAGTTTCCAGATAAAGCCATAGCCTATAAGATACAATGCTTGTCTACTTTAGTTCTACTATATTTCATATTTTGCCTCATGAGACCAAATTTATTATGGTGATGGATGTAATATAAGAGTATATTTTAAACACCACAAGTGTACCTGCTTGGCTGCTCATTTTTCAACAAGTCATTCTAGGAAGCATTTAAAAGCCAGAAGTCTGCTCCAGCATTTGTTTGAATAATCCAGGCTTCATAATTCTGCAAGACAGCAGAGAAAGTTAACTTGAGAGGTTTTCTCTGCTGCTAGTCACACCAAAGGTCTATAAAGGCAGCCAGATCTTTTATCAGACTCTTTTCACACAGAGTCATGGAGAGAAATCTCAACCTGGACCTCCATCCAGCAAAAAACCCCTGCACGGATGCTCGGCCTCCTTTAGTGTTCCCTCTCTATAATCAGAGGAAATACTCCACAGCATGTAAAGCTGCAAACAGGTCTTTGCAAATCACAGCCACGACAGACCTGAGCTTTGAAAACTTGCAGGATTATTCACAATTTCACCAGCCTGATTCAGCAGAAGGAATATGGAACCACTCTGAGTCACAGTCAAAGCCATTTGTGGTACTGGGAAGAGTTGTGTCCCTGGACAAAACATAGCTTTCTCTCAGATTCCTTCATGGGTTTAAGGAGAATTAAGGAGAAACTCGCTGGGAAAAGATGGAGCAGGAGGAGAGAGAAGGACAATTTATCTCTAAATTACATTGCTCTTCAGAGTAAACCACAGAGAGCTGTAATGGGACAAGTAAATTTTTTACATGGTATAATTAATTAGAACCCATAAAACCCAATTAAACAGCACTTTTGAGACTATCAAGTGGTGCATGTTTGAAACTGCAAATATGACAGTGTAAGTACATTTTTATAGCTGGGCACACTCCTCAGGATTATTTTCAGTGCTCTACTAAAATGGGAAATGGCACCAGTTTGGCCCCTGCTAATAAATCGTTCGGAAACAGGCTATATTAATTATGTTTATGGGGGTAGGATGGAAGCCAGATGGGGCAGAGAAGGGAGTGTGGAGGTGGCATAATATATTGGCCGGGAAAACATAATCCAGACCAAAGCAGCAATTTAATCTTGATGTGCAGGGGAGAGGGCTGGGTGTACAACACGAGGGGTGGTGGGCTGGAAGGAGATCAGCCCTGCGGGATCAAGAGCAGCATTTCCAAGGTAAGGAAGGCAGCATTCCACAGGGTGAGTTCTTGTCTGTCTAAATGAGACAGGGAGCGAGGAACAGAGCAGTGCTGCAGACAGGGTTTCTCGGGCAAGGCAGCAGCCTTGTCCCCGCTGCCTGTGTGTGCAGGCGATGGTACCGGTGCGTGCGTACGAGCCCGGTACACAACCCAGCGTGAGTAACAGCTCCCTTTACCCTTGTTTATTTACACGAAGCCCCCGTTTGTGTTTAACTTGGCAGCCAGGAGACCTGCGCCTTGTGCCAAGCACTAATTCCTTGACTGCCCTGACAGGCCCCGGCCTGCACACCTGAAAGCCATTAGCGCTCGGGCCGGGCTGTTCTCACGTTGCGAGGCTGTGACCCGCGGCCGCGCACGGCGCCGGCACGCACTCCATCATCTCCATCATCTCCATCATCCCCTGTCAGCGCGCCCCGCCGGCTGTGCGGGCACTGCCAGCGCAGCCAGCGGGCAGAGAACAAGCCCCTGCCTCAGCAAGCGGCTCCCCTCTCAGGGGCGGTGGTACCCGGCACCGGGAGTATCAGCCCTTCGCCTTGAGCTGTGGGCTTGTCTGGGGCGGGGGCAGTTTATCCTTCAGCAAACAGTGATGATGGGTGATGATTAAACAGCCCCTGACAGCTGAACTTCAGCGACAGCACAAGATTGAATCCTAACAGCCCCATTCAAGTGTACAATGCTCCTCGTGTGAGCTGCTCCCCAAAAGGGGGGCTTTCTCTCATCAGTCACTCTGAAAACCCCTCCAGAGTTACCCATCAACACGGGAAGCGTATTTAATCCAGAAATGCAGAGAAATAGTCTTTCAGATGAGTTTTGGAAGCAGCAGTGAACAGCTGGGCTCGATAGAAAGTGTTGCGGTGAAGACTTGCACCATCTACGGGAAGAATATAGGGAGGACTTAAGAGCACAAAGGAGATAAGAACTTTCTGCAGAATGCTGTTGCACTACGTGTTATGCTTTTATGAAGGTCTGCAGAGTGCTGTCACATTCTTTAGTATACACGGGGAGGCTATTCATCTCTTAGTTTTTATGAATGCATTTACTGTATTACAGAATCTTATAAATATTTGCATTTCATAAGCCTTATACCATTTCACTGACACTGAGACCCTTAAGCTTTCTCCCTACATTTTTAAGACCTCAGACTCCTCAGCACCTCTAAAATCTGCCATTTTAGTTTGCTAGAGACATTTCTTCTCCTTGTATTCTCCCCATGTGTAATACCACTACTTAGAATCAATAGGGACTGAGAGTCTTGACAAGCTAACAGTCAGTCCTAGACCACAAACAGGTTTTGGACCAAGTTCTCATGACCTTGAAAAGGAAAGAATGAGGGACTTAACCACTGGAGAGCTCCAGATTTCCATAAGGAAAACCAGCATTGCATTCGTTTCTATGGCAGTCTTAAGGCTGTGCACTTCCCAGTCACCACTTCTTAAAGATTACTGACACCCTTCCCACCCGCCCAAGCCAAACAAACAAACAAAAACACAACTGGGGTTCTTTTTGGAGCCTTTTTTTAATGGCTTTTCTGACCCCTACACTGTGGAACATGTGGGAAAGCACACGACCTTACAGTCAGAATATAACCACAGGCCTAATAAAACGCGTATAACATTCTTTCAGGCACTCCTAAAGCAGTATTTTTGCTGAAATATATTAGGTAGATGCTGATATGACATTTTTTCCTAAGCCTCTGTAGTTCACATGCGGCCTCTCTACAAGCCTTGTACTTCAGGTTCCTCACTTGCTCTTTAAACTGCTGGGCTTTTGAATGTTCTTAATTTTTGCTGTGTCCCTGTAAGGTTATCTAGGGCGATACTTCCCATTTGAAAGAGGAGGCACTGGTACACAGGATCTTAATTGGTTAGAGATGAAAATGGAGATGCAAAAGATGCAATGATTTAATGTAAAATATGTGAGTTCCTTGCTCCAAGACCCCATAATAAAGGTTTCCTCCCAAGAGATTCTCTTTTTCTTAATACAAAAAAGAAAAGGGTGCTCTGTATGGTACAACCACGCTGAGATGAAGAACCTTCCTACCCAGTTTAAGCAACACAATAGTAAGAATAATCTGTCTGTGCATTGCAGAACTGGGCATTCTGTAGAGATCCATAAAAGCAGATCACATGGTGAAGGGAGGACAGAAAAATCACTTCAATACTAACTCCTGGTTTAGATGTTTCAAGAAAACAGCACATTTTAAGGAGATTGGAAAGGTGGGACTGCAGCAGACTCGTGGTTTAGTTAGTTAGGGAGTAGAGGCACAGGGAATATCAGCAGCCATCAACAGGATGGCAAATGCCATTTGTATAGACATGTGTCATTCCTGTACTGCAGCCAAGTGAAACTACAAACACTATTAAAAGTATAAAGAGGTTTTAATTTACATTCCTGCTAAGGCATCTTTATGTTGCCAGAATATTACAAGTGGGATTAGTGTAAATGAGAATCTGGCCTTAATATTCTCAGACAGAAAGTGAAATACACAGACATACTGACTTAGATTCCTGTTCTCTCTTCTGTTACTGCTAGATATCTGCACGGAGCAAAACTAGTAGAAGGAATATGAATCTTCACATACATTGCCTAGCAGCTTCAATGAGCACAAATGATTAAGAGTCATTTCATGTGATAGCAAAAATGGCCCTATACAGCATCACATCCCCTAATACTGTGGCAGCATATGGCTAGACACACTGCCTGGATCATGTCACCCCTGCCACCACAGCAATCATGATGCTAAAATCAGAACTTCAGCTCCAACACCCACCTAAACAAAGTCATCCAGGAACCTCCAATACCTCCGACTTCTGAACAAACTGAACAAACTTTTTAGTACAAAAGAGCAAAAGTCTTGAATAACATCGGTGCCTTGGGAAAAAAATATGTCCTTCACTAGAGAGAGGCACAGCAATGAAACAAATTGCAGCAACCCCTGCTAATGTGACCAGGGGCAATACACACCAGCCTTGGGGTTCAGGAGCTTCTCACTACCACCAGAAGCATCTGTGCATCCTGACCATTAGCATGTTTCTAGATGTGGCCAATTCCAGATGCTTCAGAGGAAAATGGCAGAATAAACCAACCCAGAGGCCAAGTTATTCACGAAAGGATGGGGGAAGGTGGTGGTGGTGGAACCAAATACCACCACCCCCCTCCCCCCCCCCCCAGTGCCCATGAGGAAGCCCTTGAGCAAAGAGATGAGACATGGGTTTCAGAGCAGACTGTGAGGAGAGCTTTCCATCAAAAAGAAAAGCTCATCATATAAAAGACACATGAGAGAACAAAAGTGTAAGCAAAATGGGTAAAATTCTGAGGCCTCTCAAAACAATAACAAAATTCCCAAACATTATTTGGGCTAAGATTTGGGGTTTGGCATATTTAAGTAGTTTCTTACATTCATTTCTAAATAAGAGAGCTGTAGCTCTTGAAAAGTCTACTTGGGATGTGTTAATTTTGATAGGAAAATGAAAGGTGCTAATATGTCCCTGTCGCCGAATAATATATAAACAGTTAAATGTGGTCCGAGTTTGGAAGCTGTACATGGCAGACATCCTTAAAAAAATTCATTCAAAAGGTACTGAAAGAATAATCTTTTCCAAATCTGTCAACAAGATCCCAGCCACTGTTCCTGGCAAGAAAACAGCCTAATTTGGTAAAACAATCACTTCTGCTCTCACAAACATTGTAAAACAAGTGGGGTCATGGAAAGAAAAATGGGAACATTTTAAAAGACCCTTGATAGCTCCTCAGCAGTGTGTGTTACCGTGGGGTATTTCCAGGAACCACACAGGTTTTAGAAGTACAAGTAAATGCAGAGGGTGGGAGGGAGATCAGAGTGCAGGCAAGGGCTGAGGCACTGCAAATCCAATTCACCGCGTGGTTTTGCTGTGAATGCTTTTCCAGGTCTCACACCATTACATAGGATGTAACATCATAATGATGTCAACTCTTGGACCAAGGAATGAGCTGATTTAAGTTTTATGAGGGGAAGGATGAATACTTTCAAAGGAATGGTGAGTCGAATAATACAGAACTGTTAGGAGAACGGTCCAGGGAACTCACAGCTATGGTTTGAACTATTTTTAGCAAGGCACTGCAAGTTCAGGGATAGTTAGTACAGAAAGGGCCTGCACAGCTCCAGTGAAGCACAGCATGTCAAAGCGTTGACAGTTTTCTACCCATTTTACAGAGACAGAATCTGAATCTCTCTTCCCTTTCACCAGAGGTGGCTGCTATAGCAGGGCTTCTGCTTGCAAACGGTTGCATGTGCGTGTGTGAATGAGAATCACAGCCTGTGCAAGAAGCCTCCATCCCTGTGCTCCACGTCAGGACAAAAGACAAGCACTCGCATCTGAAGCAGCACAAGCCCCTCTCTGCTTCCTCTGGGGTAGTGGGAAGGGTGCTGCAGCAGGAGCTAGGTTTCCTTCATCTCTGCCCTGTCTCCCACATGAAAGCCATCCCTCCTCATCACATGCTGTCTTTCTCCTGAGGGTGCTGTGACTTTCATTCTGCCCACCCAAGGAGGTATTCAATCGACTTGGTGTTAGTCCCAGCACAATCAACAGCACAGGAAAACATAAAACCCCCTGAAATTGGGATATAAAGAAAACACAGGTCGGTAAGTTTTCCATCAAAGCTGTTGCTGTTCCTACAGTAAAAGCATGTTAATAAAGACCTTCCCCCAACTTCCTTTGTAGAGTCACTGCAGATGCTGGTTTCTGCCAGCTCTTGTTATGTTTTTCCGCCTTCAAATGCATACTTAAAAATATCCAGTTATTGCAGATCACCAGGAATACATGAGGAATGGGTTGCTTTATAAGCTTTACTACAATGTCCTTTTTATGTGCAGTTCTGGTGTCCTCAACACAAAAAGGACATGGAACTGTTGGAACAAGTCCAGAGAAGGGCCACAAGGATGATGAGGGGACTGGTGCACCTCCTGTATGAGGACAGGCTGAGAAAGTTGGGGCTGTTCAGCCTGGAGAAGAGAAGGCTGCATGGAGATCTCATAGCAGCCTTCCAGTATCTGAAGGGGGCCTATAGGGATGCTGGGGAGGGACTCTTCATTAGGGACTGTAGTGACAGGACAAGGGGTAATGGGTTAAAACTTAAACAGGGGAAGTTTAGGTTGGATATAAGAAGGAAATTCTTTCCTGTTATGGTGGTGAGGCACTGGAATGGGTTGCCCAGGGAGGTTGTGAATGCTCCATCCCTGGCGGTGTTCAAGACCAGGTTGGACGAGGCCTTGGTTGATATGGTTTAGCGTAAGGTGCCCCTGCCCATGGCAGGGGGTTGGAACTGGATGATCTTGAGGTCCTTTCCAACCCTAACGATTCTATGATTCTATGATTATGGATAATGTTGGAAATATATACTGGGTATTTCCTGTATGGTGGGACTGCTACAAGCACAGAAAATCCACGTTGAAGGGGATTTCTATGCAAGCTATGCAGCAGATGAAGATTGCATTGCAAGCTTGAATTAGTGATTCAAGCTTCTTCTCTTCCCACCCACTTCTCTAACAGCTTTTAAACCTAAATAGACGTAGAAGTTAAAATGTTCTTTTATAGGGTGAAATAAACAGATTTTATGGTTCAGAAACTTCGAGTTTAGAGATCAACACTGTGCCACTAATTTATGCAGGTTCAAGCTGAGGAAATGGCTTGTTTTCCTCTCTACAGTTATTGAGGGCTTTTCCCCCCAAAAATAAATCAAGATGCACTTTAAATTGTTGTAATAATGCAGGCAATGCTTTCTCTTGACAAAGTACATCTAACTTACTGCCTTCCAGGACCCAGTTCCCATGAAATCAGAAGGAAATGACTGCTGAAAACCTCAAAGAAGATGGAAATAGATGCAAACCATCAGAACTTATTACTCATATTATTGACAGGGCCTTTAAAAAACTACCAACAACAACAAAACACACACACAAGAAAACAAAACAACAACACCCCCAAAACTACAGGAAAGCTGTTAAATGCCACTCTGGAAAGCTAAAGAAGTCTTACAAGTGTAAATGCAATTTATAGTTATACTTCTTTTTAACTGCCAAAGTAGTGCAAAAAGCATTTAGCCCCAGCCCGTTCAGTAAACTCCTTTCCAGTGGGATAGCAGGATACAGTTCCAGCTGTCACAGGGAACCTGAGGAGAAGCAGTACGGTCAAGCCCCATCTCTTATACAACACATTTCCATTACAGGCAGCATCCATCAGACTTCATGGGTAGTCCTGGCTTTCAGTGAGCCAGAGATGTGAATTCCAGATTCACACACAAATAATTAGAGGACATAAAACCCAAGGAAGAAAGAGCTTGGAAAGCTTGGTATGATCTGAATGCACAGAAAGTTATTTTCAAACCCAGGAAGTGCAGGAGCTGTACTGGACTGTGCAGTGGGGAGAACCACCCTAAACATTCTAAAGAAAAATTGCAGTGCCCTCACAGTTTCAGTATGTTTCATTTATCCACCTATCTGTTTATTCAGCCCTCATCACTGTGACTTTCGAGCATCTGACAGATCCAGTAAAGGCAGGGGAGTGTTTTTCCTCCCATTTATTACCTATGTGAACCAGCATTTAAGTGGTTAAAATGGAGGCTTTGTTTCCAAGCAATGATAATCCTGTTCCTCAGGACACCAGTAATGGTGGTATATGACAACATAATCAGCAGCACAAGGATATAAACAACTCCCAATTATCCCAGACCAAAATTTCTGAACATCTTGTTACATTTTTTCCTTAGGCCTTAAAATTACGGAGTTGTTATGGCTGGATGCTTTGGTGAATAAATCTAGAATAATTCCCTGGAAAGAGTGAATTGCCACTGAAGTGCTGTTAGTGCAAAAGACCACAGTACCAAGCTCGCCCTGGCTTTCCTATCCATGGGGAAAGAAAAGCCCCAAACATACAATGTTCTCATCACAAGGGGACAAGAGAGAAATAGGGAGGAGTGGTAATTTGATTTCTAGGAAGGGGAAAGCATTTGCACTCCCAACATGGAAAAACAGGCAAGAGGGAGAGCACAATGAGAACAGCACGCAACACTGGGATTGCTTGCACACTTCTGTCAAATTGCCAAATTCTCTGGGCCTCCAGGTAAGTAGTAAATAACCAACCACTAAAAAACCCCACTGCACATGAACACCACCTCTATGAAGCTTGCGAGGATCCGCAGATGCCATTTCCCACGCAAGTGGCACCGAGGCACTCATCAAGGCTAAGAGCTCCCACAGAGATAGGAACAGAAGATTCTGTACTAGAAACAGAGATGTTGCAGGACACAGTGTTTAGATCTGAAGCCAGTTCAAAGCAACTTGTGTTGAGAGCCAAATCCACGCTTAGGCTTTGAATGTACCTCCAAAACATGGATGTTTTTGGATCTGGAGTTTGGGTTCTGTCATCCATCTGATCCTGAAATGGGTGGATCAAAGATGTTCAGTCTGAGGCTTAGCAAAGTGTTAACAGATACTTTTGCATAGAAATGATTCAGTAAAGTGCTCCAAGCAAGGAATAAAGTTGTTGCTGGACAAGTTGTGAACTGAAAGAGAAGTGAAACTGGATGAGGAAATTACTATGCGTCTATTGATTGCTTTGGTACCTTACCTTGCAAGGTTGGCTTTGTTTACAAAGGAGGGGGAGAAAGAGGTACAATGTGGTTGAGGAAAGTTGGTAGCAGTGCCACAAAAGACTGGAAATTAAGAAGGATGTTGAGTGGCTTGGGCAGTAGCAATCAATCGCATGTTTGGTGCTCCATCCTGAATTTCCTGCATGACCCTGGCCAAGCCATTTAGTGTCTCAGCTTCCAACTTACTAACTGGAAGTAGCAAACCTTGCTAAAAAATAAACAGATAAAAAGAATTGGTGGGGGGAAAGAACTCTCTCACACCCTTTGCAGCCTCATGGCTTATAGGCGGCCTGATACACTCATTGAACAAAGGAGACTGGATGGCTTCCTGAATGATTCAAAATAGAAATACAGAAATACAATTATAGGAAAGAACTAATTGCGAAACACTTAAAGCTATAGGGACAAGTGTGGTGATAGATTTTCTGACATTTCTGTGCTTTAAGGAAGCCATGCCCCTGTTCAAGCTATAGGAAAAACACAATCACACATGCACAAACTGCACAGCTTGGGCTGGCACTGGTATTTGCTCTGTAGATGGCACAAATGCCAAATGCTAGTGTAGAGTGGAAATAGCTGTAAGCCACCAAGGAATTAATCCTGACATACACATGAGATAGAATCACAGAATAGAATCATAGAATAGTTATGGCTGGAAAGGACCTCAAGATCATCCAGTTCCAACCCCCCTGCCGTGGGCAGGGACACCTTACACTAAACCATATCACCCAAGGCCTCGTCCAACCTGGTCTTGAACACTGCCAGGGATGGAGCATTCACAGCCTCCCTGGGCAACCCATTCCAGTGCCTCACCACCATAACAGGAAAGGTTTTCCTCCTTATATCCAACCTAAACTTCCCGTTTCAGTTTGAACCCGTTACCCCTTGTCCTGTCACTACAGTCCCTAATGAAGAGTCCCTCCCCAGCATCCCTATAGGCCCCCTTCAGATACTGGAAGGCTGCTATGAGGTCTCCACGCAGCCTTCTCTTCTCCAGGCTGAACAGCCCCAACTTTCTCAGCCTGTCTTCATACGGGAGGTGCTCCAGTCCCCTCATCATCCTCATGGCCCTTCTCTGGCCACATTAACCACCTCATTTATTCCAGAGCATGCATTTTCTTGGCCACCATTTTCAGCCCACCCTAGTCCACGCTTTTGACCAGTACACACCTTTAACCTGAAGTCTGTGAAGATCTGAAAGGAATTTCCCCTTCAATACACATGATGTTTCATTAAGCAAAGCCAGTTTCATGATTCCTGGAGAATTAAGAGGTACAAATATCCTGGAACTCAGGAGCCTGCAATTAATGTTGTGGTCTCCTTTTAGGGGATGAGAAGATAATTCACACCTAGTGCAGGCAGGTCATTCCAGGATAACCCTTATACACTGAGTAAAGGCAGATTCCTAAATAATTCAAAATGGAAATCTCAGATGCTGTTCATTCTTCTGCTCTAAGTGACCAAGTGTTATGCAAATTTGGGAGTGGAAAAATACACACTCAGCCTTGCAAAGGAAATTAAACCATAGATGGGTTGCTGTGTTCTGGGGAAAACTACGAACAACAGTGTAAGACCTTATCTACAAATCTTTCAGGTTTACAAATCATGGAGAACTGCAACATTTCTCTTGCTGTTACACACATTCACGTCATCGTGTCTTCATTTTCCAAGCAATTTCCAGTTGGAAACCACTGAAACCTCTTTAGCTACAGAGACATAAAGACAGATCAGAGAACACTCTCATGAATTGCAGGCATCTTTATGCAAAACCAGGCAAAGCCGAAGATAGCTGCTTCCCCCTGTAGTGCAGAAATTCTTGTACAGATTACACACCTTATTAATTCTAGACCAGTGAACTTGCCTTCCAGTTTATAACCAAGTGTCACATTATTAGTCAGGTTTCCCAGCATCTCTTGATAAAAATGGTGGTTTTATTGGTATATAAAAAACAGCAGGCGAGTTAAATGTTCAGGATTTTCTTATAAAATATTTAAGTTTATAAACTGTTGCAAATAGGCTCCTGTTTATATAATATTCACAGACATCTGTAATGCCTCTCATGAAAGCTAATGTACAAGCTCTTAGCTACTGCAAAAGGGATTTAAAGATGCTTTGCCCATCTTAAAGTGCAATTCTACGTAGTCTGAAAAGCTACTTTGATACTAGTTTGTTTTGAGCTTAATGTTTATTCCCCTCACTGATGTCTGGGTTGAAATTTGCCTACTTTATGAGTTAAGGCCCCAGTGCATTTAAAATTTAAATACCTGACTAGGACACTCTTATTCAGCAAAACCCATACACATGCCTCATTTCAGGTACATGCTTGCATCCTTCAAGTCTCAAGGCTCAAATCATATGCCCACGTTATTTGTTATAACAGACAGAAAAGCAGTTGGGAATACAGGCATTCCTGAGGCAGAAGGCTGTACTTCACAAAAGCAAGAAGCTCTAATGACTTGTTTTCCAGCTATTGCCCAACTACCTACCACTACTAAGAAAAAACTGCTGCTTCAGTTTCTGTGTTACTGACATTTTTTGTTGGCATTTGTTTCTGCAACACTGAAGTTATCCTGTAGATACTTTTGTTCCTAAATAAAACAAAACAAATAAAGGTACTCAAACTACAAGACACAATTGCTCCTCCCCCCCCCAACAAAATAACAAAGTGAGATGGGATTCTTCTCCCATCATCAATTGACTGCGAAGTGTCACACTGGTACCTTGTGTCGTTCTCATGTCAAACAGCAGGAATAGTCAAGAAAATTTAATACTTAGAGCATATTGTTTAAAACAGAACAGTGTCAGAGAAACTCTCCTTAGAATTCTCCTTCAGCTAACGTAGAGGCAGCACAGCTGATGCAAAAAGACTGTAAGTCTCAACCACACAACTGAATGCCACAGCTGAACAGCACAATCTAAAGAGAGTTATGGCATTCCCCTCAAACCTATTTGTACCACACATCAAGTGTAAACATCCATCAAATGTGGTTCTGAATCAAGAGGCTTATAGTGAGGATCTCAGTTTACCTTCATCTGGCTACAGTCAACCTCTCAGAACAGCCTTGCCAATCATTCCCATTATGACTTTTGCAGATGGAGCATTTGCAGCATTTCATATTGTAAGAGGCTAAGTGGTTGGTGATGTGTACCAAACCACCAGCTCCAGAGAATGACAAGCTTTCTGCTTCCTCACACAAGTCTAACAGGCCAGAAAACAGCAACACAAAATGCCACAGAAGAGTTTCTTTGCTTTGAAGGAGCAATTTCAGTATCTGCCTCTATCTTCCCGCATCTATCTTTTTAAGCTCCAACATAGTACATTCTCATACAATAGATGATGGTCATAGCTGTGATCTCAGATCAGAGGCAAACACTTGCCACCCTGCAAGTGTACACATGGGAGCGAGTGAAGAGAACCCCATGGTGGGTGGCAACTGAGGAGCAAGCGCAAGCTCCTGCCTGGGACCCTCAAGCAAGAATGGAACATTAAACTGTGAGCAGGTACAAGAACCTGAAATGGAGACCAGATGAAGGCAACCCAAGTAGACGCTATGAAATAAACAGCTCTGAAATTCAGCAAGATCTAGAAATCAGCTTAGCTGTAAGGACATGACCTGCAGTAGACACAGTGAGCTCCTGGCAACCTTTCTCCATTGGACAGACTTTTAGTTACTTCTTGTCTCTCTTCTCCCCTACTCACAGTCAATATGTGGTAATATTTTGAAATACTATCTGCTCAGGGAGCCTCTGCAATCTTCTTAAGGAGTTGCTATACTTCAGTGTACCATACTGGAACCTCAGACTGGTGTACCAGCGCCTTCAGTGTATATTGACATTTTATAGCAACAATCTCTACACTAGATAAATAAGGAGCATACTAGCCATCTCTCCTATTTCTTTCCTCACCCTTACCCTGGTAGCGCTGGGCTTTTGACCATCAGAATACTGTTGGAGTCAGTAAAGTTCTACAGGAAGGTTTTCTAAGTCAACTCTCCCAGCCAGAAGACTGAGTAAACTGATACAAAGCATGGCACCAGGCTGTTCTTCTGGGCAGCCGTAATCATAAATAAATACAGGTTGTATGAGTAAAGCAATGCTGGCAGAAGTAGGCTACACTGGGGCAGCATCTCTCCCCTTCGAAGAACACAGACAGTTCCAGTCTCAGAGCTTTCTCTATCTACTTATGGTGACTGATGCATAGTTTGTATGTTTGTATTTTTGCCAGTTTGTATTTTAAGGATGGTTACAAGGAGGAGTAACTTAGTGTGCTGTTTCCCCATGAAACCTGGCAGAACTAGTATTTGTCATTGTGAAGCATACATAATGGTGGAGAAAACCTGCACTAAGAACAAAATGAGGTCAGAGCAGACTTAAAGAAGGAACTATCTGATCCTGTATCACACTTTCTTACTCTAACAGTGTAATCCCAGACTCACAGATGTAGCTTGGGTTTTTTTCCTTTTAACATCACATACTTCCTCACACTTTCAAGTGTGTGAGGAAGTATTTGGAACCTTCTGTTGTAGACATCACGTGCTTATTGATAATCTGGGAGTTTTCTGATTTACCCGCGTCACCTACAATAGCCAACAGTGTAGGGGACTGGAACTGACCTCACTGTTGCCCCCCACAGCTTTTCTCCTGTGAAGAAAAAGATTTCTGGGTTGCTCCCCTGTGCAATTTATAGGAGGAAGTGGTCCCAGAAGTGGTCATGGAGGGGAAGCTACACAGTACAGGTTCTGCAGGAGTCCCAGGACAAAGGCTGTTATCCTGGGAGAAACCTTTCTGAGCCCTTACGTGGGCTTCCGGCACAGTTTCTGCTCCTGTGTTACATGGAAACTATTTTTCCCCAGCACTGGACAGATCAGTCACCTCATGAGTCTGTGTCCTCAAGAAAACTCATCCTCTAGAGCAAATACAGAAACATGTCACCTAATGTCTCACTGGACTTTAGCAGAGCGAAAGACAAAACAAGCAGCAGGTCATATTCCTACTAAACCATCAACGCAGTATTTCCTTCGAAGGAAAGAATTCAGCCCTTCTGGACTTCCTTCTCCACCCACATGTAGTTGGTCTTCTTTATAGATCTGCAAGACTGGATTGAGGAAAGCAATAGCTCCTGTCTGCTATCTTTGTATTTTGATATACAGTAACTTCAGCTCTAGTATCCAGTCACAGTGGACAGAAAGGTGCCTACCATTTTGGCAGATAAATGGCATCTGGAGCAACACAGTGCCACAGAAATACCTGCACAGACAATGAGCTGTTCTCAAAGATCCTCTGTACAATGCTAATGGCACTGAGTATGACCTTCAAAAATTCTTTGCATAGTAAATTAACTCTCCTCAAAGCATGAATTTATAGAAGAAGGGAAAAAAAAAAAAAAAACAAACCAGCAAAACTGAAGAGGTTTATTTTCAGGACAAGGACTTCATCCATTCAAATAAATTTAAATAATTAGAAGTGAGGACCACCTTGACAAGGTTCCCATCCCTGCTCCTTTTCATTTAATTTAATGAGGGAGACTTGTTAACAATGCCAATAACAGGCTGTTGTGGTAACTCATGCTCTAATCAGACAGACAAGTAGTGAGGGTTGCTCAGTGCAATCATTGTAAGATTGTGACTAATAAAATAAAATAAAATAAATTTTTTTTTTTAAAAAAAGGACCTTTGTTTATTTGATTAACTCCTTTGCCATCTATTTTAGTTTTGTCCTCTTCTTCACACAGTCATTTTCCACTCATCTCTCCCAGCTTACTTTGCTTAGCAGTGCACTTCTTGCAAGCACATGAAAACTGTTCCTATGGTATCAATCATGCATATTCTTGAAAGGCAAGCTTACCCTAAAAGCACTCAGAGCCAGAACAAGATGCAAGACAAGTGGATCCAGCAAATGAATAGGAGGCATCACAATGAGACAATTACAATGAATATAAATAAGCTGGCGAGAAGAAATATCATTTCACTGAAACATGCAATTTTACTGAACCCAAAATCACACTTGGAGACAAATCTGTCTCCAGAGAGCTTTCAGGATAAGTATTTTTGAGGATGGGTCAGCTGTGATCAAAGACAGCAAATACCAGATATTTTGACTGACTCTTCGCATTTTGCAAAGGTAAATTTTGAACGTGAAAATTGCCGTTATCTGACTATTTCATGGTGCAAAGTTAGCAAGAGCCATTTTTGGGAAGGACATTGTTCTTAAAGCCAGTCAGTCCTTACACTCTTATGGTTTTACCAGAAGCCACTGTGCAACACTATGCAGAAATACCTAAGGTAATGTCAAATGAGTTAGCTTGAGTACCAAAAGCAGTGCAGACATGGACTTGAACTTAATTTGGCCACTGCCATAAAAGATGATTAAAAATATTTTTACAAATATCTTAGTAATAAAAGGACGATCAAGAGAACCTCCATCCTTTACTAGATACCAGGGGACACCTAGTGACCAAGGATGATGAAAAGGCTGAGGTACTTAATGCTGTACTTACCTACGTCTTTAACAGTCACACCAGCCATCCTTAGGGTACTCAGTCCCCCGATGGGTTCCACCCAAGAATGCTGAAGTTGCTGGCAGAGGAGCTTGCTAATCCACTCTCTCCATCATCTATCAGCAGTCATGGTCTAGTGGGCAGGTCCCAGGGGAAGTTGGCCAGTGTGACACCTCTCTACTACAAAAAGGGCAGGCAGGAAAATCCTGAAAACTCCAGGCCTGTCAGCCTAAGCTCAGTGCTGGGGAAGGTCATGGAGCAGATGATCCCAAGTGAGATCATAAAGTGAGTGAAGTAAAATGGGGGGATCAGGCCAGTCAGCATGGGCATCAAGCAGAAGGACAGGTCCTGCTTGACGAACCTGATCTCCTTCCACAGTAAGGTGACCTGCCTGGTTGATGGGGGAAAGGCTGTGGACATTGTCTGTTTGGACCTTAATAAAGCATTTGACACTGTCTCCCACATGTTGTCCTGGAGAAATCTGCTTCTCATGGCCTGGGTAGGTAGACTCTTTGCTGGGCTGGAAAGTGGCTGCATGGCAGAGCCCAAAGAGTGGTGGTGAATGGTGTCATATCTAGCTGGCGACCAGTCGCTACACTGCCGGTAACTCTTGTTAGCAATAATCTACAGGATGAAAAGCATTCAGCAAACTACAGCTGCTTTGTTCTGAGGTTTTATTGGGGGTTATTTTTATTATCTTTTTCTTTTTTTTCCACCACTAGGGAATTACTAATTGTTCCAAACTGCTGTTCATTGGCTTAGAGTTCCACATGCACTGTCAAACTGCTGGTCAGCTGGCAGGCACACCGTGCTTTCCCAACAGATTTATTTCACAGCTGGATTTGCAGTCTGAAAGGGCCTTCCCATTTTCAGCTCTGCAATCCTTCCAGGAAGAAGAGAGGAGAGGAACAGACAGATGCCTTTCCACAGAGATGTAACAACCCTAGCAGGTTCTCAGCATGTCAATAACAATCTAATCAGGCTGCATTATATTGAGGGGAAAATGAGACTTCCGACTTTGCCAGAACACTTCACACATCCGCTTGCTCTTACAAACACATACAACACACTCCAGTTTCCAGATGCAGATAAGGATAACCACAGTGTGGAAAACAATCCAAGAACTAGTCTAGCCAATTCCTAGCTGGACCTCAGCCTCTTTCCATCTCCTCTCCTTGGTCTGGAATAACAATTGCTGCCTGTAAATTTAATGAAAACTTCACAGACAACTCTGTTGTGCTCATGTCGCAGATGGTGCCCTACTGCTCTGAGGATGTATAGGAAAGATGACTCAACAAGCTGCCCCACCTTGCCTCTCCCCCAGCTCTGCTGTGTTGATAGGAAAACCTGCAGACCTAGCAATGCCCAGGGAGAAGTTACTTGTCCTGGAAGAGTCCTGATGGCACCTCCTAAGGATAGCTACAAGCACCTCTCCTCCTCACATGGCCAAGCAACTGTACAGAACTATACAGAGATGTCATGCAGCTCACCCCAAAAGTACTGCACCAGGCTTTTCTCCTGCTCAGTGTAGCTCCTGCCAGAGCTCCCTCCTTGGGCAGAGCTCACTAAAGCTGACCTAACCCAGACTGTGAAACTGGGGGTCACATCCCCAGATGACCACAGTCAACCTAAATTAACCACTGGCTTGTGGATCGGTGAGCAGTGAAGCACCCCAGGCAGCAGAGCCGCATGCTGGCTTCTTATCCAGAGTGCTCTGTGGCAAGGACTTGTACCCAGTAGCAATCTGTTCTTGGCAAAAAGATAAATAAATTACAAAAGAACATCGTAGGATCATGATTCCAGACTCACTGCCTGGGGGACGGAGAGGGGGGGGAAGATTTGAGCTCTTTCCTGGCTGATTACCTAAAGAAAAGACAAAAAAAGATGACTAGCTCCAGTGAATGAAACAGAACCTTTTAGTCCAAACGCCGCAGCCAGATCATCCAAACTCCTGGTTCCCTTGATCTCTTTCCCACCCAATGAGCTTCTCTTAAGCTCTGACTGATGGCGCTGTATATTTCAAAATGTGTTTATTCTGACAATTTGCTCTGCTTTTATGTAAAAGGACAGGCCAGCGACTCATCCCCCAAACCCCAAGGAAGCAGCACAAGCCTTGGCTGCTAGACTAGTTGGCTCCCTGTAGACTGTTGATTTTTGGATAAAGTGTTATTCCATCCTTAAACGATGTACTTACCCTTAAAAAGAAAGCACACACACAAACACACAACTGGGTATTAAGAGCTTTGGTAGATCTGTGACTGACCTTGTGACTAAAGTGTCAGCTGCTTCTGCAGATCTGGCGATGGCAGTGGAAAAAAAAAACCCAAAACACAAACCAAGAAAGTAAAGGAAGAGCGAACACTGAACTGCCCGCAGCTGGACTGAGCTGAACTTCCACAGCTCAGCTTCTAACACCAGCTTTTCCTCATTGCTTCAGTGTCATTGAGGTTATGGAAACCAGAGAGGCAAACAAGTGGCAGTTTTTAAACGGATCAAGGGCTAAAGGAAGAGGGGGAAAGGGTGTGGGGGAGAATAGTCAGAGAACATCCGTTCTGTGGAGAGTTGTGTGTTTCTCAGGGTACCCAGATATGCCTATACAAAGAGGTCAGCAGGTATCAGATCACATCACCCCTTTCCTCTTTCTCTTGGCTGCCTTTTAACACTCCCTTTTGAGTACATTTCCCTTTGGTTGTGGGAAACACACAATTCACCAGCCCTCTTGAAGAACATGCTCCATTGTCACTGAAATAGAATCCTGATTTCTGCCCCCTCCTCTATCTGCCCTCTACTGATCAGACCCAGCCTTAATCTGAACAGAAGAGACAGGATCTGGGAGTCAGGCACAGATCCACAGTACTCCAAGAGAGCACATAAATTCCTCCAAACATAGCTGGTGGGGCTCCTCTTCCTTTCCCTAAGGAGTCAACCCTGGTTTTAACAGCAATGCCTGCTTGGACTTGGTGGAAATGTAGTCCCAGCTCTGCACATGCATCTATGTGCTTAGGGGTCAGCAGCCCTGAAAACCATGCTGCGCAGCAACATGATGAATGGAGCACACAGACTAGATTAAAATAGACTTTCAAATGCAGTTCCATTTAAATACATCCCCCTATTTTTGTTGCTATTGACTAGTTTAAACTGCATTTTACTGTCTACCATTTGTCATCTTTTTCCACAACCTATTTGTGGTTAGCAGAGATCGCCTTTAGGAGACTAACAACAAAGCAAAGCTCATTGTGTCCAATGCTGCACCCCCATGCTGCATGCTGTCTCATTCCCACAGGTTGCCCCAGTGAAGGTCCCTGCTTATATGCAGACCACAAACTCTTGGGATGTCCACCTACTGCCCTACACTGCACACTGACACCTATCACACAGCCCTCTCACACTGACCCTCATCTCACACCTCACAGTCCTGGGTCGCAGCCCTGTTTTGCGGTCCTCTTCCCACAGCTATGGCCAGCACCCAAATAGCGCTGGCTCCATCAGCACCCTACCACAGCCTGACACCCAGCTGATGGACCAGGGGAGAGAAGGAGCTGAAGATTTCACTGGGGGCTGGTCAGGGGAGGGGACACAACCTACACTGAAGTGTCAGACAGCCCTGCTCATCTCCAGAGCCGTGGGAAGCACCAGCCAGGCTTCAGTGAGCCCCTGTCCAGCACAGCTGGGCTGCTGGAGGACCCCTTGGCCTAGTTCACACCCAATATAGCACCCACAGCTCATAGCACCCACTGGCAGGACCCAACTGACCTCCACTATGCCCAATACCAGGCTGCTCATGAAAGAACAGGAAAGGATCATAAGTCCATACCTGGTATCCTCAGGTGCATTAACACTAGAGAGCAGCCAGGCAGCCATCCCAGACCAGAAGCAGCTGGGTATCACTGACTAACTGCTGATCAAAGCAGAACATTTTTAGCTGTAAGGCACAGGATCTGACACCAAATTCACCATTGCCAGAACTATGCCAACGTGAAGCACTACTGTCCCCATCAAAGATGTTCAAACCAAGAAGAATGCGTTTAGGAAATACGACATTCTTGAACATGGCACTGCTGTGTGCTTTTCCATCCAACATGACTGGAATTAGACATGAATTATAGCCAGTTTTCAGGATGCCTTGCAGTAACACCCCATGGCTGCTCAGAGACACTGGTACAGGGTACCCAGAAAAGCTGCGGCTGCCCCATCCCTGGCAGTGTTCAAGGCCGGGTTGGACACAGGGGCTTGGAGCAAGCTGCTCTAGTGGAAGGGGGACCTGCCCATGGCAGGGGTTGGAACTGGATGAGCTTTAAGGTCCCTTCCAACCCAAACCAGGCTGGGATTCTATGATTCTATGATCCAGCTGATCATTTGGGACAACGTACATTAGCAATACAGCGACATGGACAGTGCCTGCCAGTCTCAGAGGTCCTGTACTCCCAGTTTACAACAAGCAGATGTTCCCTTTTCACCATGTGACAAAATACAGAGCATCTGTCTGTAATGTCAATGAAATCATTTCTCAAGTACCTTCAGTCCCACGGGGCTGGCCTGCACAGCTTGCAGGTTACCTGCATTTCTGATGTTCTCAGAAATTAAGTCAGCGAACAGGTACACAAAGTGCAAAAACACTGTCATGTCAACATATAAATTTTCCACTATGAAATAAAAGCAGAATATATCAGCCACAGAAAGAAACTATTGGCAAAGAGGAAACCCCAGGAACTCAGACCTCACTGAACATCACTCAAGAGGACTTCCTGCTTGATCATGAGTCTAAGAACCAAGGAAAACCATTTACAAACTTCACTGCTGCAAAGTATTTTCATCTTTTATGCTTTGGTTTGGTTTTTGGTTGAGTATTTTTAGGACCTTTGTGACAGTCCAATGTCCAATGCGATAGAGAGAGACGAGTCTCCTCTAGATTTGGTAACTTAAGAAAGATATATAAATCTTCCAGTCTTAGGATAAATACAAAATCCTGCTTCTGCAGCCAGCTCACGGGCACTTGAAGGCAATGCAGGGAGTCACACGGCCACCATGGGACAGAGATGTCAGAAAAGCACTTCTGCAGATGGTGGGCAATGACAGCACCAGCTCCTCTTAAGGTTCTAGTGCTGGTGCCTGTCTTCTCAGCCCTTTGCCTACCAAGCAGGGTAATATTTTACCCATTTCATTTCTTTCTGCTTGCTTCATCATGGTTTGGTGTAAGTCATTATGGTCTCCCTTTGCAGCAGCCAAATAGCCCAAGGGTGCTGAAGCCATGATGATCACAGGCTATCTAGCAGCTTCTTGCCACAGATTTCCTGCAAACCCTCCTGCCTGAGGCAGTCCTACATTTCCCACCCACATGATTTCTCCTGAACCCTTCCAGATGGGAAACATCCAGACAGTGCTGGAAGGGCTCAGCAGCTTGGATGCTATCAGCAAGCTGGGAACGTAGCCTCCAGGGCACTGTATCAGGACTGCACAGATCCCATTGATTTCCTCCCTTTTAACTTGGCAGAAAGCTGAAGTTTTCAAAAACGATTCTCTTTAACCTCTGTGAAGAAGGAGAGATCTCAGGGATTTGAGCACTGATCATCTGAAAACTGCATTAGTGGGTGAAGGAGCTTGTTTGAGATTCTGATCAACAAAGCGCGGCTCAGAGGAGCAGGTCAGGAAATGCCAAAGATGGATCAACAGAGAAGAAGATGGTATTGTTTTATAACAAGCTCTGCTGCTAAAAATGCTGGGGAGCAGCAGCTAGGAGGGAGAGAAAGGGTGTAGTGTCATGGAGGAGGGGAGAGAAAGCCTTAGCCAGCAAGACAAGCATCCTGAGTCACTGCTGGGGAGGCGAGGCCACTTTGCCAAGGAAAGGCTGACAGAGTAAGTCGGGTGCCTGGAGTAATTCCACAGCTTAAAAAGTGATAATAATTTATATTTTTAACACAGGATTGGTGCAATCCTGGCCACAAACCAAATACAAAATCCCACTGATGTGAGCCATGGTCACCCACTTCCAGGGCTGCCCCTGTACATGCATTCAAGGAGGGGTAAGTGTGGTCCATGCCATTCATCTGAAAGAACCGCATCCCCAGGCTTGTGCAAAGCAGCTCGAAGGAACCTCCTGCTTGTAGGGCAGAGTGCTCCAGCCTCTGCTCCACCTCCAGCATCGCCCCACAGTAGCATCAAGAGCAGCTGTGTGCTTGGTCCCATCCCCACACCAAGAACCCCTTGCTGGGGCTTGGGAACACTGCAGTGGTGAGCACCTCCGAGATGAATGCCTTTAGATGAGCGGAGCTTGTTCTGCTGACTCATGGATGTGATTTTCATCAAAGAGGAGTGCACCCTCAGCAAGTTTGCCAATGACACCAAGCTGTGTGGTTCGGTTGATACACTGGAGGGAAGGAATGCCATCCAGAGGGACCTTGACACACTTGTGAGGTGAGCTGATGCCAACCTCATGAGGTTTAACCATGACAAGTGCAAGGTCCTACACCTGGGTCAGAGCAATCCCAGGCACAGCTACAGGTTGGGCAGAGAAGAGATTCAGAGCAGCCCAAGGAGAAGGACCTGGGGGTGTTGGTCGATGAGAAAATGAACATGAGCCGGCTTCAGTGTGCGCTTGCAGCCCAGAAAGCAACCGTATCCTGGGCTGCATCAAAAGGAGCGTGACCAGCAGGTTGAAGGAGGTGATCCTGCTCCTCTACTCTCATGAGACCTCACTTGGAGTATTGTGTACAATTCTGATGTCCTCAGCATAAAAAGGACATGGAACTGTTGGAACAAGTCCAGAGGAGGCCACGAGGATGATCAGGGGACTGGAGCAGCTCCCGTATGAAGACAGGCTGAGGAAGTTGGGGCTGTTCAGCCTGGAGAAGAGAAGGCTGCATGGAGACCTCAGAGCAGCCTTCCAGTATCTGAAGCCGCCTACAAGGATGGTGGAGAGGGACTCTTCACTAGGGAGTGTAGTGATAGGACAAAGGGTAATGGGTTAAAATTTAAACAGGGGAAGTTTAGATTGGATATAAGGAGGAAATTCTTTCCTGTTAGGGTGGTGAGGCACTGGAATGGGTTGCCCAGGGAGGTTGTGAATGCTCCATCCCTGGCAGTGTTCAAGACCAGGTTGGACAGAGCCTTGGGTGAGATGGTTTAGTGTGAGGTGCCCCTGCCCACGGCAGGGGGGTTGGAACTTGATGATCTTAAGGTCCTTTCCAACCATAACTATCCTATGATTCTATGATTTGCTGAACTCTGATATCACTTTGCATAGGTCCCACAGCTAATGTCTGTGGCAACAAGACATCCAGGATATTAATCATAGAATCATGGAACAGTTTGGGTTGGAAGGGACCTTCAAAGCTCATCAAGTCCAACCCCCTGAAATGAGCAGGGACATCTTCAACTACATCAGGTCACTCAGAACCGCATCCAGCCTGGCCTGGAATGTCTGCAGGGATGGGGCATCCACCACCTCTCTGAGCAACCTGGGCCAGTGTTTTACCACCCTCAGCAGAGCAGAGGCAGAACCACCTCCCTTGACCTGCTGGCCACGCTCCTCTGGCTGCAGCCCAGGATACAATAGCCTCCTGGCTGCAAAGACACAGTGCCCACTCATGTGCAATCTCTCACCCACCAGTACCCACCCCTCAGGGCTATTCTCAATCCCTCCATCCCCCAGCCTGTGCTGATACCGGGGGTTGCACCAACCCACATGCAGGACCCTGCACTTGGCCTTGTGCCTCATGAAGCTCACATGGGCCCCTCTCAAGCCTCTCCAAGCCTATCTGTTAATCCCTATTCTTTCTTTATTCTTTTTTCTACTATAAAACCTTCTTCATTTCACTGAAATTTTAACTAAAAATGCAACAATTAAAACCTGAATTTTAAAAAGATATATCAAAAGCACTTTGCTACACACCCGTTGCAAACACGTCACAGTTGCCTACCAGTAAACCTGAGCTTGGTCTGGGTTTTAAACTGACAAAGTACAAAGTGAATACAAAACTCCCAAAAAGAAAAGGGTTTTTTCCGTCATTATCCAAGTACTAACAAAGCACAGCCCCTGAGTACTGCTGGGACTGACGTAGCTCAGCGCTGCGCAGCCCCTGAGTACTGCTGGGACTGACAACAGGAAGAAACTCTCTTTCCATTTTGTCCTGTCAATATTTTCCTTGCAGTGCTTTGCTCAGCACTGAGGCTCTAACCGAGGCACAGCAGTGTTTGTAGGCAGAAATAAGATCTTTCATTAGATGAACCGGAATAGCTGGAAAAATTAGATAAGTTTCCAGGTGCTTCCTAACCAGCCTCTCACACAGTCACTCAGACAAGTCTATTGAAACACCTTGAGTTGAAGGACTCCTTGGGCTCTTCTTAGGTTTGCTTTCAGTCCTTATTTCCAGAAGCATAAGTGGTTTTTGCAGCTTACTTGACTCAAGGGCAAGGATTAGATCTCTCCAGTTTCAGAGAAGTGTCTCTTCAACCAGCCAGAATCACTCCAATTACTTTGGTAGCTTTGCTTTCTCCCAGGCTCCTTTCTCTTCATTTGTTAAAAGAAATGGCCAGAACAGTGATTTAGAAAATAAACACACACAAACCCCTCTAAAAAGCACAAATACCCTATCTGTTCTCCTTAGTCCTTTCCCGAGTTGAACCCTTACCAAAATCCTCATCAGATAAAGTCTGACAGCTCCTGGTGTAGGGATCCATGGTGCAGTTTCTGGAGAGCAAAGGAGATGTTGTGGAATTCCATATTCAAGTGACCAAGTCACTAGCTCCATCCTAACTCCACTGACTCCAGGAGGAAGAGGAGGGTAAGGTGCTGAGCCGTGGGCTTCTCCCAGGTACCACAGGCCTTCTGTTCTGTGAACTCAGTGGATATGAATGGAAATCACTGATGGAAAAATGAGACACCAGAAAACACAGAGTGTTCTTTGTGATCTTAACTGCAGTTTAGCGGTGCGTGGGGCTTTTACGCATAGGCACTGCAAGCATGGCTGAAGAAAAACAGCACTCAGCACTGTTAAAAATGACCTTATTTAACCTTTGAAAATAAAAGCAATGATAATGAAGGGGTGACAAGGTTATTCTCAATATGTCTAGTTGAGAATTGCTGCCATCTTCCTAGCTTCTCTGGATATGGGGCTGCTAATCAGAATTCAATGATAAATAGTGCTGGAAATGAGAATGGTATTTGGATTATTTGCCCTAAGCAGAAGAAAGGCAGCAAAACAAGTCAAGGAGGAGGTGTGAGGCAGAGATCAGCCTCCCTTGGTGCATGGGCACCTCACAGGACTTCAGCATCATCAGAAGAACAAGCAACCACCAAGTCCAGAACTGCTAAAGCCAAGTTCAAAGCTCAGCAGCCTGAAGAGCTCTATCACACCCTGCCCCAGCAATGGGGCCAGACTCAGATGCTTTAGCAACAAGCAGTACAGAAAGCCAAGAAGATGGCTGTATCTGGACTCTTTCTTTGGAAGAGCAAAGGCAGAATCATCCAGCCAGGATCTGAATCAGTAGCTGGTCCTGACACCTGAACTACCAGCAACCCCAAGGGCTGCTTTAAGGAGAGAAACAAAATCACAAGGTTTGTCAGCAGATTTTCATTACGAGGAAGCTGAGGTCACCCATATTTCTACATGAATTTTCTAGTACATATTGGTTGGACTTTAGGTAATTGTCCCTCCTCAACCCCCCCCCCCCCCCTTTTTAATAAGTACAATTTACTAGAGTTGCATAAAAATGAGTAATACATTAGTTTCACTTAGACCCAATATAAAATGAGTCATTTCTTTCCAGCACATGACCAGGCTATTATGTCTCTCCTAAGTATATTGCAGAAAGATAGAGAAAGATGTTACTTTTTGCCCATAAACACACACTGTAAACCATCGGATTCTTTCAAGTGACAATGAGTTCACCTCCTGAAAAGGTCCATTTGAAATGCACCTTCCCTGTCATACCCACATCCCCACAGCTATGTCAAGCCCTGGGAAAGGGGCACATACTTTGTTCTCACTCAGATGAACCATGTTTATCTCTTTCTGGCTGACAAGGGGAAAAAAGTCTTTGTGACAATGGAGCCCCGGAGGGAATAATATGGTACCTTTATTTATAGATCCAAGGCTCGATAATCTGATCACTTGATGCTCCCTCCCCTTCAGGCTTTGAGTAACCAGTATTTAGCCTTGCCCTGGTTTTGGCTTTTCTGCCCCTCTCATCTTTCCAGCTCTCTACATCTCAGACACAATTTCTTTAGGAAGGCAGCAGGTTCTGGCTGGGACTGTGAAGTACAGCATTTGTGCAAACAACATGACTGCATTGGTCCTGCCAACCCCTGCTCGAGGCAGGAGGGACCAGCGCTGTCTGGCTCTGCAATGACAGCAACATTGCTGGATAATCTGTCTGGCTACACTGAAATGAGGGGGGATTCACTGAACTTACTTTTTTTGTTTGCTAAGTTTACTTCTGAGCAGCCTCTCTAGAACTCGATGGCAATCCTACAAATACACCAAAGTGGAAATCAGAAGTAGGATTAATAGTGAAAATAAAACCAGCTATTAACCTATTTACTTTAACATAGCCTGACAGAAATAGGTTATTGCATCCAAAACCTCACCTTAAGGAGAAGCTCTCACACCCTTTTCACGTCTTTTGTATCTCCTCTTGACTGCTCCACATCTGAATGCACAGAGCATGTTTTAAACATGCAGGTGAATGCTCCCGATGTCATGTTCATTGACAGCTCAAATCACTGTCATCAAATGTACCCTGGCAAAGAGCCCTGATATAATCTAAGCTCACCTTGCCCTTCACTGCCATCTAGAAACCAGCCCATAACTTACTGAGTACAGAGTACATCTTCTTTCTCCTTTCCAAGGAAATCTTTTTACTAGACCAATTGGTACGGCAGGGAGAGACAAAATACCTTTCATACTCCCAAGCCTATTCTCAAGGTCAGGAATGAGAGTAGGAGATTTTTCATTCACCTTGGAGTATCAGCTTGTTCACTGGTATTGTACTAGTGACTGCATTTGCTATACTTCCAAATCCACACACAAATTTCAGCTCTCTTAAAGTAGGAACTGGTGCATTGATTAATGCATTTTCTACGTGGGGATGTTCACCCTTCACAGGAACATCCAACAGCACTGATAACAATCAAGAGAAGTATTCACCACATGTATGCATACGCATTACTTTGGGCCTGTAAGGATACTTCTCTGTCCCTCTATAAACAGATACAAATTCCCCCTGCCCCAACCTCCAAACAAACCTTAGTTTTAAGAAGAGTAGGGAAAAAAAGAGAAAAACCCACCCTTATTGTCACTTTGGGTCAGAGGCACAAGAGGATCCTGTCACATTTTTTGTTGTGGTTCATTATAAAGGAAGAAACTTTCAGTTTACACAGGAACACTGTATTAAAATCATAGAATAGTTAGGGTTGGAAAGGACCTTAAGATCACCTAGTTCCAACCCCCTGCCATGGGCAAGGACACCTGGATTGATACAAAACGGACCAATACCACAGTGCTGGTAAAGATCTGCAGAAGCTGCTCTCCTGCCTTCACATCTGCAATGCAGATTTCCATGACCCTTCTGCAAACTCAACTCCCACACTCTTAATTCAATCCATGGAGCTACAAAGAGGTGACTTGAAGCTCCTTCTCAGATCCCAAATTCTGGATCTTCTCTTGTATTGTTCAAAGTTTGAGCTACCAATACTGAAAACGCATTTTTTCTTTATCTTTTTTTATATAAACTGTAACCACCACCTTCTCACTTTGCAGTCTGAGCCAGTTCTTAATCCGTTGCTTTCCACTACTCAGCCCTAACGGTACACTGAGGTCACGTTTCCTATATTTTCTTGGAAATCATTAAACATATGGGGAAAGGGGGAGTTGGGTAGAATACAGTTTAAAAGCTTCTGTAACTCAAGACCTGGAGCTGTAAGAAAGGACTATGCATTGCAGCACTGATGATCAAATCATGAGTTGGCAAGACTGGGCTTTCATTCAACTGGACCACAAATGCACTTGAAACTTGCTTTTCTCCTTTTGTTTCAGATCCACCCAGCATCTTTTTTGACATAAAGTGACCCATTTCTGTTCCGAACCACCAGCAAAGAAGGGAAAGGAAGTAAAGTGAAGATATCAGTCTCCACATCTTCATCCCGCAACATGTTCCAGAGGGCACAACTTGATTGTAACTTCTCTCTCTCTCTCATGACCTCTTGTAAAATAACCGCTTCTCACATCCAAGTTATAAAGTAAAGCAGCTCCTTTCACACTTAAAGTGCACACTGTCTATGATGGCAAGATAAAGGTCATCCAACAGTGACTGGAATTTAGCTTATCTTGAGAAAAATGATACCTCAGCCGCAAATGATGAGGGCCATGTAATGAGTGCACCTTGCCCAAGGTTACAGGGGGATCCACATTAGGGAGAACTCAGACTCTCCACCCCTACACTGCTTCAGCACACAGGAGAGGCAAAATGACTGTTGCCCTTAAATTGTGGATACTAAGACTCCCCCACAACCCAACTGCACAACAGCACTCATCCAAGGGAGCTGCATTCCCCTTCCAAACCTCAGGAAGCACTTGTAGGACATGTCTGCACTGTGCAGCTACCCCTAGACTAGTATCCAAATGATGCATCCAGCAGAAAGCCTAACACATGCCCTAAAGCAATTGTTCAGGTTTGAGGCTGCTTCTTCCTCAAGCCCATACATGAGGAAAGCCTATTTGGGGCCATGCTTCCTCCTCTGTTTTCAGTGACATGGACACAGCACATGGATGTGGGTGCTGCAGTGTTGAGCATTGCAGCCTCACTGTGAAGAGTGCAAACTCCCAGCCCTAAGAAGTGCAGGCACAGCATCATGTCCAGCCTCTGCTTCCGGGAAGCAGCCTTCATCCTTCATCACCCACCTTCCCCTCGCAGGGGTCCCACCTATTACACTGCACAGTAGAGAGGCAAACACCAGCAACATTGCAGGTTCCTCTAAGTATTAACAGCAACACCAGAGCCAAGGCTAGATGCAGGTTTAGGCTCTCTTTGGTTGCAGTGTGTATCCAGGGAGGAAGTACATCTTAATCCTCCACCAAGGACTTCTGCTAGCCGTCAGACAC